>NC_081842.1:219436909-219754826 GCF_963259705.1 Myotis daubentonii | reverse complement strand
GGCTGATGGCAGAGGGCCTGCCAGGCACAGCAGTGCCCAGGTCCACAGGGGGCAACAGTGGCCCCGGCAGCCTCCTCAAAGCAGAGGATGGAAGAGTAACAGGGACACCACCGAGGCTGTAACACGCTCCACCCACAGCCAGGGCCCACGCCGGCAGGGATAGGGCGGCAGGGACAGGGCGGCAGAGGTGCCTCTGAGGAGCACGCGCGTCCGTCCGGGGAAGACGGCACCGTAGCCCTGGGGCCGTGGCGGGTGACGACCCAGCAGTGAAGAAGGAACAGGGCCGACAGGCACCACACGGCACATTCAAGGGTCCCACAGCCCAACATGAGCTGCGGACACACCTGGGGGGGCGGGGGGCGGCAGCGGCCAGTGAAGGGTGCAAGCTCAGACCCCATCGCAGTGAGACGAGTTCAAAGGGATGGCCCTGACACCTGAGGGGGGCGGGTCTGTCCCCCCTGCTCCCCCCAGCGTCCACGCCCAGGCAGGTGCCCACCTGGTCACTGGGTTCTGACCCCACAGCGTCCCCCCCCGGTTCTGACCCAGTGTCCCCTGCACAGCGTTCCCCCCCCCCGGTTCTGACCCAGTGTCCCCTGCACAGCGTCCCCCCCCCCCCGGTTCTGACCCAGTGTCCCCTGCACCGCGTCCCCCCCCCCGGTTCTGACCCAGTGTCCCCTGCACAGCGTCCCCCCCCCGGTTCTGACCCAGTGTCCCCCCCCCAGGGCGGCGCCCGGGCCCGGCACTCACTCTCCTCGTCGACGTTCAGCTCCTGGTTGCTCTTTATCTTCTCGGCAACTTCCCTCTCGTCGTGGCCTTTGCTCACCAAGAACTTGACCTTGTACTCATCCCAGGACACGCGGCCTGAAACGCAGGTCGTCCTGTTAGAACGTCTAACACCACGCTTTTAAACAGGTGCTCTATTTCTTAAAAACATTCTTACTGATTTCAGAGCGGAAAGGAGGGAGACAGGAACGCCGATGGCCATCAGCAGCAGGCTGCCTCCCGCACGCCCCTACTCGGGTGGACCCTACAGCCCAGGCCTGCGGCCCTGGTTCCGTTTGATGCTCAACCACCGGCCGCGCCGGCCAGGCTGCGTGAGGATCTCAACAGACTCTTAGAAGACCTGTCTACCCCGGCCCGTGTGGCTCAGCGTGTGAGCGTCGGTTGACCTCTGAACTAGGGGGTCATGGTTCGTTCCTGCTCAGGACGCGCCCGGGGTGTGGGTGACCCTCAGTCGGGGTGCATACAGCAGGCCGACTGTTTCTTTCTCACATCGACGTCTCTCTCTCACTCCTTCCCTGTCTCTCAATCGATAAGATCCCGTGCACGCACTGTGAGGCAGATGCACGCAGGCGGCCGGTTCCAACCTCTCCCAGCCCCTCCTGGCCAGCAGAGCCAGCTGGGAAGTGGCCTCTCAGGCAGCACCCCTGGGGCCCTTCCGGCTCTCCCGTCCTCCGCCTGGGCCCCCAGCCCCAGCGGGTCAGGGCTGGGTGAGGGCGGTACCGTCGCCATCAGGGTCCACGGCGTGGAAGTGCGCCCTGCTCTCCTCCACGGCCTCCTGGAAGTGCTCGGCCGTCTTCTCCACGATCCAGCGCTGCATCTCCTTGGCACTGATCCTCCCGTCGCCGTTCACGTCCACCCTGCGGCAGACGGGCCGGGTCAGACCGGGACAGAAGGACAGAGGATGGCGGGGGCTCCACAGGCAGCTGTGAAACCACCCGAACGGGGACACTGCACCCAGTGGGAACGCTGGGGACGGCGGTCGGGGAGGATGCCGGGGACAGCGGGCGGGCGGGGGCAGCGGGCGGGCGGGGACGCGGCGCTGTGTCTGCAGCTCTGCGTCACCCCGGCAGGCTCGGGCCCTGGGCAGGCTCGTGGGCTCCCCACATGCTGCTCGGCGGTGGACTCACACCCAGCTCCACAGACACAGACGCTGCGATGGACCAGAGTCCCGGGCACAGGGCTGGAGGTGAGACGCCAGAGCAGGTGGAGGACAGGTGCCGATGCACCAGCTGGGGACAGGTGTGCGAGGCTGCACGCGCGTGCACACACACACACACACACACACCCAGAGCAGGGTGCACACGCCCCCCCACGGGCAGCCACCCCGGACAGCAGCACCCTCTCCTGCAGGAGACCAGCTCCCTGGAGACAGCACTGCGGCCGAGGCAGGGACAGACGACCTGGAGCGCCTGGTCGCGTGAACTGAGTCAGCCTGTTCTTCACATCCCTGAGGGGGCCGTCGGGCAAGGCTCACCGGGTGGCTGCTGTCCCGTCAGCCCCGGCTCCTGGCGCCTCCTCTCCGGCCCCCCCTCCTCCCGAGCACTGGACCGCGAAGGCCCTGGTCTGGCCGTGGCCCTCTCCCCAGCGTTGCACCGAGTGCCCAATCTTCCCCTCGATGCCCGGCTCCTGCTGCCTCAGCTCCCTCTCCTGCAGGGACTGCAGGCGGCGTCCAACCCCCCTTCAGCTGCTGGGGCCCCATCAGTCTCCCGGTAATGAGCCTTCAGCAGGCCCAGCCCGGCCCCCCTGTGTCCGCAGGCCGGGGCCCCATGCCCTCCATCGTCTCCACCCTTGCCATCCCCCGCGCCTGGTCCCGCTGCTTGTGGAGGACATGGTGTGCGCCAGGCCTCACGCCCTATCACAGGAATTTCCAGGCACACGTGCCCAGCGCCAGCTCGCAAGCCCGCTCGCCGTCAGCTCTGTGCACCCGCAGAAGCTGAAGCCTTCCCCACACCTCCCGGTCGCTGAGGCCTCCTCTAGCTGGACTGCGACCTGCTGTGACCACTCCCATGACCTTTCACCACCACGCACAGGGCGCATGGGGCGCACGGAGCGCACGGGGTGGGCCCTGCTCCAGGCCATCCCACAGCCCTCCCAGCTGTCAGGCCTCTCGCCCCTCCTGGCCCAGCCACCTGCTCAGGCTCACGTCCTCAGCTCGACCCCTGTGACCCTGCAAACTCTCGGAGCTGTCAACCAGGAGCAGTGACGGCGCCTCCTTCCCTCGCCTGGGCAGTCAGGATGGACCAGCAGGGCCGCCGGTGCCCCGCCACCCCCCGCCCCCGGGGTGCCCCACCCCCGAGGGGCCCCGCCCCCGGCACCTACTTGGAGAAGATGACCATCAGCTTCCGCCTGCTCTTCCGAGGCTCCGCGTCCTCCTCGAACCCGTCCGTGTCCTTCCCCAGGAAGACCTCCTGGTGGAAGTCCTTGTTGAGGTGCCCGTCCATCTCCAGCTTCACCCCGTTCAGGTGGTCGGGGGGCAGGATCTCATTGTCCTCCCTGTGGCCGCCTCTGTCCCGGGCTGACGAGTGGTTGGCAGGCCGGGCAGACGTGTCCATCAGAAGGAGGAGGCCCAGGAGCCAGAGGCAGCGAGGAGCCAGGCCACAGCCGGGAGCTGGCCTGGACGCCATGGCCCGGGGTCCGGCCCGCGGGGCGGCCTGCGCGTGAGGCCAGGAGCTGGGGAGAGAGGAGAGGCAGGCGAGGAAGTGAGACCACAGTCCACGGCCACAGGCCCCAGCGAGTGCTGACGGCCCTCAGAGAGGACGCTGCTGGACAGACCCCAGCGAGAGCCGGACTGGAGAGCCGGCCTCCAGGCCACGCAAGGAACGGTGCTCGCTCCCGCCTCCCACTCCGCGCCGTCGCCACCCCTCCCGGCATCGAGCTGACCCCACAGTCGGGGAGCCCCCTCGAGATCCCCACTCAGCCCCTGTGAGCTCTGCGACCCCGGCTAAGCCGCCTGGCCTCCTCGGCCTCCTGTCCCGTGAGAAGGAAGCCCCCCCCAGGCTCTGCGAGGAGGGGCCTGGAGCCAGCAAACACCCAAACCCGCCCGCAGGGCACCAGCCCCTTCCCACCTCCCACCACGATGACCCCTATGGTTCTCTCTCTCACACACACACAAGCACACGAGTGCGCACGGGCACACCCAAGTCGGGGACAGAGCCCCCCGGACCTTCACACGTCACCCAAAGGGAACTCCAGCTCCTCCTGCCCCTTAACCGGCTCCTCTGCCAGTCTGCCCACCTGGCGAACACCTGCTGGTCCCTCCAGGTGCGGTGGGGCCCCGCCTCCTCTGACAGGGTCCCAGGGAGGAGCAGGGGGTGGGGGTGGGGTGGCCCTGGGCACACTCCCCTCAGGCCTGGGTCCTGCCAGCAGCCAAGTCGGGGCACGTGGGGTTCAGGAACCAGGGAGCCCCCCCAGCCTGAGGGCACACGGGGCCGGAAGGCCGGCGGCTGCCCCCTGGCCTGGCCCTGCCACTACTTGCTTCTCGGACGCCTCCTGTCTACCCACCTGCTCCCGACGCACCCTGAGGCCTGAGCCTCTATGTGCACCTTGGACCCGAGTGCCACTGGGGCCTCAGCCGGGTCTCGCTCTGAGTCATTCCTTCGAGGAAGCGAGTCCCCGAGGGCAGCCTGATGTCCCTTCCCAGGTCGGTGGGGCCTGCGCCCTCCCCACCCACCGAGCCCGCCGGCTGCCCGGCTGCCCCGGTGCTCTGGGCGTGACCAGCCTCCAGCCAGTTACTGGAACTCGTGTTTGTCCTCAGGGCACGGGACCCCGTGTCCCCCAGCTTCACGCCCAGCACCCGTTCCGCCGTCCACGCAGAGGGCACCCGTCCCGCCGTCCACGCACAGAGGGCACCCGTTCCGCCGTCCACGCAGAGGGCACCCGTCCCGCCGTCCGCACAGAGGGCACCCGTCCCGCCGTCCACGCACAGAGGGCACCCGCCATGCTGTCCACACGTAGTGGGCACCCGTCCCGCCGTCCGCACAGAGGGCACCCGTCCCGCCGTCCACGCACAGAGGGCACCCGTCATGCTGTCCACACGCAGTGGGCACCCGTCCCACCGTCCACGCACAGAGGGCACCCGCCATGCTGTCCACACGCAGTGGGCACCCGTCCCGCCGTCCGCACAGAGGGCACCCGTCCCGCCGTCCGCGCAGAGGGCACCCGTCCCGCCGTCCACGCACAGAGGGCACCCGTCATGCTGTCCACGCCCAGCGGGCACTCAGCCAGGCCGAGGGGTAAAGGCTGGAGTTCCAGCTACGCCTGCGCCCTGCAAAGTGCACCCTGGACACCCCAGGGCCCGGGACCCAGAGTGTAACCCGAGTGGAGGCCCGACAGCCGGGCAAGCAGCTGGGGCACAGGCGCCAGGCCCCCCAGGGGGCGGCGGTCGGGGGGGGGGCAGGCACCCTCCTTCCCACGGGGGGGCCCCGCCCGGCGCTCCCCGCACCGCCCCCCCGTCCTGGCGGTGACAGCCCCGCCCCCTAACGGGCTGCACTTCGCTCCCGACAAGGTCAACCCGCCGCGACCGTCCCCACGGGCGGCGCCCGGGCATCTACACGGCGCTTCGCACAGAGTCGCCCGGGGACAGCGGCGCAGACGCGGGGAGGCCGGCGAGGCTCCCGCCCTCGGCTCCGGCCTTTCCCGGTGTCCCCCGTCCCCGCCGGAGGCGACAGGCCGCGGCCGCCCGGGGGTCCGTCCCGCGGAGCGTTTCCTGTCGCCCAAACGCCAGCGCTGGTTCCACGGCTGCTCCCGGCTCGGGAGGCGCCGGCGGGCGTCAGGTCTTCACCGAGCCCGACGGCGGGCGTCGCGGCCCCCGAGTCGCGGACGAGGACGGGGAGGTCGCCCCGCGCCGCCCGCGCCCCTCGGCCCGTGTCCCCGACACCCGGCCTCCGCGCCCCGCGCCCCGAACTCACCGCCCGGGAGCCGCCGACGCTGTGACGCCTCCAGCCCGACTCGGCTAGGCCGCGGCCATCTTTCTTCCGGGAAGGGACGGGGCTCCGGGCCGGGGGCGGTACGACCTCGCGCGAGGACGCCGGCGCCGCCATCTTGCCTCCGGGCGGAAGTGGCCGAGCGGCCCTCCCGGAGCGACCAATGAAAAAGCTGCGCGGGGTCACGTGACGGGCCGCCGGCCCACGTGACGGGCGGCCGCCGGGCCCGCAGCCTCGCCGCTGTGGACCGGGGGGCCTCCGCGCGCTCGCCGGCGGCCCGGCAAGCCATGAAGCTGCCGCGGCGCGCGTGGCGGCACCGGACGGCGCTGGGTCTGGGCGGCCTGGCGCTGTGCGGCGTCGCGCTGCTCTACCTGGCGCGCTGCTCGGCCGAGGGCCCCCGCCCACCGCCCGGCCACGGTCCCGGGCCCCCGCCCGCCGGCCCCGCGCGCGACGCCGCCTTCCTGGCCGTGCTCGTGGCCTCCGCGCCGCGGGCGGCCGAGCGGCGCAGCGTGGTCCGTGGCACGTGGCTGGCGGCGGCGCGGCGCGGCGGCCCCGGCGACGTGTGGGCGCGCTTCGCGGTGGGCACGGCCGGCCTGGGAGCCGAGGAGCGGCGCGCCCTGGAGCGCGAGCAGGCGCGGCACGGGGACCTGCTGCTGCTGCCCGCGCTGCGCGACGCCTACGAGAACCTCACCGCCAAGGTGCTGGCCATGTTGTCCTGGCTGGACGAGCACGTGGCCTTCGAGTTCGTGCTCAAGGCCGACGACGACTCGTTCGTGCGGCTGGACGCGATGCTGGCCGAGCTGCGCGCCCGCGACCCCGCGCGCCGCCGCCGCCTTTACTGGGGCTTCTTCTCGGGCCGCGGGCGCGTCAAGCCGGGGGGCCGCTGGCGCGAGGCGGCCTGGCAGCTCTGCGACTACTACCTGCCCTACGCCCTGGGCGGCGGCTACGTGCTCTCCGCCGACCTGGTGCGCTACCTGCGCCTCAGCCGCGACTACCTGCGCGCCTGGCACAGCGAGGACGTGTCCATGGGCGCCTGGCTGGCGCCCGTGGACGTGCAGCGCGAGCACGACCCGCGCTTCGACACCGAGTACAAGTCCCGCGGCTGCAGCAACCAGTACCTGGTGACGCACAAGCAGAGCCTGGAGGACATGCTGGAGAAGCACCAGACGCTGGCGCGCGAGGGCCGCCTGTGCAAGCAGGAGGTGCAGCTGCGCCTCTCCTACGTCTACGACTGGTCCGCGCCGCCCTCTCAGTGCTGCCAGAGGAAGGAGGGCATCCCCTGAGGCCGCCGCTGGCATGGAGGGGCGCCCGGGACCCACACCACCCCGGCCGGAGTCCCGCGGGAGCCCCCGCTGGTCTTCCACCAGGGGAGCTGACAGGTCCGGCTGGCTCTCTGGGATGAGCCCAGCACTCGAGGGGACCTCGTTTGTGTGGTCACTGGTGGGGCTTCCCAGCAGATGCCATGCAGCACGGACAGCTCCTAGACCCCAGGTCCAGTCTGCCCCCGGGGGCGCACACCTCAGTGGCTGTACCTACCGTCTTGCTCAAGAGCCTCTTGTTCTGGGGCTGGCCAGGGCGAGGCGTTGTGTCCAGGTAGAACCGTCCTGCCCCTGGGTTCCGGCCAGCATTTCGCTGGACTGGGAAGATGCCCAGTTTTGGGTGTGAATCGGGAAGAACCTCCCGGGTCTGCAAGGGCTTGGAGACCATCATCCCCCCCCCCCCCGCCCTGGCCTCCTGCTGTCCTGTCCCCCCAAGTCCCACCCAAGGCTGGAGCTGACCCGCACTTGCAGGCGCAGCCCTGCGTGTTCTGGATGGACGACATCCTGTCCTGCGTCCCCCGTCTGCACCGTCCACCTCGGAAGTCCCTGCCCCGAGAGCCGGGACGGCTGTGAACTGACCCCCCGCAGGCCCTGCCAGTTGCGACTGGGCCGCGTGTTGCAACCCAGTGGCGGTTGGAGAACTGCGGTGGGTCCCTCCCTCGTGTCTTCCGTCTGTGGGTGTCACTCGTGTGCAAGTCCCAGGTCGAACCTCGTTTTATGTGAATTAGCTCTGGCCTGTGTCTCCCGGCAGTGAGTGTGGTAAACGCGGCTCAGCGCCTGCCTGTGACGTGTTTATAAATACCGTGCGTGTGTGGAGATGGGAGCGTCAGCTGGGAGTGTGTGGTCTCGGTGTTTTTTTAAGTTATTTGAGAAGCTGTTCCTATCAGAACGTGGAATTCGTGGATTAGTCTGTTTTGACAGCTGGAGCTGTAGACCCGTGGCTGCATGTGTGTTTAAACACGGAAGAATTTGAAAACTGCCCATTTCTCTTTTCCGTTTACACATAAGTCAGTCCTATTGTCTCTTTCCGAAAAGACTCCTTTTAAGGCCTCCCTGTGGCCGGCTGCACGGGGGCAAGTGCTTCTCACTCCCGGGCTGCTGTTGCGCCCGTTCCGGGAACCGGAGCCCCTGGAATGCTGATGAGGTTTCCCGAATCCTGTCTTAAGGACACAGGCGGTCTGGCCGGCGTGCGCTCTTGGAGAAGGCGATGGCGTGCGCCGGGCGGTCGCCTCGCACCCCCCTCCATCCTGGGGACTCCAGGCTGCCCGCTTCCCGGCAGTGGCTGGGATGACTCCTCCAGGAATTCGCCGCGAGAAGAGGCCACGGGCCGCCCGCTCCCATTTCTGCGAGGTGCTTGCACCAACAAAGTCCCCGAGATGGGGACAGATGGGCGCTGCCAGGGTCGGGGAGGGGAGCGGGGGGGGGGACCTCCGAATATCGGCCCGGGTGACGTCCTTCGGCTTTGCACACTCCACCCTCGGGGGGCCTGGGCAAGGGGCGCCCGTCTCCTTGCATCGTTTCTCACAACTGCGTGGGAGTCTACAGTTACCTCAAAGTTAAGCGTTTAACTTTAAAACAGGTATCACATCACCGATTCTAATAAAACGGGAGACAGCGTGTGACGACGGGTGGAGGCGAGGGATGCAGCTGTGACCGCGGCCCTGGCGGCCACCCCTGGAGCCGGGAGCGGCCAGGAGGGTTCTCCCCAGAGTGTCAGGAGTGCGGCCCACTGAGCCCGCGTGTCCTCTTCCGGCCCCTGGAACTGCAGAGGCGGCTCCGTGGCCCATGGCCCTGCAGTCGTGGCTCTTTGCTCAGGTGGAGCCCTAGTCCCTCCAACTCTGGGTGCTGGGGGACTTGCTGGGGCTCAGACCCCGCAGCCCCTGGCCGGGCCCAGCTCCTCCTCTTCCCCGGACTCGGCACAGACCTGCCCAGCCTCTGGGCTGGGAGGATGAGGCCCTGTTGTGGCCACTGCCCAGCCCCTACATTCCTACGTCTGTAGGTCGGGCCCTCGCTCCCCGCTGGCTGGGTCACTGTCCAGGACCTGAAGGGTCCGAGGGGCGGCCAGTGCTCCTCTCGGCCCAGCCGCTGGGCACTCTGTCCACAGTGTGATGACTTTTGCCGTCCGGGGCCCTGGACGCACGTGGTGGACAGGCCTCCAGCAGGGACCCAGGAAACTCAGGTTCAGGCGCGAGAGGGGGGCGGGGGGCCCAGGGGAAAACAGTTCCGAGTCCGTCCGTGTGCTCGCTCTGCCGGCACCTGGTTCCGGGGCCGGGAGGGGCTCGGGTGGTGCCTCCCCCATCAACTGGGCTCACTGACATCTCCCCCCACCCCCACCCCCATGAGTCCAGGGAGCAGGGGAAAGACCTCCCTGTCCTGGCACCATGGCCGCCCCTCTGTCCATTCCCCAGGCCTGGCCTCGGAGCAAAGTCAAACCCAGTGGGTCTCCTTGTCTGAGACCCTGAGGCGCTCCCCTCCTCGGGGTCACCTCCCAGCCCCTGCACGGGGACTCCCCGCAGCCCTGGGAGCTGGAGTAGGTCGCTTTGCCCCGTCACCTGGCCCCTGTGGCCACACCCCCTTTCTTTGGGGCCAGGGTGGGCTCACACCCTTAGCTCTGCTCCCACAGAAAGTGCTCATCACAACCTCACCCTTTCTCCACTGCCCCCCCCCCCCAGCGCCCTCCTCACTCCCAGCCCTCCCTGACCCCACGCCATCTGTGTGGGCCCGGCTGGCTCCCCCAGCCTCAGGCCTTGAGACGCGCAGCGTGCACTGGGCAGGCACCCCAAGCCTGTGGGCGCTCCCGCTCTGCCCCGGCCAAGACGGGCAGGTCAGAGGCCATGGCCATGGCGGGAGCCTCGCAGCCCCACTCCCTGGTGTCCCCTCGACCCACATGCGAAGAGGTGACTCAGCAGCTCCTGTGAGGCAGCGCAGGGCCCCCAGACCTGGGCCGAAGCCTGGGTCCCGGCACCAGCAGGCACCCAGGGCCGGCCAGCCCCACCCGGCTAGCAGGGTCCTGCAGAGAAGGAGGCCAGGGAGGGGCGGGTCTGCCCACGCGGCTCCCGGAGACCCAGCCTTGGCAGCAGCTAAGGGGGGGCGAGAAGGCTTCTGCCCTCCCCTGGACACACTGGGGGTGCACGGGGCCATCTCAGTGAATGTGGGGGCCCCCGGCAGTGGGGAGCGTCACGGGTCTCCACAGAGGGGTCTCCCCTTGAGCCTGGAGATGAGCGCCAACCCGCCTGGGATGGGGCTCTGTAGCTGGTAGTCAGCCAGCCCTGGAACCCTGGGGGGCTGGCAGAGAGAGGAGGGAGCCAGCGAGGGGCAGCTGGTGGCCTAGCCTCCCTGC
This sequence comes from Myotis daubentonii, assembly GCF_963259705.1. Lineage (NCBI taxonomy): Eukaryota > Metazoa > Chordata > Mammalia > Chiroptera > Vespertilionidae > Myotis > Myotis daubentonii. The sequence continues at coordinate 219,744,462 of NC_081842.1, read as the reverse complement.
AGATCACGCCCCCCACCCACACACTGTACCCACGTAATAGGTGGTGCCCCTATGGCTCCGGCCCCAGGTCCCTGTACTTTCCCTGCACAGGGTCCCAGGGCCCTGCTCCCAGCCCGCAGGGTCCACCAGGGGCTCAGTGGCCGTGGCACCGGGTGAGCTGAGGCTGGGGAGCAGCTGGGCCGCAGCGGGTGGCCTGGGAGCCCGGACAGTGGTCAGCTCCCTCCTCCAGGGCACACACCACAGGCAGTGGCCGACCTCATGGCCCAGCAGCAAACAGGAGCCCAGGGAGGCCTGGGTCCAGCTCCACCTCCGCCGACCCAGGGCTGACCACCCTGGGACGGAGGAACAAGAGCCCCAACCCTGGCCCCTCCTTCGTGGTGAGGCTCCCCTCCCCCAGGGCCCTGCTCCCCCTGCCACAGCTGCCCACCTGGTCCTGACGGGGAGCAAGTGAGGGGCAGGTGGCCGGAGCTGGGGGACCCAGAGGAGGGACGGAAGGCGTGAAGCATGTGCTGGGGCCAGGCCTTGGCTGTGGGAGACACTGCTTCACCCTCTGATGCCTGTTCTTGTTCCCGCCGTTCCCACTGCCACCCCCTCCTACGCCCGGTTCTGGCAGAGCAGCCTGGAGGGGCCCCGGGCGCAGGCGGGGGTCCCGCTGCCCTCGTTGCGCCCCAGGTGCGTGTGTGACACGCCGGCTGTTGCAAAACTGATGTTATCGCACCAGAGGAGCCCGTGAGTCACCGCCTGAGAGCGGGGCTGCACCCCAAACTCTCCCGAACAAAAGCCCTTTGTCCCTAAGCCCCCCCTTCCTCGCCAGTCGCCTGTGCACCATCAGACACGCGGGCGAACGTGGGCAGGACCAGCTCCTCATGCCTCAGCCCAGCTCCAAAGGTCGGGCCTCGGAGACCCCGGGCTATGGAGAGCCCTGGCTGCGGGAGAACCCGGGCTGCGGGAGACCCTGGGCTGCGGGAGACCCCGGCTGCAGGAGACCCCGGGCTGCAGGAGACCCCGGTTGCGGGAGACCCCGGGCTATGGAGACCCCTGGCTGCGGGAGACCCCAGGCTGCGGGAGACCCCGGGCTGCGGGAGACCCCTGGCTGCGGGAGACCCCGGGCTATGGAGACCCCAGGCTGCGGGAGACCCCGGGCTGCGGGAGACCCCTGGCTGCGGGAGACCCCGGGCTGCGGGAGACCCCGGCTGCGGGAGACCCCGGGCTGAGGGAGACCCCTGGCTGCGGGAGACCCCTGGCTGCGGGAGACCCCGGCTGCGGGAGACCCCGGGCTGCGGGAGACCCCTGGCTGCGGGAGACCTCGGGCTGTGGGAGACCCCAGGCCTCAGAGACCCCCGGCTGCGGGAGACCCTGGGCTGCGGGAGGCCCCAGACGTCGGAGACCACAGCTCCTGGGTCCGCTCAGGTTGGGGGGCTGGAAATCAGCCTCTCATTGACCCTGGGCAGTGCCCTGAGGCCATGCAGAGCTCGGGGCCCAGAGGGCACACTGGCCCAGCCCGGTGAGTGAGAGCCCTGAGCCACAGCACCCCTGCTCCCGGCCACAGCCCAGACCCCAGTCAGCACTTGGCGCAGGGCCCGAGGCCTCAGGCACCATCATGCCCCTGCTGCCCCTGGGAGCTCCTGCCAGGGCCCCCCTCTTCCCGGGCCCCTCCACCAGGGTTCCCCACTTCGGGGCCCCCCAGTTCTGTGGCTGCCAGCAGGTCACCAGCAGGATGGGCAACTTGGCTGGATCAATGCCAGTGGGTCCCCCTGATGTGAGAACCCCAGCTCAGCTAAGAGCCAGGTCTCAGGGGGAGACAGAGGGGCCGGGACCCACCCACATGTCACACAGGCAGGCAGGACCCTGCAGCTCTGAGCCGAGGCAGCATCACAGCCCCCAGGGACGCGTGGGGTCGGCACGGGGAGCCAGAGACACAGGCCCAGAGAGAGGAGCATGGACACATCCGCCCAGGCACCCCGCCCCCCAAGCCCCTCTGCCCCCAGGCCATGCTCAGTCCTGGGCCCAGGTCACAAGAGTTCAGGCTGGTGTGGGTGTGAGAACCTCCTGGCACAGACAGCCCAAGGGGTCCTTGGAGCAGACTCCCCTCCTCCTGGTCCCAGACCCAACCCGGGAGGGCAAGGTCGGGCCCGACACCCAGCTCTGGCCACAAAGGGCCTGCCTGTCCGGGTACAGGTACCCTAGGGCCAGGCCCCATGGACAGTCTTCTGCAGGCCTCGCCCCGACCTGTGCCAGCCCACAGCCCAAGGGGACCATGGGAGCTGGGGCCGGGCAGCCTGGGACACCCCCCCACCTCCCCGCTCCTGCCACAGCCTGGGGTGGGGCCTGGCGGTTCATCCTCGGCTGCTCCTGGCCCGAGAGGACGTTCCAGCTCCTGAGCCAGACGCCCACAGTCCTGTCTGCACTCAAACCGGACAGCTGCCGAGGTGCTGGGGGCAGGCTCCAAGCCAGTGCAGACCCCCTGCCCCCAGCACCCCAGGGCCACCTCGGGGCGAGGAAGGGCCGATCAGGTGCAACCTGGCTGCAGCCCCAAGACCAGGGTTTGGGGAGCACCTGGCCAAGGGCCTCCCCGAACCCCTGGCAGCAGCCCCTCAGCCCCTGGCAGGCGGCCGGTCAGACGGAGGATCTGGGAAGGGAGCCCTGGGAGGGGTTGACAAGGTCAGCCAGGCTCCTCCCGCCGCTGGGGGGAGAGCAGACGCCGGTCAGGGGTCAACCTGAGGCTGGCTAGCTCTGCCGGCCGCGTGGCTCTGCCACAGCCAGACGCTGGGGCCGCCCCACAGCCCAGTCCACAGCAGAGGCCGGCCAGGGAAAGAGCCCACCCCAGGCTCCCCACCCCGGGGCCCCCCGCACGCCCGCCCCAGGCTCCCCACCCCGGGGCCCCCCGCACGCCCCTGGCTCAGCAGCAGCAGGTCGGACCCCTGCTCGGGCTGCGTGGGCAGGACCCCGGGCCCAGGCCCCCTAGGGGGCTCCAGACCCGCTCCTGGCTCCGGGGAGCTGTCAACACCGCAGTTTGGTTGGGCCTGGAAGACGGTGGGACTTAGATGGATGCTGAGGTGCAGCTCAGGGTGGGGCCTTTGGGGGCTCACCCCTTGTCTGCACTGGGGGACCAGCCTGTGTCTTTCAAGGCTGGTCTGAACCTGGGGCCCAACCCCAAGCCCTGGGCCTCCCAGTTCACACCCCAGGACCTCCCTACGGCAGCAACAACCCCGCCTGGTCCCCCACCCCTCGGCCCTGCACCCCAGCTTTGGGGGCTGGAGACAGCACATTCCAGGGGCGTCCCAACGACGTGGTAATGACCTGCGATTAGGGGCCAGAGACGAGGATGGAGGCGAGACAGAGGCAGGTGGAGTCGGGCGCCAGGACGCCGCTCCCTGACCTGGCCACCTGCCCGCCCGAGCTCCCGGGGCGGCCTGGCCTCGCTGCCTCGTCTCTCGTCTCCTCGTCTCTCGTCTCTTGTCTGTCTGCTGCTCTCTGCAGGCCTGGCCGGGTTCCGTCTGGGTCTCCATCTCTGTCATCACAGCCCCTGCAGCAGGTCTGGATGGGGAGGCGGGACCTGCCCCCGTCCCGGGCGAGGTGGGTCGGGGGCCTGGCTGCCGCTGATGGACGCAGAGAGCGCCCCGGGGCGCCAGGACGCCAAGAGGCCCAGGCGGCTGAGGGTCTGGCTGGTGCTACCCACGGTCCCTCTGCACCCCCATCAGCTGGCAGCCCAGGGCGGCCCCTCTGTAAACAGGCTCGCAGCCCCTGTGATGGGAAGTGGGGGCAGGGACCCACCCCCCGCCTGCCCTGCACGCCCCTCCTCTGCACCCCTCACAGGGACCACAGCCCCACACCCGTCGCAGGCTGTAGGGCATCCCTACTCCGCTGGCCGGCCGGCCGGCGCCTACGGTTGCTATGAAGCGGAGACACCCCCCCTGACTCCCCCAGCCCCTGACGCCACCCTGGGGGGACCAGGGAGAGAGGTGGGGACGGGTCAGTGGCCAAGCCTGGCGCGGCACAGACCAGCGCCCGCCCGGCACCAGGGCTCTATTGCCTCATTACCCAGCCAGGCCAGCAGGATCTGGGGGAGGGGCTGGGTAATGGCCGTCCGACTCCAGCCTCCGAGCCTCCGCCTGTCCCCCTCCCACGCCTGCCCCCTGAGCTGCAGACGGACGGGACCCCCGCCCAGGCCCAGGATGCCCTCTCTGTCTGCTCTGCCCTGGAACCAGGGTCTCCAAGCCTTGCTGCTGTGGAGCTGAGCTCCACCCCCACGGCCACTCCCCGGGGTGTCTCCTGTGGGGTCAGGGGTCAGCCTCATGTCCAGGGGGAGCTGCCTGCCGGGGCCCAGGTGCCAACCAGAGATGGTATCTCCACGGCCCCCCCAGGACCAATTTACATTCTTTGGTCTCGGTTTGCTGGAGCCAAAATGGGGTGGGGGCAGGGCCCTAAATCCACAAGACCCGAGGCCGGGTCGTGGCTGCCCAACCTGGGGTGGTTCTGGCCCCATCTTTGAGGTGGCGGAGTGGGGGGGGGGTGTTGTATCCACCTGGTGTGGCCGCCACCAAGGGGAAGGTGGCAAGAAGCTCTGTGCCCCGCTGGTCTGGGCCAGATAACCTGCACGCAGGTCCACTCGGGGTGCAGTCCTGTGAGTGGCCCACACACTGCTGCTCCCAGACCCACAGCACGTGCACCGGCCGCCATCCTGCTCACCACACTCTGGGACACCTCGTGCCCAAGGCTGGGCCCATCTGCGCCCAGGGCCCTGTGGGTGCCTGCGGGCTGCCTCCAAGGCTGGGCCAGCCCCGGGTGATGAGCAGCGGGGTGGTGTCAGGCAGCAGGCCGGCCTGAGCGGGGACCTGGACGGACACCTGTCTTTGTCCACCGGGTACGATGGACCCCAGCAGGTGCAGAGGCTGCGGGACCACAGACTGCAGGACACTGAGCCAGACCATCCAAAGCAACGCCCCCCTACGCCACCCCCCCATCCCCACGAGGACACAGGCGGCAGAGTGGGCTGGAACTCTTTATTGTGTGACCACACTTTTAACAGAGGGCAGAGCGGATGGGCCACCGGCAGCTCCCATGGCCCCGAGGGTCCTCTCCACGCAGCTCCCCTGGGGCCGGCCGTGTCCTCACGTGCCCAGGAGGAGGCCGGAGAAGCTGGAGCCGCTCTGGACGGTGAGGGGCGCCCCGGAGCCATTGTCCACGAAGACGGAGGCGTACTGTCCAGCCTGCAGACACCCCACAGTGGACGTCACCACCCACAGGGCCTGCTCACCCACGGGGAGTGTGAGGAGCTCCCACCCCGGGCTTGTGGCGTCCCGGGGTCCTGAGTGGCCACATGGCCCGTGTCCATCCACGTGCTGAGGCTCAGAGGCACGGACCCCTCCTGACCGCCCCCCCCCCTCACCTGCAGCTGGAGCAGCCCCTGGACCAGCACCGTGAAGATCCTGCCGCTGCCTTCCAGGCCCGAGATGGCCTCCAGCGACCTGAACATGGGGCCCAGGGTGAGGGCACCGCTGGCCTGGACCCCACCCCAGGGCTCAGTGCCGTCCCGTGTTGGGGGAGCCCCTCCACTCTCCACGGGCAGGACAGTCCACACTCAGGCACCCACCCAGCCTCCTGTGACCCCCGGCATCCAGGGGGGCCCCCACTCACGTGTGACGATGGCACAGGCTCTCGATGCAGATGAGCACCCGCACTGTGTCCCGGGCCCGGGCCTGGCCCTGCAGGCCCCTGCGGTCTGTGGAGACAGCGGCTGCAGCCCTCGGGGAGGACGGAGTGGAGAGGCAGGCTGGGCGCCGGGCAGGGGGGGGGGGGGAGAGGGACGGGGCAGGGGGGGAGAGGGGGGCTTCGGGGCACACCACCCAGGACAGGCCCAGGAGTGGCTGCTGGTTGGGGGCGGGTGGCCGTGGGGCCCTGTCCAAGCCCCCAGTGGGAGCCGGGTTTGGAGCAGGAGGCAGCTCTGCGGTGGGACCCAGGCCTGGGACTGCGATGCCAGGGCCCACCTGGGTGGACCAGCCCCCCCCACACCCGCTGGCCCGCCCCGCTCACCCACGTGCAGGCTGGCCGAGAACTGGAAGATGGCGGTGACCGGGGCTGTGAACCGGCCGGAGGCCAGGCTCAGGCCGGAGCCCCGCAGGAAGGCGCCCGGGGCAGTGGGCTGCAGGGACAGCAGGGGAGCGTCTGGCTGCAGGGCCTGGAGGAGGCGCCTGCCACCCACAGCCCCACCCAGAGCACGCCCAGGTGCCTCAGGTCCCGGGGGCGGAGGGCACCCAGGGAGAGACAACCCTCGCCCGGCCACCTTGGGCCCCACTCACGCCTGGTGCAGGAGGGTGGCCTGGGCACACGGGTCCTAGTCCTGACCAATGGTGGCCACTCCCCCAGGCCCCCCCCTGCGTGGAAGTGGGGGCCGCCCCAGCATCCTGCCCCCAGCAGGGTCCCCAGAGACACCCAGGGCTGGGGGACCCTGGGCACCCCCCCCCCCCCCACGCACACTCACGGCCTGGAAGCCCTGCAGCTCCACCAGCGTCTTCTTGTCCACCTGCACCGGCCCCTTCAGCCGGCAGTGGAAGGCCTCGGCCACCAGCCGCCCGCCCGGCCCCTCAGGCAGCAGCGAGCCCCAAGCCCCCGAGAACCGACGCTCGGTGGCCTCTGTGGGGACAACAGGAGGTCAGCAGGTTGGGGTCACCCCCAGAGTCTGGGGGACCCGCCTGAGCCTCGGAGCACCTCACCTCTCAGCATCTCCTGGAACTCCCGCAGCAGAACCTCCTGTGTGACTTCCGCACCAGCGGGCCCAGGGGGTCCCGGGGGGCCGGGGGGCCCGGGGGGGCCTGAGAGGCCTCGCTGCGGGAGGCAGGAGGCTGTGAGGGTCCCAGCGGGAGCCACAGCCCCCCGCCCCCGGCTCAGACCCAGGCTCACCGACTTCTTGTCCCGGCCCCGGCACCGTTTCTTCAAGGCCCCGTCATCCGGCCGCCGGACAAAGTTCAGCCACGTCCTGTGGGCGTCTGAGAATTCGGGCCCCGAGGCCTCGGGCAGCTGAAGGGCCAAATGGCAGGGCGAGTGTGCGGACCTGGGCCCCACGGGGTCCTCCCTGCCGCCCCAGGGCAGAGCGGGGACCTCAGGCCCAGGCCGCCCCAGGGCAGAGCGGGGACCTCAGGCCCAGGCCGCCGCAGTCCAGAGCAGGGACCTCAGGCCCAGGCCGCCCCAGGGCAGAGCGGGGACCTCAGGCCCAGGCCGCCCCAGGGCAGAGCGGGGACCTCAGGCCCAGGCCGCCCCAGGGCAGAGCGGGGACCTCAGGCCCAGGCCGCCCCAGGGCAGAGCGGGGACCTCAGGTCCAGGCCGCCCCAGTCCAGAGCGGGGACCTCAGGCCCAGGCCGCCGCAGGCAGCACTTGAGACGAGGGAGCAACGAAGGCCATTCCTGGGGACTCGGACCAGGGCTCAGGCAAGGAAGGGCTTGGGGCCTTTGAAAGCCAGGCATGGCGTCCGGACACCTTGGCTCTGGCTCTGAGGGTGACCTGCCCCCTCTGTCCGCCCTGTTCCCAAGCGGAGGGCACGCCGTGCACGCACAGGGCAGCCTCGTGTCCCAACAGGGGCTGGGCCTGGCCGAGGCGGGCGGAGGACAGGAGCCCGTTTGCCAGTGTCTTTCTGAGAGGCCCAGGGCACCCGCTCAGCTGGGGAGGGGACGGGCCCTGCTCCTCAGGCTCGGACCCAGGCCCCGCTGCCGCTGTCGGAGGAAGGGCTGGGAGGGGCAGTGCGAGCGGCCTGAGCCCCGCCCTCTAACCACCTGGCAGCCCAGGCCGGTGGGAGCGGCGGACACCCCTGCCCGCGTCTGAGGAGACCCACGTGCTCGGTGGAGCGTGGCTGGAGGGAAAGCCTCCGTCTCCCGGAAAGTCTGTGCGGACGCAGACAGAGAGCCCAGGAAGGGAGCAGCCGTGGAGCAGACCCTGGCCTGGGGGGGCAACCCCTCCCACACCCCCGGGAGCCGTCCCAGGCAGAGCAAGCCCCAGATCTGGGCCCCAGGGGGTCCGGCCCCAGGTCCCATCGTCCACCGTCAGCCCTCAGCGCCAGACCCAGCCAGCGCCAGGCTCCGGGCGGCACAGCCTCCGCACAGGCTTAGGTGGCCCTGTCCTGGGGGGCTGGGAGGGGCAGGGGGAGAGGGATGCCGCCCACCCCAACCTGGGCCACAACCAGGAAAGAGAGAGAAGCCAAGAACACGCCAATGTCCCCCGATTTCTGCCTGTGTCGCTGGCCACCACTGGCCCTGGCTGCGGCTGTGGTGCCCAGGAGCCTAAAGGGTCCAGGAAGAGCAGGGGTCCGAATGTGGGGAGGGCCAGCCTGGGTCCCGGGCCACCTGGCGAGGAGGCCCCCATGGAGGCCCCGCCCGGGACAGAGGTCCACCTGTCTGTCCCCAGGCCGCCCCGTGCACTGGCTGGGGCGGCAACCACTCTTCCCCGGCTGGCGGGGCCCAGGGACTCAACGGGAAAACGGGGCCTCGGGCTCCATGGGGCGCGTGGGCTGAGAGCAGCCAGGCTGGCGGCCACAGAGGCGCCCTTGGGCGGCAGGAGGCCGGCATCAAAGGCAGCGGGCTGGCGGGGGGCCTGTCCTGGCAACCGCCGCTCCCCGCCCAACCCGCGGCCCGGGGGTCAGCTCCGAGACCCCTCAGAGGTCCTCAGCTGAAGACAGAGAGGCTGGGGCTGAAGCAGGTGCGGGGCTCAGGTCCAAGGGACAGGCTCGGGCAGTCCAGGGCCAGAGGGCATCCCACCCAGAGGCCGGGTGTGGGGTGGGGGTGGGGCAAGGACCCCCAGGTGCTCAGGGTCCAGGCTGGCCTTGGCCTCTCCACCCAGAAAGGTGGGGCAGGTTCCCACCAAGGAGCTTGGGCAGCCCAGGAGCCCCCCCACCTCCTGACCGGGATTACACCCAGAGGCAGCGGGAGGCTGGTTCAGCCCCACTGGGAAGGCGCTCCCCTCCACGCACCCTAAGATCCTGCCCAAAGCCCCACCCCACCGGACGGGAAGGGGCCGGAGAGCCCAGCGGGCAGAGCGCGGGGTGGGGGCCGGCGCCCCGCTAGGCGAAGCCCCCACGCGAGAGGCGCCGCAGGGGTGCGCACGCCCCAGCTCTGCGCGTACCTTGGGGGAGCCGGGCAGCCCCTCGCCGTTGGCCACGGTGGCGTTGCGGGGTTCCGCGCGCGGGCCGGGCTGCCGCGGCCTCTTCTGCTCCCGCCGGGCCCCGACGGCCCCGAGGAGCGCGAGCTGCGGCCAGAGGAGGCCCACGGCCGCGGCCCAGGCCCAGCGCATGGCGGCGGCAGCGGCTCAGCGCTTCGCGCAGGGGCGCCCGGGCGTGCTCATGGGGGCGGCCCGGCGGCTCAGGGCCCCGGCGCAGAGGAGGCGCGGCCGCGGGGGCCGCCTGGCCGCCGGGACATGTCTGTGCGGATGCGCCGGGCGCGGTGGCAGGACGGGCAGGCGGATGGCGCGGACGAGGCGGCCGGACGGCTCCTGTCCCCGCAGGTCGCCCGCGCGGCTTCCCCTCCCGCGCGCAATGCCCTCGCTGCCCGCGCCGCCGCCAAATAAACCCTCCCTCCTCCCCAGCTCGCGGGCTCCAGGGGGAGGGCTCACACGGAGATCCGTCAGCAGGCTCCCAGCCGGCCCTGGGCGTGGACGGGTCGGGCACCCCCCTGACCACGCGCCGGTGGCTCCCGCCTCCCCAGACCCTCCCACGCGCTTTGGAAACAGCCTGCACCCCCTTCCCAGGAGGCGGACTCACCCTGGGAACCGTTAACAAGGATCCGCCCTGCCCCCCACGGAGCTAAGCTGCTGGCCCCGCACAGCCACCCCGTCAGGGCGGGGCGAGGAGCCCAGGGTGGAGACACCCCCCCGCCCCCCCCCCCCCAGCTCACAGCCCTGTAGGCTCCTCCTCCGACCCCTCAGGCAGGCTCTGCGACGTGCTCTGGCCCTGCTGGGTCCTGGTGGTGCCCCAGGGAGAGGCAGGACCTGGGAAGCAGGGCGCTGACCCACCGGCCCTGGCCTTGTGCAGCCTGGATGCCCTATGACCCTATGACCCTGGGTGCTGCTTCTCCAGCAGGGAGGGGCTGGCTGACCTCAAGGTGTGACCAGTGGACCCTCCTCTTGGGGCTCAGAGCCAATCCTTACTGCCCAGGGGTCTGCACTCCCCCTGCTCTCTCCCAGGAGCTGCTTGCCCTCCGAGCCAGGGGAGGCGGGACACTAGTCCCCGGTCAGGCCCGTGGAGGTCAGCACCTGCCAGAATAGCCCCTCGCCTCCACGGCCCTCAGCCCAGGAGAGAGCGATTCCCTCCAGCTGCACTGCGCACCTGGGGGGCGGGGAGGACAAGGGGGGCCTGGGTCCTCCCCTCACTGCCCCAGGAGCAGGCAGGAAGCAGGGGCCAGTTCAGGGTCACAGGCCCTCCCTGGGGCTGTCACTGCACAGTGGCGGCCGGGGGGGATGGAAGCCTGAGCCCGGACCCCACTGGCAGCCGTCCATCAGGTGGTGTAGACCAATGGTCAGAGCCCGGCTGGCCCAAGCCACTGCTGAGTGCCGCCCCGAGGAAGGGGGAGCACACGGGCCCGGGGACAGCAGAGGCCCTCCCGGAGCCTCTTCAACTTCCAGCCGCCTGCCAGGAGCCAGGGAGGCAGCCCAGCACGAGACCCAGCCCGGCCACGCCCACGGTCAGCGCCAGGCCACGCCCACAGTCAGCGCCAGGCCACGCCCACAGTCAGCGCCAGGCCGGGCCGCGCCACTGCCGGGAAGATGTGAAGCTCTGCCCAGGGCACCGTCTCCCTCCTGCTGGGGCCGAGGTGGTCACACCTGGACAACAGCCGGGTCCTTTTTCTTTTTCAAATCTATTGCTTACTGACGTCAGAGGAAGGGGGGGGGATATGGGGAGAAGATCCACGATGAGGGAGCGTCACTGACTGTGCCTCCTGCACGCCCCACACTGGGGATCCAGCCCACAGCCCGGGCCTGCGTCTGACCGGGAATCGACTGAGCCGCACCGGCCGGGTGCAGCGCAGGTTCTGTGACCCCTGAGCGCACCACTGAAGCCTCAGCTCCCTCGTGTCCAGCTCAGACGCCTGGGTATGGAGGAGGGCCCCGGGGCCCCGCCCGGCTGCACCCCAAATGTGGGTGGCACCAGCACGGGGTCAGGAAAGGCGGCCCAGGAGACCCCTCCCCGGAGGCTGGGCACCTGCGTCCCGGGGGCCCGTCCTTCGGAGCCTGCGTGTCAGCGGTGCGACTGGCAATGAACCTGAACTGGACCAGCAGCCCATGCGGGCGGCTCTGCTGCTGGACAGGGAGCCAGGTGGTGGGGGGCCCCGCCCACCGGAGCCCTAGGTCCAGCTCTTGGCTCCAGGCCCTTCACAAGCTGGGAACAGGGAGCCCTCCCTGATCTGTGGGTGTTGGCCAGACCAGCTCAGCAGTGGGGGCGCTGGGCCCTCGAGCTGGGGATTGAGGGTGCCTGTCAGAGTTCAGGTGCCCCTCCCCCATGCGGAGGGTCCTTCCAGCCCCCAGCACTGGCGCCACCTGGAAAAGGGCCAGAGGGAGCTGCCAGGCCTTCCTGCCACCCCCAGGCGACGCTCAGGCCACTGCTGGTGTCCTCGCCCACCCAGCGCCCAGCCCAGCCCCCGGACACCCTGACGCCCGGGGAGGACAGGAGCCCCGGGCACAGCCCCACAGCAGGCCGTCCGCCTGGCCCCGGAGCAGGGGTCACTCCAGCCTCAGACCGAGACCTGGGGGAGTCCGCCCCGGGAGAGACGCGGGAGCACTTCTCCGAGGCCTCGCTCCCCACGAAGACGCTCCCGGCTCCGCGCAGTTTCGGTTCTTCAGGCTTTGCGACGGGCGGGGACACCAGGTCCAAAGAGGAGTCTGAGGACAGGCAGCTGCCCGCCAGCAGGGACTGCACACCAGACCCAGGACCGGAGGCACCACTGACCACTGACCGGGGCACAGGGCCAACCCCCCCGCCGAGGGCCTCGCAGGAAGGAAGGAGTGCTGTCTGCAGGGCAGTCCGCCTCGTGTGTGGAACAGGCACTGACCCCGCCTCGCTCTCGAGCGGCTGTGGATGGAGGGCGGGTCCAGCAGCCTGGCCTTCCCACCTGCGTCCACTGTCGGGACCTGGCCTCTGCTGCAGCCGCAGGGCCATGCCCACAGCCCACCCACAGGCCAGCAGGTGCACTTCCACCCACAGACACAAACAGCAAAACGTTTAGGAACAAAGACATAAGGAAAGAGCTTTTCACGAGAGCGGGTTAAACACACAGCGGCCGACCACAGGGCGATTTAAAATCAACGGTCGAGCAGCCAACGGTGAGAGCGCACGCCCGCGGCTCTGGAGCGGCTCAGTGTCACCGTGGATCCCGGGAACCAGTCAGCACAGGTGCAGACGGAGGAGGTCCAGGCCTGTCAGCCCCAAACGGAGGCAATGCTCGCAGGCTCTGCCCCTTCCTTCCGCGATGCCCGTGCCCGTGCGACCTTCCAGCAGGGCCAGTGCCCAGTGGACCCGCCGTGAAGGTTTGGACCAAGGGTGAGGGAGCTCCCAGGTGCAGAGCCCGCCTGTCGGGGGCCTCAGCCTCCACAGCCTGGGAGAGGCTCCTGGGCCACCCGGACCCCAGGAGTTCAGAGCAAGGGCTCTGGGCACCGGGAGCCGGGAGGCGGCCCCAGAAGCCAGGAGGCAGCTCTGCCCTGGGTTCCCAGCCGCTTCGAGTACAAGGCGACACCTTGTGGTCACAGTGAGAGGCTCTCCGGCTCCGGCCGCAGACCGTCTCTGGGCAGCTGGCCCGGCCCCACCCGGTGGGTCAGAGCCCAGGGACCAAGAATGCAGGCAGAGCACTTCGGAGGCATTGAGTTTTATATTTTAAGTGATCAAATCTATAAAATGAAAAACAGGTTTACTAAAACATGTCCAAAGACAATGCAGGAGATGAGGTACAGAACCACAGAGTGAGGCCCCTCCTCCGCCACCCGAGCTCCACAGCCGAGACCAGGGCGCGTGGGCGGGACTCGTGTCTACGCTCCAATCCAAGCCCCTCACTCTGGTTTTTGTTTTCCTCTTAATGGTTTTTAAAAAGCTAACCCCAGGCGTTGGGCGGGCCCGCCCTGTGCGGATGGTGCGTCCAGCCGGCCAGCGTCAGGCTCGGCCGTCCCTCGCTCGTGATCACCTCTGCGTCCGGCGTGCAGCTCACTCCTGTGCTATGCTTCTCAGCACATACTTGACCGTGTAGGCAAAGGCTGCAAACCCAACTATAACAAACAAGTTCGCCAGGGCGCCGCCCAGGAGTCCGTGGTGCCGGTTGGCCTGCTGGAAGCCCGCGAGGTGGGGCCCGGCCCCCGGCGCGTGCCCGTTGAGGAGCTGCAGCCCGTGCTGGCCGTGGTGCGTGTCCCCGTCGGGAACCACGTCGGGTAAGGGCAGCGCCTGGGGTCTGCTGCTGAGCTCGTCCTGTGCTTTTTGCTTCTGTTTAATCTCCTGAGAGAAGCAGGAGACAAAGGGGTCTGAGCAGACCAGCTCCTGTCGGGCCAGGAGGGCTCTGGCCCCCCGTGGAGACCGAGACGGTGGTGGCTGTGGGTTTAATCCTGGCGCCCACCCAGTTACAGACTTGACAATCACCCAACCTGCTCCTCAGGGCCCAGGACTGAGCCAGGTCCGAGTGACCTGGTCACTGTGGCCTGAGCGAAGGCAGCCCAGCCTTCCGCTCACGGCCACCAGGACCAGGGAGCATTCCCAGCTCTCACGCAGGGCCCTCCCCACTCCTGGCCCCAAGACCCCAGCACCCCACGCTGGTGCTCAGCCGGCCAGCTCCACACCCAGGCCCCGTGCCCCTGGCCGCTCCCCAGCTCTGCCCTCCCATCCCTGCGGTCCCGGCGCCTGAGGGGCAGGCCTGCTGCCCGGAAGCAGTGCTGTGAGCTCCCTCGTGCTCTCGCCTGCAGCTGGGATGTGCAGGAGCACAGTTTTCCTGGAAACAACTGAATCCCGAAGCCAGGGAAGCAAAGCTGACAACCACTGCCATGCTCACCTCCACAACTTCAGGGAACAACTCACAGAAGACTTTGTCCTTTAAATTAAACACTAAACTCTGTGCAGCCAGTTGTCTTTTCTGGAAGAAAGAGAAGGGAAATGTCAACCCACAGGTTAACGTCAATCCTCGAAAATCCCAAAAGCAGGTGATTTAGTCAAGGGCTGCTGCCCCCACGTTGCTGGACACACCCGGCAAGCTGTTCTCCAGTCAGCGCATTTCCAGTCCGAAGGCTAATCCAAACAGAGAAATAAAAACCAGGCAACAGCCCTGGCCGGTGTTGCTCAGTGGATAGAGCATCAACCTCCAGACTGAAGGTCCCGGGTTTGATTCCAGTCAAGGGCACAACCTGCCCGAGTTGCGGGCTCGATCCCCAGTAGGGGGCGTGCAGGAGGCAGCCAATGAATGGTTCTCTCTCACTGATGTTTCTCTCTCTCTCTCCCTCTCCTTCTCTGAAATCAATAAACATATATTTAGAAAACAAAACAAAAAACAGTCAACAAGAGGAGTAGGCGCTGTGACTGCATGCGACACCCTCAGGGTCTGCATGAAGCTCGGCCGAGGACAGGGGACTCCAGGGCCCAGGGTCCAGGGTGCTTGGGGAGCAGGGACATGGGCGGAGCCCCCACCAGGCCCTCGCCCCTCCCCCTACCCCTCCCCCCTCACCGTGAAGTCCGAGGTCTCTATGCTGCCCAGGGTGGGGCCCTTCTCCACCATGAAGCTCAGGAGCCCGGTCAGGATGGTGGAGACGGACCAGGCCGGGTTCCAGGTGTCCGGGTGGAAGTCCGTGATGGACAGACACAGCCTGCAAAACAGGGGCCTTCACCAGAGTGCCCGTCACGGCCGCGGCCTCGCCTCAGCAGCAGGGCAGAGCAGAGCGCCTTACCTCGTATTGCACTTAAATCTTCCATTGGGGGTTATCATATAAATACTAGGAGGTTTAAAGGGGAATTCTCTGGGAAAAATTAGTTTTCCGTGGTAATAGCCACCTGCACGGAAACAGAGAAAGACGGGTCACTGCCTACAGAGCACCTCCTAGTTTTCACTTGCTCCCACCCACCCACCTGCTCCCTCCCACCCACCCACCCTCTCCAGGCCCCACCTGCACCCACCCCACCCACCTGCTCACAGGCCCCCAGCGGTGCCCACCTGCTGACCATCCCGGGAACACAGGCGGCCAGCCCCACGGCTCCCGCATGCCCCTCGCCCCCTGCACCCACCCACAGCGTGTCTGCTGAGGTCACCTCTCCAGGTCCCCTCCCCACCCACCCGTTCCTCCTCCACCAAACTGCACTCTGCAGCGGGCAAGCCCACCCTCCCTCCCACCTTAACAACAGAAGACAAACTCTGACCCCCACACCATCCAATTCCTGCCACCTGCCCCCATCTTGTCCCTGGGAGCATGTCCAGGCTGCCATCTCCCCAGATCACATTCCATCATGGCCCCCCCAAGACCTGACCTCGAGGTCACAGGCCTCCCCACAGCACGGGGTGAGACCACACCTGACCCTGCCTCCTCGAGCCCCCCCCACCCACCTGGCCCCCCTCCTCTCCTCGCCCGAGGTGCAGCGCCCAGCTCTCTGGCGCTCTCCCCTGACCCGCACTCCTGACTCACGTGACACGGGGAGACCGTGACGGCTCTCCCTCCGACTGGAACCTCTGCCTGGACCCTGGACCCCTCTCCAAACCCCAGAAAGGTCCCTGACGGACTTCTGCCCCTTTCCTCAAACAGCAACCCCATCTCTCAGCTGCTCAGACCAAAATCTGGGTCCCCTGCACCCACCACTCCCACTCTGTCAGCAAACCCTGCCAGCCCCCGTCCAGCGGGTCCAGAGCTGGCACTTGGCTGGCCTCACCGCCTCCACCCTCCACGCAGCTCGAGGTCCACCCGTCCATCCCCGAGGCCTCACCCTCACTCTAGGGCAGCCCCCAAGAGCCTGTTGGAAATGCCGAGCCTGGGCCCACCCCGACCGGGATGTGTGCGCGTGTGCACGTGTGCGCGTGTGCACGTTCACTGCGGTTTGAGGAGCGCTGCCTGTCCTCACCCCAGGCACGGTCCCGCCTCCAGGCCTGGCACACACCATCCCCAACAGCCAAGGGCTCTGCCCCAAGGCCAGGCTGGGGTCAGGCCTGCACCGCCCTGTCTGGCTGCAGTGCCCCTGCCGCCTCACGCAACTGTCCTTCCCCCCCACCGAGGGCCATCTGTGGGGCCAGCTCCACAGGCAGACACGCCCGCCACGAGGCCGCGACACGGCACTCACACTCACACCCACTAGGAAGGCCCTGCCCACCTCAGGAAGCGACCTGACGGCCAGGACAGCGCCCTGTGAGTGCAGTGGAGGGCGTGAGGGGCCTGCCAAGAAAACTGACCTCTAAGCACACACACCGGCCCAGCTCCTCCCCCATCGCCCACCCCATCGCCCACGGAGAGACCAGAGCAGCCCAGGGCCCTGAGAACCCCCAGTGAGAGCTGGCCACACCACTGTCCTCAGAGGCCGTGCAGGGAGGGGACAGCCCACTGCAAGGCGCACACGGTAATCCCTGAGCCTCCACACACGCTCCACACCACAGAGGGAGCTCCGGGAGAGCCTGGCTGAGGGGGGCCTGAGAGGGCCTCCGGGGCGGGAAGGGCAAGGCGGGGTGCCAGACGTGGACCTGTGCCAGCAGCTTGCACCCTGCACTCCAGTGTCGAGGGCGACCAAGCCACAATAGGAGGGAGACTGTGGGGGCAGCTTCGACTCCCTTTGCAACTCGGTCAACAGTCCGTGGGCCATGGACTCGCAGACGCCTGCGGCCCCACCCAGGCCTGTCCCCACGCCTCTCCCTCCAGACACACGTCATCCGGCAGAGGGACTCCTCCCACTTTCTTCTTTTTAAAATTGTGAGCGATCTACCCTCGAGATCCTTTGCCTTCCGTGTAAGTTTCAGAGTAAAAACTTGAGAAAAAGCTTGTGTGTGTCTGGGTTTGACGGGAGGGGTGAGGTCTGCAGACCAGCCCGGAGATTCTGTGGCAGCGCCAGCAACGGGCACACAGGTGTCGACCGCAGGGCTGGCTGTGCCCAGAGAGAGCAGGACAGTGGGGCCCGAGACAGGGATGGCGTAGACATGGGAGACGGGGAGCATGGGAGACGGGGAGCACGGTCAGATGCCCAGGAGCCAGAGGAGGAGCAAGGGAAGGACAGTCACCTCCTCAGGGGCCACAAAGGCCCGACTCAGAGCCCAGACAGCTGTCCCTCCCGGACGGACGGACTGAGGCAGCAACTCGGCTGGTCCCATGGAGACCCTACTGAGAGCAGTCAGCAGAGGGCAGCCCTGTGCTGAGCTGAGCTGAGCTGAGGGGGTTGGCAGCTCATTCTAGCCAAGCTCATTAAAAACACACTCGGGTTTAATCAGCATCTTCACACGGCCGGGCACTGCTCCGAAGCCCATCTTTCCAGAGTTCTGGGAACCCCACCTGGCAGGCCATCAGTGAGCCCGCACCGCTGCTGGGCCCTGGGATGTCCCCCATGGCACCCCAGCAACATGCCCACCCCACAGGTCTGCTTCTGGACACGTTTCCTGGGCAAACCCTCCCAGAAGGGGACCCTGGGCCGTAGAGAGCCTCCCTCCCGCTCAGCTGCCCACGCCTGACGCCAGCACGCTCAGACCTTCTCTACAGCACAACTCTTCTCAAGTGGAATCTCATACCAACCCCACACAGTGCTCTAGCCAGGACCTAACGGTGAGAAAGCGAAAGCTCTGCCCACCTGGGCACAGCTGTGCCCTAGTCCCAGGCTGATGCTCCCAGACACGGCTGACAGCTGCAAGGTCTGCGCTGTAAGTGACACCGGCACCCTGATGGCATCAGCAGGAGCCAGGAGAGAGGCAGGCCCTGCTGACCGGGCAGGTCCCAGGGCCTCCCTACCCCTCAGTGCCCTGTCCACACAAGGGGCCACCCCTGAGCCCCAGGACTGGCCAGAGAGAGCGGCCAATACACCTGTCTTCCCCTCGACAACACCCCCTTCAGAAACAGCAAGAGAACCAGGCAAACTGTTCACCTGGCCCTGACCCCACTGACCCTGGAGCCTGGGCACCACCCCACCACGGACAGACGGCCCCTGGGACATGGTCCCCGAGACACGCACAAAACCACACTCTGAGCGAACTCCCAGGACTCGGGGAAACACGAGCACGAGCTCCCAACGAGACCACGTGGAAAGAGGGCCGTTGACAGGGGAAGGGCACTGGCAGCAAGAGCTGCGCAAACCGCACGCCCTCCTCCAGCCCGCGCAGCGGCTCCGCTTACCTTCGTAAGGAGTCATCTCAGGGCCTCGGACCACATAGTGCCTGAGGGAGAGAGAAGATTAGCTGGCTTTGGGGCGCCCAACTCCCCCCATCTGAGCCACTCCAAGGCCAGCGTTCGCAGGGCCACCAAACCAGACACCCGCAGGCAATCCATCAGTGACACTGACAGTCAGGGGCCGACCGGGGAGGCCCTGCGAGGCCCCAGGCTCTGGGGCAGCCGGCCCTTCGTCACCCATCTTCCAGGTTTCCACAGAGCACTTTGCCTCCACAATACAACGTGAGAGTAACCCTCTCTGACCATTAACGTCAACTGACACTTTTAAAAACGTAATTCCCGGCCTCCGTGAGCACCACTGAAGGTCCGTGTCCCTTGGGTGCCCACATCCCCGCAGAAGGCGAGACGGGACAGCCGCTCAGGAGCCGGCTCTGCTCAGGGTCCACGTCCCACAAGAATCAGACTCCACCGCAGGGGAGCTGCCTTGAGCAGAAGCCACGGGACAGCCTGCCGTCACCACCGCCTGCACCTGGAGCCCGGGCTGCGCACACGTCCCCTCCCCACACCCAGGGGAGGCTTCAGCTCACACCAGAGGGGTTTGGACTTAAGACGCTCAGACAGCAGAAAAGCACGAAGGAGAAAGTGGAGGAAGATAAGCAGAAACGCCAGAGCAGACAGACCTGCCTCCAACCACCTCCTCCCACCTCCACACACAGCCTGTTACCACCACCATCAGACACCTGTTAACTCCTGGCTGATATGATCACACACACACACACACACACACTGTGATCCTACATCAGAAGACCAGGAAAAGCCCTCAAAGCTAAACACATGACACGTCCAGGAGTGTGGCCTTAATTCCAGTCGCTGCTCCAGTTCCTGGCCAAGCTGAGCGCAGGGAGAGGAGAGAAGCAAGTGCAGGGAGGCCCGGGCAGCACTGGGTGCAGGGAGGGCCCAGGCAGCACTGGGTGGAGGGAGGCCCGGGCAGCACTGGGTGCAGGGAGAGCCCACAGGACTGGGTGCAGGGAGAGCCCACAGCACTGGGTGCAGGGAGGCCCGGGCAGCACTGGGTGCAGGGAGGGCCCACAGCACTGGGTGCAGGGAGGCCCAGGCAGCACTGGGTGCAGGGAGGGCCCGGGCAGCACTGGGTGGAGGGAGGGCCCGGGCAGCACTGGGTGGAGGGAGAGCCCACAGCACTGGGTGCAGGGAGAGCCCATAGCACTGGGTGGAGGGAGGGCCCGGGCAGCACTGGGTGCAGGGAGGGCCCGGGCAGCACTGGGTGGAGGGAGGGCCCGGGCAGCACTGGGTGCAGGGAGAGCCCGCAGCACTGGGTGCAGGGAGAGCCCGCAGCACTGGGTGCAGGGAGAGCCCGCAGCACTGGGTGCAGGGAGAGCCCACAGCACCAGCTCAGAGGACGGACAGGCTGTGCTGCTGTTGTCTGCCGAGGGGCCGGCCACTGCGATCTTCCCACGCCTGGGGCCTGCAGCCTGGGACTCTGGGGTGCCAGGCAGAGGTGCCCATGAGACCCCCCAGCTGGAAACACTGGGCGCGGGGTCACTAACGGGCTCCCGGGTGGAGAGTGTCCATGAGTCCACAGGGACAGGAAGCTGTGTCTGGTCTCCTATGGACTCTGCCCTGTGCTTTTTCACTGTAATAAACCGTAACAGTGGATCCTCTTAGCAAATGAGTGAATCTGGGGACCCTGACTCGATGGGGGGAGGGGTCCCTGCATCTTGTGCGTCCTGGGGGCCACACTTGCTTTTGGCCATTATCTGGGGGCAGGGAGAGCCCTGCGGGGACACTGCCTCCCCACTCACGCCGAGGCCATCACCCTGAGAACCCACACCCCACCTGCCAGCGCCCCCTCATCTGTAAGCCAAGGAAGGTGGGGCAGATCCCCTGGACACCTGTCCCATCTGGAAATACTTTTTTTTCTTTAATCCTCACCCGAGGATATTTTTCCCACTGATTTTCAGAGAGAGTGAAAGGAAGGGAGGGGGGAAGAGAAAAAGAGAGAAACATGGATGCAAGAGAGAGAGACATATCGACTGGTTGCCTCCTGCATGGGCCAGGGATTGTACCTGCAACCAAGGTAAAGCCCTTGACCAGGAACCGAACCCATAGCCCTTCAGTCCACAGGCAACAGTCTAACCACTGAGCCAAAGTGCCCAGTTGGGCCTTGGCCAGTGTGGCTCAGTGGATAGAGCGTCGGCTTGTGGACTGAAGGGTCCCGGGTTCGACTCCGGTCATGGGCACATGCTCAGGTTGCGGGCTCGATCCCCAGTGGGGGGGTGCAAGAGGCAGCCGATCAATGATTCTCTCTCATCATTGATGTTTCTATCTCTTTCTCCCGCTCCCTTTCTCTGAAATCAGTAACTTTACAAACTGCCCAGTTGGAAATACTTGTTTTTAACTTAGTTAAATCTCTTTCCTCTGGATTTTTTTAAAAAAAATTTAGTTCCTTTTTAAGATTAAAATGTAAAATACTCTCCAAACAAAGAGAAAACGCTTCTTAGTATTTAGCCCTACACCTCATTTCTCAAAATCCCCAGCCACCCTGCTAAGGGCAGCCTTTCGTAGAGGCGTGCAGCCTCCTGACCCACTTTCACACGAGGAAGGATTCCGAGGAAGGCGTGTGCAGAGGCACACAGCCCACGGCACCTGCAGGCCAGTGCAGGGCCCGCCCCTCTGTCCCACTCCCCCGGGCAGAGCAGGCTCCTCCACAGCCCGGAGCAAAGGGCAGAGGGACACAGAGGGGAACTCCCCCAGCAGCTGTGAGCTACACCGGAGCCAACCGTGGGTTCCCAGACGCAGGCCTCTCCCGGAAGGACCCTCTCTAACCCCCGCGGCCGGGGTCAAGGACAGCCCGCTGTGTCCCAGCTGCCGCCACGAGGCGTGTCTGCAGGCCTCCCGGCGTCCACCAGCTCTGCCGATGGGCGCAGGAGCCCCTTTCCGAGCTCCAGGATGGAGTCCCAAGCCCCCCCTCAACGGCGGGAACCTGGGTGCGTCAGGGAGGGTGACTGACCACGCGGGGCCTCACCATTCAAGAATATTGGAAGGGAGGGGCTCGGCGCAGATGTAAGGCACTGGGTCTTTCTTGATCCGAAGGTAGTCCTGTTTCAGTCGCTGGGTGGCTGTGGTTGGAGCTCTCTTATTGCTGTTGCTGCTCATCTGTGGAAAGTAAACACGTGTATTCAGCTGGGACCAGGACACAGCCCACGGTGCCACTGCCCAGAGCCCAGCAGCCATCACTCGTGCACGTCTCACACGGCCCCAGCTCCGAGGCTGCGGCTGTCCCGACTCACCCACCCCAACACCGCAGGCCACACGGTCCCGTTCCACCTGCCCTGCCACAACGCTCACTGAGCAGCCACCGGTGGGTGTCTGCAGCCGGACCGGACCCGGGTCACTGCACACACCACTCAGCTCTGTGCTCCATGACGACACAGCACTCAGGACGCACCCACCAGCCCCTGCAAAACCCCCCTTTGCACCCCCAGCACGGGCAACAGAGGAGCAACGAGCCTCTCTGGTTCTGGAGAGACGGGACCCGTGAAAGACTCAGGTG
Source organism: Myotis daubentonii (assembly GCF_963259705.1). Taxonomy (NCBI): domain Eukaryota; kingdom Metazoa; phylum Chordata; class Mammalia; order Chiroptera; family Vespertilionidae; genus Myotis; species Myotis daubentonii. The sequence goes on along the minus strand of NC_081842.1, from coordinate 219,722,612 downwards.
CGTGTGCTGGGCAGAGCAGAGGCCTGAGGAAGCCCTGTGCCCAGGACGGCCCGGGTCACGGCGTCAGGAGCAGAGACGGTGGCGAACAAGGTGCCAGGGAGGCCAGGCCAGGCCTGCTCCAGAGGGGCTCAGGCCCAAGCGTTCAGGTGCGTCAGGGTGGACGGGGCAGCAGGGACAGACAGGACAGCGTGGGAGAGGCAGGACGTGCAGGGCAGCACCAAAGGCAGTCACTCAAGAGAAGAGATGGCCTGGGGCAGGGAGCCCTGGGACACCACAGCTGTGCCCCAGAGATGGGGAGACAGGGCACCCCACACTCACAGGCACCAGAACAGCTCCAACCCAACTGCTTCATCTACTAGAGTTTCTCATAACGTAAGTGGAAAGGCAGAAAGTCATGCTGCTAAAAATGAAGTGTGAAAGCCGCTGGTCCAGAGTGTGACCGACAGCAGGGGCACAGGGTGTGTGGGGCAGGAAGGAGGGAGCACCGGGCTCGGGTGGCAGAGTGGATGTGGCAGCGGAGGAGGAGCCTGCCCTCCGGCTCACCCCACTCCACCGCCCTCTGCCACCCGGTGTTCCAGCTCATCTGCCACAGCACCGGACAGCGGCGGCCGGGCTCTCTCTCCGCCGGACCTCCCTGTCCCTGCAAACCTGAGGTCACCCACCCCCACCACGCCTGCCCTTCCAGCCTCCGCACATGTGCTCCCCAGGGTCAGCCATGGGCTTGCTCCTTCCCTCCCTCCTGCCTCCGCATCACCTCATCAGAGCTCGAACCCGCCCCAGAGCACCAGCCCCACAGACCACAACCAGCTTGGTGTGCTCGCTCCGCACCCAGGGCCTCCAGCAGGGCGCCCCATCACCCACCCCTGCTGCTGGCTGAGGTCCCTCGCCCTCAGAACCCTGCTTCCCTCCCTTCCCCTTTCCCCCCAACTCACCCTGGCCTCCTGGCTTCTCGTCCCTCAGTTTCAGTCCTGCCTGGACACGAAGTCAGGCTAACTTGGTCACCGCAGTTCTGACCACAGTCCTTGAGGACCCCCCACAGCCAAGCAGATAAGCGCCACGCCACCCCTCCCCTGCCCACCAGCCCCTCTAAAAGCAGCACCAGCCAGCCTCCAGCCCCCAACTCCCGAGCTCCCGAGGCCGCGGAACCGCCTCGGGTCCAAACCCCTTCTGATGAGCACACGGCTGCCCGGGAGCCCCGTCTCCTGGCGGAAACTCACCTTGGCCCTGCCCGGTGCAGCTCGAAAGCCCAGTCCCTCAAAAGCCTCCTGATTTCCTAGCCCAACGCCTCCACTCTCTCCTTCACTGACCGCCCCCGGCCCAGCTCCATACGACACAGGTGCCCGCCAGGCCCCAGCAGACAGCCGTGTGCCAGGCGCAGCCACAGACCAGCCTGGAAGGTGGCGTTGCCCACACAGCGCTGCTCCCAAGCTTCTGCCCGGAGATGCCCAGGGCCAGGTGGCTCACCTGGGCCAGCACCTGGCACCAAGCACAGCCCCCACAGGGTCTGCTCGGTTCCCTTCACGTTCGCCCTGAGGTCACACCGTGTGCACAGAACTACGCACGGTGGCTCCAGTGCGGCCGGGCCTGCACCTGGCGAGGGGCCGCGCTGGACACTCCTGCAGGTTAACAGGCGGCCACCAGGCACAACTGGCCACGCCTGCCCAGCACAGGCTGCCCTCTCCCTGCTGCCTCCACAGCCCTGAGCTTCCAGGTCACGTTTATGACCCAACTGCTCGGCTGGCACAAGGAAGGGCTCCCGTTTGCCGCACACAGAACAGTGCTCTCCGGACCCTCCAGGGGCTGCCGGGAGACGGCTCCCCCTGTCCCCTCCGAACAGGCGCAGCACCTGCCCACACCCTGGCCCGGCTCAGGCTCCCGCACACCAAGTCCCCCAGACCGAGCACGTCAGGTGTGTTACAAGGAAGGAAATCTCTGAAATCAATAAAAATATATTTTAAAGAGAGAGAGAGAGAGAGGGAGAGAAATAGAAACACCAATGACAAGAATCACTGATGGGCTGCCTCCTGCACGCCCCACTCTAGGGAGGGAGCCCGCAAACCAGGCGTGTGCCCCGACCGGGAATCGGATGGTGACCTCCTGGTTCTTAGGTCCACGCTCAACCCGAGCCATGCTGCCTGGGCCTCTTGCTGAGAGAGAGAGAGAGAGACCCAGTATGGGCTGCTCAGGAGCACAACCAAAAGCTGAAGGAAGGCACCCCCTGCAGGACGCGAGTCCCCCGGTCGCACTGGACGGGCTGTCCAGCATCTGTTCACCTGCTCCGCTCCCGCCCGCGTCCACGCAGCTCAGGTGACAGCGTGGCATGAGACCTTGGCCCGACAGCCGGACAGGCACGTGACCTGCGGGCCCCGGACTGGGAGGGAGGTCTCTCCGGTCGCCACCGGGATTGCTTCACGGCTGGCGGGGCGCCCAGGCCACGGAGGCCGCTCCGCCACCACCCGCGGACCTGCCCGCGGACGGCGCGGCCGAGACGCGCAGGTTGTGAACCGCAGGTTCTGGGCACCGAGACCCCACCCGCCTGGCGCCTGCACACGGGACGCTCCCGCTGGGTGACACCCGCGGGTCCCTCTCCGACGCCGGAGGCACCGCCTTTCCCGGCCGGCCGCGCGCTCGGGCACCTGTTGGCGCTCCGCCCGCCGGGCCGCTGGGTGCCGGGCCCCGCGCCGGACGGCGGGGAACGGGCTCTGAATGGGGACCCGCCGGGCGGCCTCCGGCGGAAACGCAACTAGAAGTGGACGCCGGGCCAGCGTCCGGGCCGGCACCGGCCACTCGCCGAAAAGGAAAGCGAACCCGACACAGACGAGGAACTTGTCCGCCGGGACCGAGTCCCGCTCCCGCCCGCACGGCCGCCAGGTGCCCTCGAGGGGCCGGGCCCCGGGACACGCCTTCCGGGGGCCCAGGAGGCCGCGGGGCTCTCGCCGTCAGGGCGGCGGCTGAACGGCCCCCTGTGGCCGCCCCAACGGATCCCGGACACCCCGACCCCAAGCGCTCCGGCGGCTCGTCCCGCGGGGCCCACCGGCGCGCCCCGACCGGGTGCCTTTCTGAAAGGACCCACCGTGCGGCCGGCCAACCAAACGCCAAGTTTCCCGCAGGACCACCCCGGCCGGCAGCCCCGGGCGCCCGCCGTAACCGACCTCGGGTTCCGCGCACGGACGCCACGGGCGGAGCCCCGCGAGCGGCAGGCCGGGCGGGGGTGGGCACCCCGGGGCCCCGCGCCCCTGCCCCCGCGCCCCGGCTCCCGTGGATGGACGCGCGGCCGAGGCCCCGCCGCCGGTCCGCGGCGCACTCACCTCTCCCCGCCGCCGCGCTCAGGCTCGCCGCGGTCGAGGCCGGAGCAGGAGCGGAGAGGGGGCCCGCGCCGGAGAGCCGCACCGCCGGACCGAGCCCACCGCCCCGCCGCAGCGCCGCCGCCGCCGCCTCAGCTTCCAAGATGGCCGCCGGGGGCGGGGCCGTCCCCGCTTCCGGTTCCGGTGCGCGGCTCGCTCGGCGGCCGCTCTAGGCGGCCGGGAGGCCGTGGCCCGCGTCTCGCTGCTGCCACCCTCCCGGCCGGGCGGGGACTCGGCGCGTGCGCACTGCGGCGGCTCCGCCAAGCGGCCCCGACCCCCGGGGCAGGTGCGGTCCGGGCGCCCTCGCCCTCCCGGCCTCCCTCCGCCAGAGCCCCGTCCCGCGGGGCCGTCATCGGGCCAAGGGGTCCCGGACCCCCCTCTCCGTACACTTCTCCCCGGGACTGCGGCCCAGGAGGACGCGCCGTCCGAGAAAGACAGGCCCCGATACAGGGTGACCCCTGAGACCCTGGGACCCGGCTTCCCACCCGCCGCCTTTCCAGGGTCCCCCCGACCCCGCCCGGCCAGTGTGGCTCAGTGGTTGATCGCCGACCCAGGGGCCCAGAGGTCGCTGTTCGATTCCAGGTGAGGACACGGGCCTGGGTTACGCGTGATGTTTCTAATCGATGTCTATCCCTCTCCCTTCCTCTCTCTCTAAAAATCAATAAAAACATATTAAAATCTTCCCCTGACCGGTGTGGCTCAGTGGATAGAGCGTCGGCCTGCGGACTCAAGGGTCCCAGGTTGGATTCCGGTCAAGGGCATGTTCCTTGGTTGCGGGCTCATCCCCAGGAGGGGGTGTGCAGGAGGCAGCTGATGGATGTTTCTCTCTATCCCTCTCCCTTCCTCTCCTTAGAAAATCAATAAAGTATATTTTTAAAAAACACATATTAAAATCTAGGAGGGAAAAAAGGCTCCTCCCAGTCGGCTGGGGCCCAGTTCTTCTGCCCACTGAACAGAGAAGGGCCAGGCGTTGGAGGGCCCTGGCCCATCCGTGCCCCAAACCGGCCCACGGCCCCTGAGAGTCCGTTCCTGGGTGCCCGCGTCTGGCCCCTGCCGGAACCTGTGCCAGGTGGGGTCCGCTGTGGGCACATCTGCCCGGCCCCTGCCCCTGCCCATGGGGAGAGCTGTTCTCATAAAAATACGTCCACTGTTTCCCCGACCGAAGTTTCCACCCAGCCCATGAATAGGGTCATTATGCACCGTGGACAGGCACTGAGGCTCGCTTCCGCTCCCACGGTCCCCTCCCTGGCCCTGGGGGAGGGGAGGCAGAGCCGGGCCACCCCGGTGAGTGGGTCGAGGGGAGGGGAGCCCCAGACGCAGGGCACCCTCGCCACCATGGGGAATGTTCAGAGGGGCAGGAGGGTGGCAGACAGGTGGCAGGGCGAAGGTTGTCTGGACAAAGTGGGGGCTGGGTGGCGAGGCCAGCATACTGCCCACCACACCCCCTCAAGGGGCAGCCAGGAGAGGACCATGTGGGGGGTGGGGTGCCCCCCCACAGGTTGTGCCTGGGAAGATGCTGCATCCTGACTGTGAGGCAGAAGGTAGTCGTCGGCTGGGACAGATCCAGAGGGGCCATCGCTGTGCAGGGCCACATGGCTCTCGGGGCAGGCTGACTGACCACAGGACAATGAATGGCCCAGCCCTGTCCATGGGCAGAGGGTGGGCGGGCGGGCAGCTCCCCTGAATCTGGTGCATCCAGGGCCCCTGAGGCAGGACCTGAGCGGCTGCCGGGACTGTTCGTCATCCCTCAGCCGTGGGAATCAGCTCGCTCACCTCCTCTCCCTGCACCTCTTTCCTTCTGGGGAGGCTGGGGGTTCCCCTCTGCACAGGGAGAGGCACCTCCATGTGGAGAGGAAATGGGCTCCGAGAGGCTGAGTAATTCGGGAAAGATCACAGTGTCACGGTCATGATTCGCACCCACACCCCATGAGTCCAGGGCCAGCCCTGCCCCCAGCACGACTTCCCTCTCCCGGGCGTCACCGGTAGCATCCATCGCCTTCCAAAGCCATGAAGCCGGTGACCCCCCCCCTCCCCAGAGCCAGGGGCCCCAGCACGGCCTGGCAGGCCTCAGCACTGATTTGGGGTGGGGTGCCAGGGACCCAGAGCCTGCCCTGGGGAGGAGGAAGCATAGGGCCTGAGCTGACCCCTCAAACCTGGGCCCAGGCTGCAGTTCTGGTCATCTGGGACGGTGAGGCCTCTGGGTCGTCCTGGGGTTGTGTTGGGTGCCCCAGTGGGAGCACAGATGGTGGGTCCCCCTGGGGGTGGGGCATTGGGTTGTCCTACCTGCAGCACCCCATCTGGCCCCACACGTCCACGCTTGGGCCGAGGATTTCAGCCTCAGAGACGGTGTCATTTGGGCCATGAATGTGGTGTGTGTTGTTAGCATGTGGTGTGTGGTCTTAGCATGTGTGTGGCCGTGACGTAGCATGTCCCCTTCATGGGTAATAGGGCAGGCATGTCAGTGCACATGGTGTGTAGTCTCAGTGTATGGGGTATGGCCTTAGCGCCTGGTGTGGCATCGCAGTGGGTGGTGTGGTCAGTGGTGGCCTCAGTGTCCGATGGGGAGGCTGAGCCGGGTGCCTTGGGACACCAAGCGCCATCTCCACACCCAGGCCCCCCGTGGTCCCGTAAGTAGGGCCCGTCCCCGTGGCTGGCTGGCTGGCCCTGGGGGACACCTGGATTCTGGTTACAGAGGCCCCTGCCCAGCAGCCCTTAGCCACAAACACCTGTGCTCAGACCTGGCCGAGTGAGCCGGGCCGGCCTGGCAGGAGGAGAAAGCAGGGAGTTGAGGGGCCGGGACACCCACGGTCCGCAGAAGCAGGAAGAGCAGGTGTCTCGCCTCGGGGGGATCTGACCTTAAGGACCAAGAGGTCTGCGCAGGGGGTGCAGATCTGGCATCCACGCGGGTCCCACGCCAACGCAGGCCTCTCCCCTCCCGCCAGAAACCTGAACCTCCTCATTCCCAGCTGGGGTCAGGGTCCCAGGCACTCACCCAGGGGAGGGACCCCATCTCTGTCCCCGAAGGCTTCCCCTTCCGTGTCCAGAACAGGCAGGGCTGCCCCCGGCAGCTGGCCCCTCCCCAGCACCTCGCCCCATGCAGCCTGTTATAAATAGGAGGCAGCCCAGCCAGTGTTGGGCCACATCCCTGTCACCTGCAGGAGCTGCCGCGGTCCGGCCACCTACCCCGGGAGAATGGAGGCACCTGCACAGGTACCTGATGTGGGGCCCTCGGGCAGCGTGTCCTGGGGTCTCCCCAGCCTGAAGTGGAGGGGGGTGTCCCACGTGTGACCCTGAACCCACACGCATGGACACGCACACGCACACACACACACACACACACACACAGGGCGAGGGCAGGAGAGCCATGGAGCCCCCACTGACTGTGGGCTTGGTGTGTGTGTGGAGCGTGTTTGTACACATTCGTGTACATGTGTGACCGGGGAGCCCCCTGCTCCTACTGTGTCTGAGGTGTCTCGGAACTCGTGCCCATGTTTGCCCAGTGCATCTGGGGCCCCGTCTCAATCCCCAGAGCTCCCCTCTGCCCCGGGAGCCCCGGGGGGGTGGGGGGTGGGAGTGGGCGGGGCTGCAGGGAGGAGGGAGACAACATGGGTGCTGGAGTCAGAAGCCCCTTCCGGAGTCCTCTGCCTCACCTGCAACCCACGGCTGAGGGCTCAGCGTGATCGTGGGGAGGGAGACACAGGTGTGGGCAGAGCTCTGTGCCGTGTGGCTCCCACCAGCAGGACCCCGGGGTGGCACGTGCTCCTGGTGGCGAGGCAAGTAGGGGGCCCACACACCGAAGGCCACAGGAGGGGGAGGCCCACCCACCCCACCCCAGCTGGCTTGCTGGGACACGCATGTTCTCAGAGCACATGGGAGCAGCCCGCTCGGCATACCTGGCAGCCGTGTGCTGGCTGAGCCCCAGCAGCCGCTTCCCTCGGCTCAGCCCCCTCCCCAGGCAACCCCAGCCGGTTGGTGGAAGGGCCCAGAGCCCAGACGCCTGCACCCAGTCACCGGAGGCCCAATGATTCAGACCCGATGGGGACAGTGCGGAAAGTCCGCTGGAGGCCTGCGCCGTGACTCAGTGTGCCTAGGGCAGCAGGTCTGGCCCGCTCGGGCCCTGCGTCTGTGCACTGGCGTGTGGGTCTGGGGACGCGGACCTCCGGGCAGGACTGGGGCCAGGCAGGCCGTGGCTCTACTCCCTGGGCCTCGGGTCACGACCACTGGCTGGCCCCTGCCCACTTTTCCTGAAGCCCAAGGCCCGGCTGGGTGGACCATGCCCCGCCCTCGGCCCACAACCCTGAGCGGCACTCAGGCCTGACCCTTGGCCCAGACACGGCCGACCTGCCTGGCTCCGTCATCCTAGCGCAACGCGGATGTGGGGAGTTGGGGGAGGCCATCGAGGCCCAGAGTCAAGCCTTCCCAGGTCCCCCCGATATTGGGCTCCTGGCCCACGGACAGGACACAGTCTCTCCTCTGAGCAGATCACCTGGCCTCCTCCTGCCCACAGGCCCTGCCCCACCTGGGGGAAGGCAGGCAGACCCCCGTGCCCTGCTCTCTCTGCCCCCACCGCCCAGCTCGGCTCTGCCCTGATAAGACACGCCTGGGGAGGCGGGGTGGGGCCGTGCCAGGCGTTGTGGGCATGGCTGCGGGTCAGTCCCAGCGTGGACAAGCCTCAGATGGGGCCTCTTTCGAGCTTCAGCAGGGGGGGCCCCTGCCCCTGGTGGCCGAGGGACACATCTGTCCTGGGAGGTCCCAGGGACAGAGACTGGAAGCCCACCTGGCCGGGGTGGAGAGGCCTGGGTGGGGGTCCGGCTGGGTCAGGCCCCGCTGAGGCCCGCTTCTCGGACGCAGGCTGGCGCAGTGGCCCAGGCAGCTGGTGTGGGGCCCAGGACCTGCAAGTGCCCCCAGGCCCCGCCACCGCCCCCCATGGAGGAGGGGCCCCGGGAGCCGCTGGTGGAGCTGCCCGGCTCCTTCAGGGAGCTGTTCACCTTCTTCTGCGCCAACACCACGGTGCACGGCACCATCCGCCTCATCTGCTCCAGCCAGAACCGCCTCAAGACGGCGTCCTGGGGGCTGCTGTTCCTGGGGGCCCTGGGCGCGCTCTACTGGCAGTTCGGGCTCCTCTTCGAGCAGTACTGGCGCTACCCCGTCATCATGACCGTGTCCATGCACTCCGAGGGGAAGCTCTTCCCGTCCGTCACTCTGTGCGACATGAACCCGCACCGGTGAGGCCCGGGGGGTGCGCTGGGGGCCGGGGCCAGGGTTCCTGCATCGCCCTAGGTATGCCTCGGTTATTATTTTTTTAATATTTTTTAAATTTTTTGTTAATCCTCACCCAAGGATATTTTTCTATTGAGTTTTAGAGAAGGAGGGAGAGACAGAGAAATACCGATGTGAGAGAAACACATGGATTGCTTGCCTCCTGCACGTGCCCTGACCAGGGCCTGGGCTGGGGAGGAGCCTGCAACTAAGGTACGTGCCTTTGACCAGAATCGAACCCAGGACCCTTTGCTCTGCAGTCTAACGCTCTATTCACTGAGCCACACTGGCTAGAGCTTAATTTTTTTTTATTGATTTCAGAGAGGAAGGGAGAGGGAGAGAGGGAGAGAAACATCAATGATGAGAGTCATCTATCGGCTGCCTCCTGCACGCCCCATACTGGGGATTCAGCCCACAACCGGGGCGTGTGCCCTGACAGGGAATCGAACCTGGGACCTCTTGGTTCCTGGGTTGACGCTCAACCACTGAGCCACACTGGCCAGGCGGGTGCCTGGGTTGCTGATGACTCCACCTCGCCCACCCTGTGTGCAGCCAGGACCTCTGAGACCTGCCGCAGGGGTGGGTCTTAAAAAGGAGAAGGAAGAAACAGGCGCAGCTTGGTGTGATCCGTGCCACCTGGCAGGCACCTGGGGCCGGGCAGCCAGGGAGCATGAGGGGAGCTGGGAGGGGTCTCTAGTCTGGGCATCCCAACATGGGAAGGGGCTGCTGTCTGGCCCCACCGGCGCCCTGGGACTCATGTGGGGGGCCTGGGGGTGACCGACCCGGCTCGCCCCTCTCTCAGGCCCAGCCCGGTGCGCAGACACCTGCAGGCCCTGGACGCGTTTGCCCAGGAGAACATCTACGCCCTCTATCGGTTCAACCTCAGCACGAGCGGGGCCATCCCCCCCGTGGAGGACCCGGGCCCGGCCCCCGCCTTCCAGCTGGACCGCAGGGTCCGCCTGGAGCGGCTGAGCGGCCCGGGCAGCCAGAACAAAGTGGGCTTCCGGCTGGTGAGTGTCCCTGGCGGGCGCAGGGGTGGGGATAGCAGGGCCGGGGAGAGTCTGTGCTGAGCCGACACCCCCACCCCCCCACCCCCAGTGTAACAGCACCGGCGGCGACTGCTTCTACCGCGCCTACTCGTCGGGCGTGACGGCCGTGCGCGCCTGGTACCGCTTCCACTACGTGGACATCCTGGCTCTGCTGCCCCCGAGCCCCGAGGACAGCCACCAGAGCCACGGCGGCCACTTCGTCTTCTCCTGCCGCTACAACGGCCAGGACTGCCAGGCCCAGTGAGTGGGCGGGGCGGTGGCCGTCCTCCAGGCCCCACCCAGCGGGCAGGGGTGCCACCCGTGGGCCCCGCCAGCGGCAAACAGCTCTGGAGGGAGATAAGGCAGGCCTGGCCCCGTGGGCCCCAGGGGATGGGTGGCGGGGGAAGGCGTGTGCCATCTGAGTGTGGCCCTGGTTCCAGGCACTTCCGGGCATTCCACCACCCCACCTACGGCAGCTGCTATACCGTCAATGGCATGTGGACTGCGCAGCGCCCGGGCATCACCCACGGTGAGTGCCGGCCCGGGGCGGGGGTGGGGGGGCGGCAGGGTGCCCCCCGGCCTGGCCTCACCCCGGCCTCCCTCCCGCAGGGATCAGCCTAATCCTCAGGGCTGAGCAGCAGGACGACCTCCCGCTGCTGTCCACCGAGGCGGGCATCAAGGTCATGGTCCACACGCGGGACCACACGCCCTTCCTGGAGCACCGCGGCTTCAGCATCCGGCCCGGGACGGAGACCACCATCGGCATCCGGGAGGTGTGTGTGTGGGGGGGGGGGGCAGGCAGAGGAGGGCCAGCCTCCGGCGTCCCTGCCCAGCCCTGGGGTCCAAGGGCGGGCGGGTGGAACTGAACCCCTCCCCGCAGGACGAGGTGCACCGGCTCGGGAGCCCCTACAGCCACTGCACGGACAGCGGGGAGGGCGTGGACGTCCGGCTGCTGTACAACACCACCTACACCAGGCAGGTACGTCCGGGCTCGGGGTGGGAAAGGGCCCGGGGAAGGGGGCGGCCGGTAAGAGGGAGGTGAACCGGGCCGCGGCAGGCCCTCGGGGAGGGATGGCTGCTCCCCGCCCCCGCCCCCTCGGGACTCCAGCCCCGGTGCCCTGCTGCCCCCCAGGCCTGCCTGGTCTCCTGCTTCCAGCAACTGATGGTGAACACCTGCTCCTGCGGCTACTACTTCTACCCCCTGCCGGCGGGGGCCGAGTACTGCAGCTCCGCGCGGCACCCGGCCTGGGGTGAGCCCGCCCCGCCCACATCCCTGAAGCCCCGCCCATAGCCCGCCCACAGCCCCATAGCCCGCCCACAGCCCCATAGCCCCGCCCACAGCCCCATAGCCCGCCCACAGCTCCATAGCCCCGCCCACAGCCCCATAGCCCGCCCACAGCCCCATAGCCCCGCCCACGGCCCCATAGCCCCGCCCACAGCCCTGCAGCCCCGCCCCGCTCACCTGCGCTGGGCCGCACACCTCCGCGCACCCCTGGGTCTCCCCTAACGGATTCCCCTGTGACCCCGCCCCCCAGGCCACTGCTTCTACCGCCTCTACAGGAAACTGGAGACCCACCGGCTTCCCTGCTCCTCTCGATGCCCCCGGCCCTGCAGGTGAGCGGGGCGTGCTGGGGTCAGGGGTCACGGCCTGGGCACCACAGAGCGGGTGACGTGACGGGTCTGTCTTTCCTAGGCAGTCTTCCTACAAGCTGTCAGCGGGGAGCTCCAGCTGGCCTTCCACCAAGTCGGGGGTGAGCCCCGGAGGGCGGGTGGGGTGAGGGCTGGACAAGCAGGCTGGACCCGCCTCCGCCCCGGGGGTCCCTGCCCTCCCACCGGCCTGCAGTGCCTCGGGGGCTGGGAGGAGCAGCGGTCACAGGGAGCCTTCTGTGCAGGACTGGATCCTGGCCGTGCTGGGTGAGCGTAGCCCCGGGAGCCCTGGCCGGAGCCCTGGCTGGAGCCCGAGACCCAGGTGGGTGCCCTCCTCCTCCTCCGGAGGTCATGTCCTGGCCCTCCTCCTGCCAACCTCACCCCTCGGTGCCCCGAGGTCCAGGGCCCAGCCCCTCCCATCTCTGCCCCCCCAGGAGCAACGTGGCCAAGGTGAACATCTTCTACCAGGAGCTCAACTACCGCACGGTGGACGAGACGCCCGTCTACTCGGTGAGCCGGCGGGTCCGAGGGTGGGGGAGGGGCGGCAGCCGGCCAGACACGGGGTGCCGAGCGGCATGGCCCCACACAGGAGCGCGGGGGCGGAGGCGCCTGTGCACGCTCACGTCCGTGATGCCACAGGTGCCGCAGCTGCTGTCGGCCATGGGCAGTCTCTGGAGCCTGTGGTTCGGCTCCTCCGTCCTGTCCGTCCTGGAGCTGCTGGAGCTGCTGATCGACGCCGTGGCCCTGGCCGTGCTGCTGGGCTGCCACCGGCTCCGGCGCGTGCTGGGGTCCCGGCCGCGGGCGGCCCACACCAAGCCAGAGACCAACCAGGTGCCCGGTGACTGCGGGCATGACGCCACACGCCCAGGGGCCCAGCCGGCGATGCTTCCCGGGGCGCTGGCCAGAGTCTCAGCGGAAGAGTTAGGTCAAGTGTGGGTCCCCCAAGACTCCTGACACCTGAACCAGCCGGAGCGGAGTCTGATCCTGGGGGCTGTGGCTCAGTGGGCTCTCCTGGCTTCCCAGGGGGGCCTGCCCAGCACCACAGGGGCCCCCTGGCGGCCAAGCAAAGCCTCGGGCCCAGGAAGCAGCAGCATGGAGCCCAAGGGCTGGCTGGCTGGCTGGCTGGCTGGCAGGTACGAGGGCGCCCAGCACATCAGGGCCTCTCACTGGCGCAGCCACCTGCCCCATGGAGGCCTCGCGGTTCTCAAGAAGCCCAGGGCAGGGAGGAGGAGTGTCCCCACCGCTCTGATTCCTATGTTCCAGGCGGGACTGAGCACCTGTGCATGTGTGTGCGCGCGCACACCCATACATGTGTGTGTGCATGCATGCATGTGTTTGCCTTCATGTAAATGTACATGTAGGGGGTGCCTCCACATGGGAGCGTGTCTGTGTTTGAATTACATGTTTGCCTGTGTCAGCATGTCTTCCCACACCTCAGCTCGCGGCAGGTGGGAGGGAGGGCAGGGCCAGGCCGAGGCCTCGGTGAGGCTGGGCTGCTTTGTAATAAAACTGGCAATTCCACCTGGTGCTACAACACGCGAGGCCTCCCCGTCACCTTCCGGGGTGAGCTGACCCCTCGGACTGCACCTCCACACGCCTGGAGCCACACTTCGTGGGCTGGGGGACAGGAAGACTGAGAACGGGGCCACCTTCAGGGCTAGGGCTTGCCCAGGGGACAAGACCCGGCCCAGACCATCCCTGCCAGGTGGCATCCACCCTCACTCCTACCAGGAGCCACAGTCCAGGCCAGAGAAGAGCAGAGGGGCCCGGGATGGGAGCTGGGTGTCAGGAGTCAGTTTTCATCAGAGAAGACCCCCATCAAGCCCCTGGGTTCTGCTTATGGCGACTTTGTGGGGCTCTGGTCCTACCCTACTCAGCCACCCCTCCGCGAAGGCAGGGGACCCAGAGACCCCCCTCCCCGGCTGAGACAGCAGACTGAGGCAGGTGAGCCACTGACGGCAGCGGGTGCAAGCGGCATTTATTACTGAGTGATCTGGAGTGGGCGGTCCCAGCAGCCTGAGGCCCAGGCGAGAGGCACTGACAGGCAGTGGGTGGGGCAGAGCTCAAGCAGGAAGAGAGGAAGGAGTTAATTCTGCTCTTTAGGGTCACAGCCTGCAGGTGAGGGTCTGGGGGGGCCCGGTCAGTGCCCACCTGGCCACCCATGGAGCCTTCTGGGCAGCCTTTGCATAGAGACCAACGGGCTGGCCTTGGCCCAATCCAGGACCCAAGTTGGGGAGAGGCCCAGCGCCACCCCAGGGCTCCAGGAACGGGGACACAGAAGGCAGTGTGGGCCCTGGGGAGTGAGCGGAGGGACCTGGGACCCCTCAGAGGGCCTTGCCCAGGCGGCAAGCTGGCGAGTGGGGGGCAGAGCTGCAGGGGCCTCCCCCCGGCAGACAGAGCTGGGTCAAGGTGTCCTCCCGAGTCCAGAGAAAGAGGCGAGACAAGTGAGAACACGGGCTGCAGAGAGCCCCTCCGCCCACGGGAAGCGTCAGATGCAGGGGGCAAAGTGCCAACGTCCTTTATGCACCTGCTCTGGGCCCAGGACTTTGGAGGAGGCAGGGCCGGTCGGGCTGCCCGGCATGAGGCTCGCGTGGCCAGCCACACGGCCTCGGGACGCCTGCGTCCAGCCAGGGCTGAGACCCCCCCGCCACACACCCCCAGCACCCGAGAAGCCCAGCTGGGACGCTGGGGTCGCTAAGTGAGGTACACGGGTTGATTCCCTGGATGGGCTGCCCCTTCTGCCCTGGCACGGGGCTGATGGCCAGCCACCAGCCTCAGGGGGGCCTGGTGCAGGGGCTCCGGGGGTGTAGGGGGGACCCAACTAGCAGGTCAGTGTCTGGGGCAATAAAGGGGGGCACACGGTGACACAGGCCTCTGGACAGAGGGACACAGGTGCCCTGGCCCCGGGTCAGAGGGACACAAAAGGACATGGGCCCTGGGCACCGGAGCCTTGAGAGTGGTTTGCGACAGGAGCAGCCCAGGCCCCGAGGGAGTCACCTGAGGACACAGGGTCAGCACCTCTGGGGAGACGTGGGGCTTCAGGAGACGCGGGGCTAGGGTCCCTGCCCTGCCCGTCGGAGGAGGACAGAGCAGGCTGCGGGGCCCGGACGCTCCGGAAATGGGCCAGGGGGCCGGTCTCACCGCTCCCAGGCCCGCCCGCCCTAGCTCTCCTCCAGGTGGAGGCTGATGAACTCCTGGATGCACCTGCGGTACTGGAGCTCCGTGGGGCTGCTGCCCGCCAGGGGGCCGGGCTGGCCCGGCGGCGCCTCCGCCTCCCGCATCTCCTCTGCCATGCGCGCCAGACGCAGCCTGAGGGCAGCGCACAGTGAGTGTGACTGGTGCCCCCGGCGCCCCGCCCCCTCCCCCAGGCGGCCAATCCCCTCTAAGACACCAAACCCCGCCTCACTGCGCCCCGCCCCCTCTAAGGCGTCCAAACCCCGCCCCACGGCGCCCCGCCCTCTCCCCAGGCGCCCATCCCCTCTAAGACACCAAGCCCCGCCCCTCTAAGACACCAAGCCCCGCCCTCGCTCACAGGGTGACGATGTCCGCGTTGGCCTCCTGGATGGCGATGCTCAGCGGGTCCTGCTGCTCGTGGTCCAGGGCGTGTTGGTCGGCGCCCCGCTTCAAGAACAGGCAGACCTGGCTGCGGGGCAGAGGAGATGAGCTGGGGTGCACCCAGGCCACACGCCCCCCCTACCCCCCATCCACCCCTACCTCCCACCACCCACCCCCGGCCAGGGGAACAGGACGTGCACCTGCGACTCACCCGGTGCGGCCCAGGAGCGTGGCGTGGTGCAGGGGCGCCCGGCCCCGGCTGTCTCTTTGGTTCACGTCCGCCCCGTTTTGCAGGAGGAATTCGCAGACGATCAAGGAGCCCTAGGGAGCGGGGAAGGCCATGCTCAGCCCAGGGGATGGTTGCTAGGAGGGTCCCGGGCACCCCTGCCGGACCGGGCACCCCCACCAGACCGAGGACCGAGCCCGGTCTCCAACAGGGGCCTGGGTACAAGCCACCAAAGGGGTAGAAGCTTGAAGAGGCCAACAGGTTGGCGCGCACCTGTGTCCGGCGCCAGCCCAGCCCTGCTCACCCCCAGCACGGCCTGCACCAGTGGCGTCTTGCCCTCGTCCTCCGTGTCGGCCCAGTTGACCTCAGCCCCGTGGGCCAGCGCCGCGGCCAGCGCGGGAAGATCACGAGTGCGAGCCGCGCGGTGCGCCAGGAGCCCCGGGTGCAGCTCGCGCACATCCGCCAGCCCCCAGGCCTCCGCCTCTCCATCCGCCTCGCCGCTGGAGTCCTCGGACTCTGCGCCTTCTGCCAGGAGAGGGGTGCGGTCAGGGGCGGTGACTAGGCCCCAAGTGGGCGAGGGGGAGGGGGAGGGCTGGGGAGGCATGGCACCCACCCTCCTCAGCGACACTGTCCACCACGGAGCCCACGCCGAAGGCCAGGACGTCGGAGCTGCCATCGGAGCTCCCCCCTAAGCCACTGTCGCTGCTCAGACCTGCGGGATCCGTGGGCAGAGGGGGTCCTGAGTATCCCTGACTCCTCCCCAGACCCCAACCACCCTCCAGGGGGTGCCCGGGGGGGCAGGGGGCGTCCTGCTAGGATGGGAGGAAAGGGGACAAAACAAGCCACGGGCAGGCCCACGCTCACCCGCCCTCAGGCAGGTCAGCCCGGCAGGATGGGGGCCCGTGTGAGGATGTGGGTGCTCAGCCCTCAGCCCCAGGCTCAGGGATGGTGAGGCAGCGCCCCCTGCTGCCCGCGGTCACCCTGCCAATTCTTGGCCGAGGGCCCTGCCTTCTGCCCACACTGCCCCGAAGCCTCCACGCGTGCCAGGAGGTGCTGACCACCCGTTAGCAGGCAGCCCTCAGGGGAGAACTCGAGGTACGGCAGTTGCCCCCCAACCCCAAGAGGGGTGAGAAAGATGTGTGTCCCGAGTTTTCCAGGCCCCCAGCACACAGGTGCACACAGACACGCACAGAATACACCTGTGTGCTCACCCTGACATACACCTACTCCTGTGTGCACATGCGCACACACACACACACACACATCACTCAGGGGTCATGACCTTCGTCTCCAAGTCGATGCCCTAGTTGCCCCCAGCCCCTCAAGGTACTATCCCAGCCTTAGGCCTGCTTGACCCCGTTCTCCCCACTCCAGACCAGCCTCCCACGACACCACCTCCAAGCCCTGTCCCTCCTAACAATCCCCCAGCAAATGGCCACGTGTCCACCCTCCCGGGGAGCCCTGCCTGGTGTTGCCCTGCGGCCTGGCCAGGGGAGGGTGGGCAGCGGGGGCCGGGGGAGGGCGGGCAGCGGGGCCTGGGGAGGGCGGGCAGCGGGGCCGGGGGAGGGCGGCAGCGGGGCTGGGGTGCTTGTAGCACTTACTGCGTGGACCAGCCGCAGCAGCCCCTGCATCAAAATAGGAGAAGAGGGAGTCCAGCTCATCGGGGCAGAAGAGGGAGTCCCGCCGGAACCTGCGCTCCAGGGCGCCTACGCAGGGGGAGGCCAGGCGGTCACACTGGTCCCGTCTCCTGCCCGCCCGCCCGGGCCTCCCTGGGGTCTGGCCTGGACCCCGCTGCAGCCCTCCCCCAGCCCCACGCCCGTCCAGGTGAGCCGGAAGCCCGCCCACCTGAGGACAGAGCCACCACGGAGGGCAGGACGGGCTCCATCCGGACCTGGCGGCGGGCGGTGGGGGGGCGGGGCGAGCCGTGGTGGCCGGGGCACTTCAGGGCCCGCCAGCGCCGGGGGGCCTCCCGGGCGGGTGTGGGGGCCGGCTTCCGCAGAAACTTCTTCTCCACGTACTTGTCCCTGATCCAAGCCTCCTTGTCCTGCCTGGACCGAGGTGGACATGAGGCCTCGCTCAGGGCTGGGGCTTGCCGCCCCCTCTGCGCTGCTCCCACCTCACCTGGGGCTGCTGGCTGTGGGCTTCCTGCTGCCTGGCCCCTCACACTGGGCCTCGTAGATCTGGTTCACAGTGCTGTTTCCCAGCTCACACATCAGCTGGCGGGAGACAGGGCGTGTGGGCCTCAGCCCCGGCCTGCAGACACCCCCAGCCTGCAGACACCCCCAGACCTCAGCCCCAGACCTCAGCCCCAGGCTGCAGACACCCCCAGCCTGCAGACACCCCCAGGCCTCAGCCCCAGGCCTCAGCCCCAGGCTGCAGGTACCCCCAGGCCTCAGCCCCAGCCCACAGACACCCCCAGACCTTAGCCCCAGCCTGCAGACACCCCCAGGCCTCAGCCCCAGGCTGCAGACACCCCCAGGCCTCAGCCCCAGCCTGCAGACACCCCCAGGCCTCAGACCCAGCCCACAGACACCCCCAGCCTGCAGACACCCCCAGGCCTCAGCCCTGGCTTGCAGACACCCCCAGATCTCAGCACCAGGCTGCAGACACCCCCAGGCCTCAGCCCCAGCCTGCAGACACCCCCAGCCTGCAGACACCCCCAGGCCTCAGCCCTGGCTTGCAGACACTCCCAGGCCTCAGCCCCAGCCCAGAGACACCCCCAGACCTCAGCACCAGGCTGCAGACACCCCCAGGCCTCAGCCCCAGCCTGCAGACACCCCCAGGCCTCAGCCCCAGGCCTCAGCCCCGGCTCACAGACACCGTGGCTTGCAGAACCAGCCCCTGCACCCCACGCCGGCGGCTGGTGGCCTGCGATGGGCCCACACACACCTTCAGCAGCTCAGGCTCCCATGAGTCCAGCGTCAGGGACCGCACCTTGGAGCAGTGGACACCCAGGCTCCTAGACAGTGGGGAGGCAGGGGGGAGTCAGGGGCGGCTCGGCCTGGCACCCCTGCCCGGCCGCCCACGGGCCCACCTGTGGATGCCTGAGCACTCGATGCAGAGCAGCACACCCAGGTTGATGCTGGCCCAGCGGGGGTCCGCCTGGCCGCAGTCGCCGCACTGGCCGTTGCCAGCCACGCCCTGCATGCGCTGCAGCACGCTCTCGCCCTTGGCGCCGCGCTCCCGGGAGTCCGTGGCCGAGTCGATGCTGCTGGTGGAGGGGGACGCCGTGCGGTCCAGCCTCTAGGGACAGGTGAGGGGCCACGCAGCCCCTTCGGAGCTCCAGCCTTGGCTCCCCCAGCGGCCCCACCTCCTCCCCAGCCGGAGGCCCCAGCACTGGCTTGGACCCTGAAGCCAAGCCCATGCACACACGCGTGCAGGCACACTCACGTGCACATGCCCACACACACACACGCACGCGGGCACTGCCCACACACGCACACGCACGCGGGCACTGCCCACACACGCACACGCACGCGGGCACTGCCCACACACGCACACGCACGCGGGCACTGCCCACACACGCACACGCACGCGGGCACTGCCCACACACGCACAGGCACGCGGGCACTGCCCACACACGCACAGGCACGCGGGCACTGCCCACACACGCACACGCACGCGGGCACTGCCCACACACGCACACGCACGCGGGCACTGCCCACACACGCTGGCACGCCGCCCGCAGGGCCCGCACCTCGCTGTAGCAGCTGTCCGGGCTCTCCCGGTAGGCGGAGGCGATGCTGGCTTGCACGGCCTGGACCCAGGCCTGCCGCAGCTTCTCGGAGTCCGCCTGCAGCATGCAGCTCCTGGGGAGCGAGGACGTCAGGCCCGGCAGACAGGCCCCCCCTCCGCCCCCGCCCGCCCGCTGGGCGTACGCACTTGGTGGGTGACACGACCTCGAAGCAGAACCTCCGCTCGATGTCCTCGCACGGCTTCACGGAGCACAGGCGGAGGTCGTCCACCACCACGGTCAGCACGTCCTGCGGGCAGAGCACGGGCCCTCGAGCTCCGCCCTGACCCCCCCCCCATGTGGCTCTGCCCGCCTCACAGGCCGGCCGAGACCCACGTGCTCTCTGTCCCCTGCCCACTCGGGCCGCGATGCCCACGGCTGTCCCCGGCCCACTCCGGACCCAGGCGGGGAGGGGCCTGCACTCACCTTCAGCTTCTTCTGGTAGACCAGCTGGCTGTTCTGGATGGAGAACCAGCGCCTGGGCAGGGGGACAAGCCAGGAGGGGTCAGGCGGGCCGACCTCACGTCCGCCCCAGTGCCCTGCCCCCAAGAAGGACCCCCTCACCGGTTCCATGTCTTGAAGGCGTTGCTGGCCCTCTTGAAGAGGTAGCCCTCCATCACCACCCCGCTAGGCGCGTCCACGTCAAACTCCGCTTTGGGCTCATCGTAGGAGAAGTCCTGGGGGTGGGAGCCGGGCCCCCATGAAGGCCCACCCCGGACCTGAGCACGGCCCTGCCCCAAATCTCCTGGGGGCAGGAGTCACTCATCCCCGCGGGGCTCGAGCCCGGAGCCCAGGCCCTGCCCCCACCCAGCCCCAAAGAACAGCAGGCTGTGCGAGGAGGAAGGAAGCTGCCCCCCACCCCGCGTCCCCATTCACGCTGCCAGCTGGGCCCGCTCCCAGCGACAGAGCTCCATTCACCAGGCCGGGGAGACACTGAGTGTGTCCTGTGTGTGGCGGTGGGAGCAGAGGGCCAGCCACCTGCTGCCCTGGCTGAGTGGGGGCAGGGAGGGACAGCTGCTGCCACTCCCACGGGGGACGCTCCCGCTCAGCCCGTGTCCTCGCTGGTGCCAGCCGCGGGGGTATGGGTGCGTGCAATGCCCACAGGTGCCTGGGAGGTGTCCTTGGTGCTGAAGTGCCTCGGCAAGGGAGGGCAGAGGCCCCACCCACGTGGCCCTCTCCGTCCCCCCCCCTCCCAGGGCGAACGCCCACTCACCTGCAGCAGTGTCTGGGCAGAGCAGAAGGGGGTGGGAGGAGAGAGAGAGAGAATGCCGGTGAGTGCCAGGCCCCCACCTGCCAGGCTCTCAGTGATTCTGAAATGGCAGCTCTGCCTGCAGCCCACTCCGCCCTGGGCAGTGTGGGGGCAGCGGTCTGGCAGGTGACCAAAGAGGCCCCAGTAGGAGCTGGCGCCTGAGGCCCCAGAGGCAACCCCTGGCCTTGAAGGAAGAGGGGCATTCCCTGGCCTCTGCCCACCCCTGCCCTGGCCACCCTCCCCCACTGCTCCATCAGGCTGAGGCCCTAAGGATGGGGATCCCAGCAGAGTGGCAGGCCTGGGGGAAGGGATGGAGCGTGTGTCTGTGCCAGGGGCCTCCCAGGTCAGCGGGACGGGGTGCCCCTCGCACCCCCAATCCCCGGTGCAGGGCGGTGGGGGCCTCACCCGCTGCTGGATGGCAGCGTGCCTGTGCTCCATCTCCCGCTTCTCCACGGCCGAGTCGATCACCAGCTGGTCCAGCTACGGGAAGGGCCATCAGGGAGGGAAGGGACCCCTCTCCCTGAGACCCTGGCAGGGTCCCTCCCCTCCCCCGCCCCAGGCTCACCTCGGCTGCCAGCTTCTTCATGTAGGGGTCCAGCTGGTGCAGCAGGCTGTAGCCCTGCTGGAAGAAGCTGTACTGGGCGTGCATGAAGGACAGCATCTGCAGGTGGGAGGCGCAGGTGAGGCCCCCCCAACCCCACCCGGCACACCTGCTGCCCAGGCCCGAGCTCCAGGGCAGCGCCCCCGCCCACCCCGCGCCAGGCACTCACAGAGTCCAAGATCTCAAACTTCTTCTTGGCCTGGAGGACATTGATCTGCGGGGGAGGGGTGGACCGGGAAAGGGTGTCGGGTCCGAGGCAGCCCACGGCCTGCACCTTGCCACCGAGTCCACGCGTGCTGCTTGTGGTTCCCTGAGACCCCCAGCTCGTCTTCATATCCCTGCCCTTGGCCAACCCCATCCTCCCACGGTCCGGGACCCTTCCCAGGCCAGGATGGTGGGTCCCTCCCACGGGCTAAGTCCGGAACTCCCACCCCTGCTCCGCCCTCAGCAAGGTCTCCCCGGCCGCCACCTGCAGCCGCAGCCGCGGGCTCGTCCCAGCCCTGCCCACCGCTGGGGCTGCCCCCCACCTGGTCCCTTCCCAAGACCTGACATCAGCTTTCTGGAGCCAGAGGCACCTCTCCTGACGTCAGCTCCGTCCGTCCTTCCGTCCGTCCGTCTGCAGGACCACCTCCCACCCCACGCCAGGACCCGACCCCTCCGTGCCCAGCGGCTGACCTGGAGCACGTAGTCGAGCGCCAGGTGGCGGAAGCACTTGCGGGTGAGGGTCAGGGCACCGGTGGCCTCCTCCACCTCGTGGGGCCGGTGCCTGGGGGCCTGGGCGTTCCTCACCAGGGACAGCTCCAGGTCCTCCCGCACTTTGTCAAACTGCTTCTTGGTCTCCTTGAACTTCCGCACGTCCCTGGGGGGGGGGGGGGGGCAGGTCGGGGGCTCCCAGGAGGGGCGGACATGGGGTCTCCCCCTTCCTGAAATGCCCTCCCCGTGCTCCCCGCCCCACTCTGTGCTCCTGGGCAGGGCCTCCCCTCCTTGCCTCCCTGCCTGCCCCGCCCTGCAGCCATCGAACTGGGTGCCCCCTCATCGCCCTCCCTGCCTCCCCCTTCTCCCCCCTCCTCTCCTCCTCGAGGCCCCCTTCCCTGACCCAGGGCCCACCCCTGCCCTTCACCACCTCAATCCTAAGGTCAGTGCAACCTGGGGTGACCCCAGCTTCAACCAGACTCCAGGCTCAGGCCCCCAACTTCAATGTGACATCACTTGGGGGCCCCATAGGCACCCCAACTGCACCCCAACTGCACACACAGGTGCTGAGCCCAGACCCCCACCAACCCTCACCTCCTCCCACCACCACCCTGACTCCTCCCACAGTCATGCCCTCACCCCTTGCCCGAGGCCCTCACCTTACCCTCCAGTCCTGACCCCTCCAAGCCTTTCTTTGCCCACCCTGAGCCCCCACCCAGAGCCTGAGGCCTGGGGCCAAGGCCCCTCCCAGACAGACCCCGGGACCCCCCAGATCCAGCACAGAAATCACCATGGGCCCCTCCCGGGCTCAGAGAGGCTAGGCCCCCCCCTTGGGGTCCGGGGGCCTCGAGCCACTCACTCTTTGATGAAGTTGTGGAGCTGTTGCCGCACGGATCTCTGGGCCTGGTCAAACAGGATCTGGGGGGGTCACGGGACGGGGGGTGTTAGTGGTCTGTCCCCACATGACCCCAGGGGCCAGGCCCCCATCCCTCTCAGGTGAGAACAGGGAAAGTCCCGCCCAGCCCAGCCTGGGCCCCAGCCCATCGTCCCCACGGAGCCGGCCTCACAGGGTCAGGGGAGCGGGGGCGGCCCCAGGCCTGGGTCGGCGCCCAGAGGCGACAGCTGTGACCACCTGCCCACATCCCCTCCTGGCTTTCGGCCAGACCAGAGGCCAGAGCTGTCCCAGAGGGGCCCCTCCTCTGCCCCACCCACAGGGCACCCTCCTCTGACACCCCCACCTCCGACCCTGAGACCCCCCCTCGGGGAGGACCAGCCCTGAGGTAGGAAGGATGGGGTCTGAGCCTGAGCTCCCAAGGACTGGCCTGGGGGCGGGGGCGGGTGGTGTGGGGAGCTGGGGGCTCTCGAGCACTTAGGGCAGAGATGGCGAACCTGTGACACGGTGTCAGAGGTGACACGCGAACTCATTTTTTTTGGTTGATATTTCTTTGTTAAATGGCATTTAAATATATAAAATAAGTATCAAAAATATAAATCTTTGTTTTACTATGGTTGCAAATATCAAAAAATGTCTCTATGTGACACGGCCCCAGAGTGAAGTTAGGGTTTTTCAAAATGCTGGCACGTCGAGCTCAGAAGGTTCGCCGTCACTGACTTAGGGGATCCAGAATCAGGCCTGTCCACGCGGGGGCCTGTCTGCAAGCAGACAGACAGACAGACAGACAGGGCAGGACGTGCTGTCCTGAGCTGGTTTATTTCTGAACTTCCCCTGGGGGGCGGGGCCCTTGTTTAGTCTGGGGCTCCGGTTGCCAGGCCACTGTCCAGCCACCCATGTGTGCCTCCGGCCTGTTCCGTGAGGCCGTGCTGGTGGCCCCGAGGGCTGGAGGTCATCCAGACCCGACCGGGAGCAGTGAGGCCAGAGTCACCAGGGGCCGGGGGGGCAGCCTGGGAGGTGCTTTCGCTGCACGCACGGCTGGAGAGCTGCCTGGTGAGGGCCCTGGGTGACCCTCCACAGCGTCTCCCACCCTGAGAGCCCGCTGCCCACAGACCTGGGCTGTGTGGCCCCCCCCACCCCACCCCCGTCTGACCCTCACCTGGGACACGAGAGCCTCGCGGCGTCTCCCACCCACAGACGGAGGAGCGCGGCGAGGGCTCTCCCAGAGCTGGCCCCGCCCGCCGGCAGCCTAGCCCCTCGGACAGGCCCTGGCACGGGCCCTCATACCCCCCCCGCCCCCCGCAGGCTCACCAGCTGGTAGTTGACCATCTCCTGCAGGCTGTCTCCAAACCGCTGCAGACACTCCTGGGGGGCAGGGGGGACCCTCACTCAGATGGCACAGCCATGCCGCCCGCACAGATGCCCACGCGCTCCCAGGGCCTGGGGCCCCTCCAGGGGCTGCCTGCCCCTCACAGAGGTCAGAGGTCAGGGGGCCTCACCGAGATGACGGTGTCTCCCTGGCATTGCTGAGACAGGTCGCGCACCCCACTCACGAAGAGCCTGTTGGTGGTGACGTAGGCCTTGCCGGCCTCGATCATGCCACTGCACAGCTTGACCAGCTGCGGACAGGATGGGGGGCAGCGGAATGCAGCTCAGGGCCCGGCAGTGCCCAGAACACAGCTGCCCAAGGCTGGGGGGACCCCCGCTGCCCGCACTCCATCCTCAGCCCACTGGGCGCTGGGTCAGCCTAGTGCCACCCGGGCCCGGGCTCCAGAGCGGGAGGTCGGAGCAAGATGGGAAGCCGGAGCAGAGAACCCAGGGCGGGTGGGCACGTGGGCCTGGCCAAGGGTCAGCGGGAGCAGCCACCGAGGGGGCTCAGGAGTGTGCCCCTCCCTGCTCCCCCTAGTCCCCCGGGGCCCCCAACCTGGTCACTTAGAGCCACAGCCTCCCAGCGGCTGTCTCTGGCCCTGAAGATTCACTAGAGCAGTGGTTCTCAACCTTCCTGAAGCCGAGACCCTTTAACACAGCTCCTCATGCTGTGGTGACCCCGATGTCATTGTTACAGACTGAACATAATGAAAGCACAGCGATTAATCACAAAAACAATATGTAATTACATATGTGTTTTCCGATGGTCTTAGGCGACCCCTGTGAAAGGGTCGTTCGACCGCCAAAGGGGTCGCGACCCACAGGTTGAGAACCGCTGCACTAAGGGGACCGCACCAGGGCCCACCCCCACCTGACGGGAGACCCAGAGGCGCACACGTGTGTGCAGCGTGTGCACCGGGGACGGGCATGGCAGGTACAGCTGTGGTGAGGGGACACAGCCACGTCTCGTGCACGCACACGGGCCGCACGCCCCGCACGCACACGTGCGTGCACACACACCAGTGGCCGGGCTGGGGGCGGGGGCGGCACTGGAGCCCCCGCCCCCAGCCCTCACCTTGTCCAGTTTGGCCTCGATCTCGACCACATCTGTCTCCACCTCGTCGATAGTCGCCCTGCAATGGGAAGAGGTCGGCCAGGGGTCAGCCTGCAGCCAGCTGCCCTGACCCCGTGTCAGGCAGGCTGGACCTTCACCTCCCCATGCCCCTCCCCGCAGGGCTGCTGCCCAGGGCTGCTTGCTCCTGTCGGCTGCCCCGCGGCCCCACGGCCCTCAGACAGGCCAGGAAACGGAAGCTGGGAGAGGCCGCCGCCTGGCAGGAGGAGGCAGGACAGGGACCCAGATCCCGCTGACTCCAGGGGGGCCCAGAGCCACACAACCCCAGGCAGAAAGAGGCCCTGTCCCATGTGACCCCCCTCTGGGGTCGGGCTGCTGCGGCCCCGGGTAGAGAGGTCAGACGCGTCTGAGGACAGAGGAGGGGCCGGAACCCCAGTGCAGGTGCACACGCAGGGCGGGGCTGGGGCAGCCAGCCACCCCTGCCCAGCCCAGACTCCAGCTGGGCTCCCCCAGCCTGGGGGCCCCTGCAGCTCGCTGGTCTCAGCCAGAACCTCTCTCTGGCTCCCTCAGACGCCCCAACCTCCGAACAAGAAAGAATGGTACCATCTGCCAGGAGAGGGGTGGGTCAGGTCCCGTCCCCCCCCCGCCCCGCCCCCCGCCCCGCCCCCCCCAGGGCCGCCTGACAATGAGCCCTCTCGGGAGGGGCGAGGGGAGGGGAGAGTTAACACATGACATCACCGAGGAGCCAAGGACAGGAGAATCCCCGGAAGGCAGAGGCAGATGGATCAGGCACGTGACCGCCCCCCCAATGCTCCGGGAACAGGAAATAGGGAGATCGGGCCAGTATCCTGGTGCCCCCCACCCCCTCAGCTGGCGAGCTGGGCCCATCTGGCCTCCTGGGGTGAGGGACAAGGGAATGGGGCTCAGGCCAGGGCGGGGTCAGGCAGAGGGGAGGCGGCAGGGGGAGGGGCGTGCTCCAGGATTTCCCAGGTTTGCTGGGGGCAGGACCTGGTCCCTCAGGTGGGGTACGGCTCAGAATGACCTCCAGGAGGAGCTGGGGGGGGCGGGGCAGGGACCTCGTAAGGTGCCCACCTGCCACCTGGCAGGACACGGCTCCTCTCTGAGCAGCCCGTCCCTTCCCGGGGGGCTCAGGGGAAGACATCCCGGAGCAGAGGGGTCGGAGGGGGTGACTACTGTCCCGGCCCCGGCCCCCCAGGTGCCCGCAGCCCCCCCAGGACTGCCCGCCCCAACGGCCCGAGTGTGGCCTGAGGTGTGTGGCCCAGGAACCCTGACCTCTGCTGTGGCCTCTCGCGTCCCCTCACAGTCCCTCCTGAGGCAGGGAAGGCCCACCCACCCCAGGAGGATGCTGCAGGGGGAGCCCCAGCACCCCAAGGGCCCTGGCAGCTGCACAGAGAGCTGCCACCCGGGGCCTGGGCACCTGGTCCCTGAGCGCAGCAAGGGAGGCGCTGCACCCGGAGCCTGGGCCAGCCCGGCTCCCCAGCCCTTAGGACCTCTCCTGCCCTCCTTCCAAAACGTCCTCAGCAGCTTGGAGGATGGGGAGGAGGGAGAGGCGGGTGGTTCCCCCACCAAAGCCATGACTCAGTGCCTGACGCCCCACCCAAGGGAGGGGGCACCAAGTACAAGGGGTGGGCGGAGGCCGGGCCTGTCTGGGTGAGTCTGGTCCCCCGAACCACGTGCATGAGGCTGTGGGGCTCCCCCAGGCCAAGAGCACACAGGCCGGCCCCCCTCCCAGGGCTGGGGTCACATGGCCCCACATCACTGACCACATCCTCCTGGCCGGCCGACCCTGACTGCCTCCTCCAGGCCCACCTCCAGGAAGCCCAGGTGACATCCTCAGCCGCAGCTGAGCAGATGGGGGGCCTCAGGGCGGCCTCACGCCCCCACTCATCTCAGCCCAGCCCGAAACCAGAGTGAGGCTTCTGTGGCCCAGGGTCCCAGGGAACCCACTGAGCCCCCACCAGGCCGGGCCGGGCACTTCCACGGGCAGCCCCTCCCTGCCGGGAAGCACAGCGACGCCACCGCACCCACTGCGGGAGCCACAGGCAGAACAGGCTGGTGTGGGAGGCCAGGCCCAGAGGTGACTGGGTGCTGGGGCCCGGGCCTGACCCGGCAGGTGGGCCAGGACTCCTCCACGCAGGCGGCTCCGCGGGCGGGGCCAGGACCCAGCCAGCTGAGGCCCCGTGCACCTCCCTCCACCGCTGGTCCCGGAGGGCAGGGGGCAGAGGTGGGGCAGAATCACGTGTGCATGGTGCATGGACCCCTTGCTCACACCCCTCCCTCCGCCCAGGGCTTGGGACCAGGCCCCTCATCCCAGCCTCCCTGGGGAGGCGGATGTGCAAGAGGCTGCTGCTGGGGGCTGCACGCCCACACGGGCCCCTTGTTGGCACCCCCCGGGACCCGGCACGCACACTACACGTGACCAGGCGCTCTGTGCACAGGGGCACAGTAGACAGCTCCTGGACCACCCCAGGTGCCTGTGTGCGGTGGCACAGTGCACACGCGGACACACGTGCAGACGCGTGTCCCGGGGCTGGGACTCACATGAACAAACTAACATGCGTGTTTAGGGGCAACACTCGCAGCAGCATGAAAAACACACAGCACACGCCCACGTCCACGCCAAGAAGCCACAGGTGACACGCGTGCCCGCGCCCAGGGCTGGTGTGCACACATGGGCCCAGCAGGCCAGCGCAGGGGTTCGGCTCACCCCCACGTTCACAACCCGGCCCTGGCGCCCCAAGGCAGAGGGCAGACGCGTGTGCACCTGGCACATGGGGTGCGTGTGCTGCACACGGGTGCGCACGCCTGCTCTCCCAGGAAGCACGGAAGACACGCACCCTGGACGGGCCACAGCCCAGAGCCTCGGACCCAGGCTGCTCAGCCCCGCCCCCGCCCCCACCCGGCCCTGAGGTCACCCCTGTCAAGCAGCCCCGGCCCCACGTGGCTCCGGCTGACTGTCCCCCACGCGCAGCGCTGGGCACGGGGACCCGGACAGAAGGCAGGACAGGCGGGCCCCGCTCACCCCGACAACCCGGCCGGAGCGGGGCCGCAGGGCCAGGGAGGTCCCGACCCCGTGCGGGTGGCCGGCACGACGGCGCCCGCACAAAGCCGGGTGGACACTCCGTGGGGAGGCGGCCCCGCCCCACGCGCGCCCCTCGGTGCGAGGTGACCCGCAAAGGGGCATCTTTTGTTCCGTCTGCTCGTCCCGGGCGCTGCGGGCTTTGTCCGAGGCGGGTCCTGCCGCTCCCGTCCCCGGCTCGCGCGCCGGACACAAAGGGGGCGCCGCCGCCACCCGCCCGCGCCCCTCCCCCGGCCGCCCCGCTGTCCCGAGGGGGCGGCCCCCCGGCGGCCACCCAGGGCGCGCCCGCGGGCGCACCTGAAGCGCGGCGAGTCCTTGATGCACTCCTCGAACTCCACCGTCATGGCTGCGGCGCGGCGCTCACTGGCTCCAGGACCGCGGCGCCCCGAGCGGCATCCTCGGCGGCCCGGCCCGCTCGTCCGCCCGCCCGCGCCGCGCTCCGCGCCCGCCCGCCCCGGAATGAGGCCGCCGCGCCGCCGCCCCGCCCCGCCTGTCACCGCCGGGGAGCGTCGCCAAAGTCCGCAGCGCGCGGGCGCCGCCCGCTGTCACCGCCGGGGAGCGTCGCCAAACGCCCTGCCCTCCCTACGGCCGCGGGCGCGCGCGGCTCCGCCTGCCCCGACGATCCACACCCTTGTCCCGGGCCGCTCCCGGTCGGGAGGGAAGCGGGCTTAACAGCAGCGGGGCGTCCGAGCCGACGCCGGACCGCCAGGCGCGGGCACGCCCTCTCCAGCCATCCGGCGGTTGAGCAATTAGGGGCGTTTGCAAAACCCGCTGGGCGGGACCTCGGCGGAAGCACACGCCCCGCGAGGGTGGGCAGCGAGCAGTGGGTGGGCAGCGAGCAGTGGGTGGGCAGCGGACAGCGGGCGGGCAGGTGGGCGTCGAGGTGCGCGCAAGCGGGGGCGTGCAGGTCGGCGCGCGGTTCGAGAGAGAGGCATCCGAGGCAGCAGCCCGAAGCGGGCCCCCGCGCCCCGCAGCGAGCGGTACTTTGCACCCGCTCCCTAACTGGGGCCCCGCCCTCGGCGGTCTTGGGGCGGGCGTGTCCGGCTGCGAGGCGGGGCAAACCCAAAGCGCAGGCGCGGAGCCCCCGGGGCGTGGCCGGACTCGGTGCGCACGCGCGCGGGCCCACGTGCGGTCTCCGCTCCACCGGGTTCCTCTGGGTCCGGTCCCGCCGGGCCATGGGCTCGGGCCCGGCCGCAGGTTCGGCGCGGGCGCGCTACCTCGTGTTCTTCCAGTACCTGGGCACCGACTTCAAGTATGTCCCCGACCTCGCGTGCCCGCAGCCCACGGGGAAGCGCGGGAGCTGGTCCCGAGGGCAGCGGGCGCGAGGAGAGGGCGGGAGCTTAGGGTCTGCACTTCCGGCCTCGGCCGCTCCCGGCCGTGGTGGCCGCAGAGGGCGGGGCCGGCTCCTCCCGCTGACCTGCCCGCCTCTGCCCACAGCGGGAGCGCGGCGGTCAGGGGCGCCCAGCGGGCCGTCGGGGTCCAGAACTACCTGGAGGTGAGCGGGCTGTGGCCTGCGGGGGGGGCGACCGGTGCCGGAGGGGGCGGGTCTCGGGGTCTTCGCCCCGCGCTGCCCGCCCAGCCCCGGCGGCTGTCCCCGCAGGAGGCCGCCGAGAAGCTGAAGTCGGTCGTGCCGGTCAAGTTCATCATCTCCAGCCGCACGGATGCTGGGGTCCACGCCCTGAGCAACGCCGCGCACCTGGACGTGCAGCGCCGCTCGGGCCAGCCGCCCTTCGCCCCCGAGGTCCTGACCGAGGCCCTCAACACCCACCTGAGGCACCCCGCCATCCGGTGAGCACCCCGCCATCCGGTGAGCACCCCCTGCCCTGACCTTCGCATCCACCGCGGGTAGAGGCGGGGTCAGGGAGGACTTTGTGTCTGGACAGACTCCCTCGGGGTATTGGGGAGATACCAAGGGGACACGTGTGTGTGTGTGTGTGGGGGGGGTGTCATTTCCCGTGTTCCTCCCACAGGGTCCTGCGGGCCTTCCGTGTGCCCAGTGACTTCCATGCCCGCTACGCTGCCACATCCCGGACCTACCTGTACCGCCTGGTCACCGGCTGCCCCCGGCATGACCAGCTGTCCGTGTTTGAGCGAAACCGATGCTGGGCCGTGCGTGCAGAGTGAGTGGGGGTGTGGGGGGGGGGGGACGGGGGGCCCCTCCCACACCTGGCCTGGCCACTTCCTCCTGGCCACTCACCTGGCTTCCCGTAGCCGCCTGGACGTGGCTGCCATGCGGGAGGCTGCCCAGCACCTCCTGGGGACACACGACTTCAGCGCCTTCCAGTCGGCCGGCAGCCCCTCTGCCAGCTCCGTGCGCACACTGCGTCGGGCCTCCGTGTCCCTGGACCCCGCCGGTCCCTTGGTCCTGCCCCAGGAGAGCAGGTGAGGAGAGCAGCCTGGGGGCCACGGGGGCTGCATGAGGCCCAGCGCCTTCCCCGAGGGCAGTGCAGAGGCAGGATGTGTGGCACCCGCTGGGGGCGTGCTGGGCCGTTGGTGCCTCCCCCCAGGCCGGGGACCAGGCCGGGGACCAGGCCGAGGCTGCTTTCCCTGAGGGCTCCCGGCCCTGCTGAGCTCACTGCTCAGGGCGGGTCCTGGCAGCTGCTGACAAGGTCCTGCTGGGCGAGCACCAGGCATTGGTTCCGGCCCAGCCTGACGGTTGGTTCCACTGCCCCCAGCACTGTCCCACGGTCACATGGCAGCTGCTGACTTCTAGAACCTTCCTAGTGGGGGCCAGCTCTGGAGGGAGGAGGGACTTCTGCACGGTCAGCCTTAGACTCACGTCAGCGCTGATGCCAGGACCTTAGCGTCTCCCGAGGCCCTGCTGCCCCTCCCTCTCACCAGGGATAGTTGTCTGGTTTTACAGCTCCCTTAGGAGGCCCCTGGGGCGGAAGAGAGGGTGGGTACGCCTCTGGGCCCTCTGCCCTGCCCAGCCCACTTCCCTTCTCTGGGGCGGAACTAGGCCGGGCTGCCCTGTGGCCCCGACGTCACAGGTGCCTGTGTCCCCAGGAGGTTGCAGTTCTGGAGCTTGGAGTTTGAGAGCCAGTCCTTCCTGTACAGACAGGTGGGCTGTGTGCTGGGGCCCCTCCGGGGGGAGGTGGGAACGCGGGCCCAGGTGGCCGGCTCAGCCTTGGGTTGCAGGTGCGGAGGATGACAGCGATCTTGGTGGCCGTGGGGCTGGGGGCTGTGACCCCGACTCAGGTGAAGATGATTCTCCAGAGCCGGGACCCGCTGGGCAGGCACCAGACACGGGTGGCCCCCGCCCATGGCTTGTTCCTGAAGTCGGTGCTGTTCGGGGGCCTCGGTAAGCGGTGCCTGGGAGGGCCCCTGCTTGTACCCACTGACGGGCCCCACTCCAGGCTGGGTCCTTGTGGGAGGCGGAGCCCGTGCTGTCACAGCCCTCATCTCATCCTAGCAGCTGGGAGTCCAGACTGTGCCCAGCAGGAGAGCCAAGGACGAGGGGGCAGGGAGGTTCCGGGTTCGCCAGAAGACTTCAGGCTGGAGACCAGCGGCCCGCAGGCAGGCGGCCTGGAGTGAGGTGCCCATGCCCCTTAGGGCCCAGCCCCCTCAGCCCACACACCCCCGAGTCCCCAGTGGGGGAGGGAGGCTGAGGGGGGCTCCCAAGCTGACCTAGGATCTGTCCACAGGTCCTGCCTCCAGCAGTCCCAAAGCTTCTGGCCTCGAGGTTTGCAGGCTCCATAACACGGAAGCCACAGGTGGCCCCCAGGTGCTGAGCCAAGGCCAGAGTACCCGTGGCTGGCTCAGCCTGGCCACTGGACCCTGCCTAGCTCTGCATGCCATGCGCCCTGTGCTGCCAAGCACTCGGCTGCCTGGGGCCACAGCCGGCCTCCTGCTCCCCAAGCCCCCAGCACCCTGGGTGCCCATCTGCCCCGGTGGGCAGCCCTGTGCGTAAGTGCAGGAGACAGGTGTGAGCACCAAGACGGAACACAAGCAGCCTTCGGGTCTGTTACTGGGATAATATCCCGGCGCAGACATAGGAATAAAACGTGAAGAGGTCTTCAGAGTAATTTATTTCTTCCACCCAAAAGGCCACTCAGGCAGACACGTGGCACTGGTGTTGCCCCCATGAGGCTGTGGCCTGCTGGGGGCTGCACGTCCACAGAGGGGAGCCCAGGGCCCCTAGCTGGGCGAGGGAAGGGCGGGCAGCCTGCAGCGGTCAGCTGCCTCCGCTGGGGGCGGGGGGCAGGCCCTTCTTGAGCAGAGATGTGAGGTAGCTCCCCAGCTCTTCGTCCTACAAGGGGACACAGGAGTCGTCGTCCCGTCCTCCCCACCTAGGCAGCCCAGGCTGAAGGGGTGACCCCGCCTGTCCTGACCCACTGCCCAGTGCCAGCTTCCTGGGTCCTGCACGTACCTGGTAGGTCCAGGAGACGAGCAGCACCTTGGTGCCTGGGTCCTCGGAGTGGGCAGCAGCCTGGATGAGGATGGACTCCACGGTCACCGAGCCGTCGGGGAGGTGCTGCACACAGTGGTCCTTGAGGAGGCTGCGTGGAGACACGGTCAGGCCCCGCCTCCTGCCTGAGAGCCGCTGCCCGCCCCACCCCACCCCCGGGGCCAGGCGGCGCCCACCTCTTCAGGTGGCTGTAGACACGCGCAGCCGTCTCCTGCTCCTTGCGCGAGTCGTGCAGGTGCACGCGGCAGGTGAAGCGCAGCTGGTGCTCGGCCAGGCCCAGCTCCTTGAGGGCCTGCTCAGAGGACACCAGCCGGAAGTTCTGCGGGGCAGGGCGACGTCAGAGCACGCCAGGCCCGCGCCCGCCCCCACCGCGCACTCCCGCTGTCCAAGATCAGGGTGCCCGCAGGAGCCCCTAACCGCCCCCGCCGCGCACTCACGCTGTCCTTCATGATGAGGGTGCCGTGCAGGAGCCGCGGCTTCTTGGCATCGGGGAGAAGCCCTTGAGAGAAAAGCAGGGATCAGAGCCGCCAGGGCCACCGCCTGCCTGGCTCCGCCCCCTCAGACTCCGCCCGGGGGCACGCCTGCCCCACCTACCCTGTGCCATTTCCCGCTTTAGCAGCCCCAGCGAGATGCCCACGGGGATGCTGGGGCTGGTGGGCAGGGTCACGGTCTCGCCATTGGCCGGCATGTAGCAGCTGACTCCTGGGCCAGGGGCAGAGAGCACATCAGGTCGGGCTGACCCCGTGGGGCGACCCTGCCTGCACCCCGCCCCCCCCCCGTCCCCCCTCCCCCGCATCAGCTGCCTACGGAACTCCTGCTCGATCTTCTGCTTCAGGAACTCCATCTTCTTGGCCTCGCCGTGCACCAGCAGCACGCTCTCGGGCTCCGCCTGGCCCACCAGCTGCATGATGCCCTTGGCGTCCGCGTGGGCGCTGAAGGACATGTACTCCACCTGCATCCGGATCTCCAGCTGCAGCGGCACAGGGCACCGCCGTCAGCACCCACCCAGGAGGGGCCCGGGAGCTGGGGCAGGGTGGCACTCACCACTTGCCGCCCCTCCATCTCCAGCTTGCGCTGCCCGCTGAGGATCTTGTGGCCCACGGTGCCCTGCACGCAGTAGCCGGGCATGATGACCTGCAGGCAGAAGGGCAGAGCTGCTAGCCGCCCGCACGGCCTCCATCTCCAGCTCAGGCCTGAGCACCACGGCCCCTGCTCCCCACCTCTGCCCAACCCCCGGCCCTCCAAGGAGCCATCCCAGACCCTCACCATGTTCTTCTCATTGCTGGCCCACTTCCGGAAGATCTGCAGGGACTGCCCGGCGTGCAGCATCCCTGGTGTGGCGAACACGACCTAGGGGTGACCATGGGCAGTCAGGGCGGCCCACGCCACACCTGACCGAGAGCCAGGCTCTGAGCACGCCTGGTCCTCCCCCACCATCAGGGCCTCCTGCTCCACCCACACTCCCTCCCGCCCGACGCCCGTCTCCTCCAGCACCACGTGCCCCACTCCGTGGGGAGTGGGGGGTCCTCACAGGCAGGGACCCCTGGCAGGCCCCAGACGAGGAGGAACGCGCTCCCACCCCTCCAGGCCCGGGCCTCACCATCGGGCCCGGGTTGTCGGCAAAGGCTCGGTCGAAGGCCTTGATGTGCTTGAACTCGAACATGTTGCGCTGGACGAAGGTCTTGCGGATCTTCTGGTTGGTCCAGGTGATGCACAGCTTGTAGTAGTGGGTGGCCTTCTCCGTCAGGCCCGTGGAGAAGTAGATGGGAGCCTTCAGGCTCATGCGCTCCCTGTGGGCAGTGGGGGCCGCCATGGAGGAGCCGCCAGGGCCAGACCCGCACGTCCTCCCCAAGCCCCCGGCCTACGGAGCATCGGGGCTGACGGGTGCGGAGACCTCAGTGCAGGACGAAGGTCCCACGTGCTGTTCTGGGCCCCCAGGCTCAGGTTGGCCCCACAGCCCCACTCGACCGCCCCTCGGACCAGGGCTCCCAGAAGCTGCCCGCTGCACCCACCAGAAGGTCTCCAGCAAGATGCAGAGCTCCTGAGCGCGGCCCAGCGCGAACACGGGGATCAGCACCTGCAGTGGGGCGAGGCCGGCGTGGGTGGGTCCCTGGCCACCTGCTCACCCAGGTGGCGCTCATGTGCACGGGCCCAGCAGCAGTCAGGTGGCTGGGCAGCTGCTCCCTGTGGCCACCTTCCTGGGCAGCTGTTTGAGTCCGGCCCTGCTGGCAGCGCCTATGCCGGAGGCCACGCTCACGGAGAGCTGGAGGCCCCCTGCCTCCTGCCCTCCCACCCCTGCCCCCAGCCACTCTCTACCCCAAGGGGCCCTGGTGGACACTCTGGCCAGCCCCGTGGTGGGACTGAATGAGGGGAACCAGTACCCCAGGGGATCAAAGGGCGTGTCTCTTCCCAGCAGTAGGCCCCTCCCGCCCAGAGCCAGCACGGTCCGGCCCGCCGGCCCCCGCCCCCGCCCCCCGCGGCCCCCACCTTCCCGCCGCCCCCCGCGGCCCCCACCTTCCCGCCGCGCTCCACCGCCTCGTGGACCTTCTTTAGGAAGTCCCGCTCCCGGCAGCGCTTGGAGTCCCGGATGGTCGTGGCGTACGTGGACTCCGTGATGAGCAGGTTGGGGCGGCATTTGTCAATCCAGGCGGCTCTGGAAGAGTGGGCGTGGCCTGAGGAGGACAGTCCACACGGCCTCCAGCTGGGGGCATCGCGCCAAGGCCTCCGGGACCGATGGGCAGCCTCCTCGGCACAGGCCCAGCAGCGGTCAGGGCAGCCCTCATGGAGACGGGGGACACTCTGCCTCGCTCGGGGGACATGGGGGGGGGGGCACTGGAGGAAACCACCGCCTACTCACCCCAGGTGCCGGTCCGGGGTCATGTTGTAGTCGCCCTGCAGGGGAGCAGCTCTCAGGAGGGGCCTCCTCTCCCCGCCCAGCAGCCCGCCTGTGCCCCAAGGGCGCCACTGACCGTGTAGACCACCGACTCCGAGCCCACTTTGATCTGGAACATGGCTGCCCCCAGCACGTGGCCGGCGTAGTAGGCCTTGATCTGCAGCTCCTCGTCCACCTGGGAGCGGAGGGCCGGGTCAGGGCTGTGGGGGGGGTGGGGGACCGCAGAGGGGCTGGGAGGCAGCCGCACAAGCAGATGGCGCCATTCTGCGCCTGTCATCAGCTCCTGTCCCTCACTGAAGGGGCCAGTCCTCAACCAGAAGCAACTCAACCCAGGAGACGAGACGACGGGTGGGAACAAGAGCCACAGCAGCTGGGGCCCTGCCGTTCCCAGACGCAGGCTTCCCGAGGGAGGACTGTGACCAGCACATCCCCCGAGAGAAGACAGGACAAGTGTTGGCAAAGCCCAGCGGCGTGGCTCAGGGGTTGAGCATCGACCTATGGACCAGGAGGTCACGGTTTGATTCCGGGTCAGGGCACAGGCCGGGGTTGCAGGCTCGATCCCCAGTATGGGGTGTGCAGGAGGCAGCTGATCAATGATCATCTCATCATTGATGTTTCTATCTCTCCCTCTCCCTCTCCCTTCCTCTCTGAAATCAATATAAAAAATGTTTTCTTAATCAATCCAGCCCTGGCTGGTGTGGCTCAGTTGGTTGGAGCATCATCCCAGACACCAAAAGGTTGCAGGTTTGGTCCCCAGTTAGGGTGCACATGGGAGGCAACCAATGATGTCTCTCACCATCAATGTTTCTCTCTCTCTCTCTCTCTCCCTCCCTCCCTCTCAAAAAACAAAACAATAAAAACATATCCTTGGGTGAGGACTAAAAAGGAAAAAGAAAAGAAAAACCCAAAAAAGGCAATGAAAAAAAAAAGGCAGAACAGAGCAGGAAGCTACAGGAAGCGAATGGTGACAGCACAGCCACCCCAGCTGCCTTCTGAAACGTGGGGTCTAAGCTCGTCTAAAGGACGGCATCAGACTGGGTCTTAGGAACCCTGACCACACGCTACTTAAAAGAGCCACATTGGAAATACGATGAAGAGAGAGGGAAAGCGAAAAGACGGAAAGAGACGTTCTATGCAAACATTAACCCAAGGTGGGAGGTGGGGATGGTGTCAGCCATTTCCCAGGAAACAGACTCTAAGATGAAAAGCATTAAAGACAGAGGCCCGCGGCACGAACTCGTGCACCATGGGGTCCCTCGGCTGGCCCGCGGGATCGGGCTGAAACCGGCTCTGCGACATCCGCCGAGGGGCCCTGGATTGTGAGAGGGTGCAGGCCAGGCTGAGGGACCCCAGGGTGCAGGATCGGGGCCGGGGAGGGACCGTGGGAGGCCCCAGGGTGGGTCCAGCCTGTCTCACTCAGTCCCGATAGGCTCGACCCCAGCAGCAAGCTAATGTACCAGTCAGACATCTGCCCCCTGGTGGTCAGTGCACATCATAGCAAGCAGCTGAGCAACCTTAGCATATCATTAGCACATTACGCTTTGATTGGTTGAACGGACAACCGGACACTTAGCATATTAGGCTTTTATTATATAGGATAAGCATACACACTTCACATTGACAGAGGTTCAAACAGGATAAAATGACCCAAAATGTCTAGGCACCTAACACTAAGCAAAACCCAGACTCTAAGGAAACAGACAAACCCAACGTCTCTGACAAATGCTGCCACTGACGCCCTCGCCTGCTGCCAGCCCTCCCTCCGTCTGACCCTGATGCGTGCACAGCAGTGACTGAGATGGAGCCCAAACCCCGCAGCCCAGCTCCGTCCAGTCCCTGCCTCCCCGGCCACCACACCAGAGCTCCGCCCTGCTGACGCAGGAGTGCCCACCAGCCGCCCTCTCGCCTGCTGCCCCCTGGTGGCCCCCAGGCCTGACACACTGACCTGGACCGTCTGGTGGAGGCGCACGGCCACCACCTTCTTCATGCAGTCCTTGATCATCTGGGAGGTGAAGAAGTTGGCCTCGCCCTTCTTGTCCACGGCGATCTTGCGGTAGTCCTCCAGCAGGATGGGGCAGATGGCCTGGGTGGGGTGGGTCATGTAGATGGGCCCGTCGTAGCCCACCATCTCGCTGAAGTAGGGCAGCGCCCCGCAGTGGTCCAGGTGGAAGTGGCTGGGGGTGCAGCAGGGTCAGCGACCACTGCACCCACCCCTCACAGCCCCTCCTTGCCAGCGCCACTCGGATCACCCCACCCGCCCATCCGTCCTCCATCCACTCACTCACCGAGGGCTCCCTGTGCGCCAGGCACGTCCTAAGCCAGTGATGGCGAACTATGACACGCGGGTCAGAGGTGACACGCGAACTCATTGTTTTGGTTGATTTTTCTTTGTTAAATGGCATTTAAATATATAAAATAAATATCAGAAATATACGTCTTTGTTTTACTATGGTTGCAAAGATCAAAAAATTTCTATATGTGACACGGCACCAGAGTGAAGTTAGGGTTTTTCAAAATGCGGACACGCCGAGCTCAGAGGTTCGCCATCCCTGGTCTAAGTGCTGGGGATGGGGAACGAGCAAACAGACAGAAACTGCTGTCTCCCTGGACCTTACGGTCTAAACATCTACTCAGCAATGAGCACACAAACAGTGAAGGTGTGTGTCCGACAGCGGCACGTTCTTGAAGAAACAGAGAGCAGCTGAAAGGACAGTGCAGCAGGAGCCACCCCTCACCGGGCCCGTGCACCGAGGCGGAAGGAGCGGGAGAGCCAGGACGAGGCCTGGAAAGGCACCGGGGCAGAGGGAACAGCAGTGCCGTGCTGTCCACAGCTGAAGCAGATGCGGGGTGCGAGTCCTCGACTTGGAAGTGACACGATCACAGGAGCCTCAAGCAGCTGAGGATGGGGCACAACACAGGGCACCTCTGGCTGCAGTTGGGGGGTGGGGAGGGGGACCAGCAGGAGGCTGATGTGAAGGTCAGGGTTCTGAGGGGCTGGATCCCTGGAAGGTTTGTGACTGTCTGGGTGGAGCATGAGGGTTCAGCCAGGCGGTGGGACGGGAGGTCAGGGCAGGACGAATGAGGTCGTATGGAAAGGCCTTCAAGGATGGGGGGGGGGGGGGGGCCAGTCACTGCTGTAGATGGGCCAGTCGCAGCCCACCATCTGGAGGCTGGACGCGGCGTCATCTTCCTGGGGCGCCTGGGCTCTCACCCACAACACTTGGGGGGCATAGCACTGTGTGTCCCCCTCCCCCCGGAAAGCTGACGGCAGCACACCAAGCAGCAGCCATGAACACCTACGACCACACACACACACAGGGACA
The DNA here is from genome assembly GCF_963259705.1 of Myotis daubentonii. Taxonomy (NCBI): domain Eukaryota; kingdom Metazoa; phylum Chordata; class Mammalia; order Chiroptera; family Vespertilionidae; genus Myotis; species Myotis daubentonii. The sequence continues at coordinate 219,684,221 of NC_081842.1, read as the reverse complement.
CCACCTCCAGGGCCAGCATCCAGAGGGAGAACCAGGCCTGGGGTGAGCCACAAAGGAACCGGGACAGAGCCCGCCCAGCGACACCCCACAGCCTGCAGCCTCCGCAGGCCAAGCAAGAAAGGCTCAAGCCAGCCCAGCCCAGCCCTGTCCCCCAGCCCTGACCCCCAGCCCTGTCCCCCCAGACCTGTCCCCCAGCCCTGTCCCCCCAGCCCTGTCACCACAGTCCTGTCCCCCAGCCCTGTCCCCCAGCCCTGTCCCCTCAGCCCTGTCCCCTCAGCCCTGTCCCTCAGCCCTGTCCCCCAGCCCTGTCCCCCAGCCCTGTCCCTCAGCCCTGTCCCCCCAGCCCTGTCCCCCAGCCCTGTCCCCCAGCCCTATCCCTCAGCCCTGTCCCCCAGCCCTGTCCCCCAGCTACGTCCCTCAGCCCTGACCTCCAGCCCTGTCCCCCCAGCCCTGTCACCACAGCCCTGTCCCCCCAGCCCTGTCCCCCAGCCCTGTCCCCTCAGCCCTGTCCCTCAGCCCTGTCCCTCAGCCCTGTCCCCCCAGCCCTGTCCCCCAGCTACGTCCCTCAGCCCTGTCCCCCAGCCCTGTCCCCCAGCCCTATCCCTCAGCCCTATCCCTCAGCCCTGTCCCCCCAGCCCTGTCACCACAGCCCTGTCCCCCCAGCCCTGTCCCCCAGCCCTGTCCCCTCAGCCCTGTCCCTCAGCCCTGTCCCTCAGCCCTGTCCCCCCAGCCCTGTCCCCCAGCTACGTCCCTCAGCCCTGTCCCCCAGCCCTGTCCCCCAGCCCTATCCCCCAGCCCTGTCCCCCAGCCCTGTCCCCCAGCCCTGTCCCCTCAGCCCTGTCCCCCAGTCCTGTCCCCCCAGCCCTGTCACCACAGCCCTGTCCCTCAGCCCTGTCCCCCCAGCCCTGTCCCCCAGCCCTGTCCCCCAGCCCTATCCCTCAGCCCTGTCCCCCCAGCCCTGTCCCCCAGCCCTATCCCTCAGCCCTATCCCTCAGCCCTGTCCCTCAGCCCTATCCCTCAGCCCTGTCCGCCAGCCCTGTCCCCCCAGGCCTGTCACCACAGCCCTGTCCCCCCAGCCCTGTTCCTCAGCCCTATCCCTCAGCCCTATCCCCCAGCCCTGTCCCCCAGCCCTGTCCCCCCAGCCCTGTCCCCCAGCCCTGTCCCCCAGCCCTGTCCCTCAGCCCTGTCCCCCCAGCCCTGTCCCCCCAGTCCTGTGGCAGGCGCCCACCTGATTATCACACAGTCCAGGAAGTCGGTCAGCCGGCCGTTGCGGGTGATGTAGGAGAAGTCTGGGAAGCGCCTCTGAGAAATTAAGAGAAAGCGTCAGAACCCTTTCCGGCTCGGCCTGCGGCGGCTGCAGGCTGGGGGTGTCGCGGGGCGGCGGCTGCAGGCTGGGGGTGTCGCGGGGCGGCGGCTGCAGGCTGGGGGTGTCGCGGGGCAGCCAGTGCTCCAGGGAGCAGGACACCAACACCCGGATCTGAATCCGGCGGCGGCACCAGGACCACCGCCTGCCCACAGCCTCTGAGCACAGGGGTCAAGTGCCGGAGCCAGCAACCGAGCCCAGCCCACCACACACAGCCCTTCTCTGGACTGACCCACCCCTGCAGGACACCCCCTCTGTCATGTGATGGTGGGGGCTGCCCAGGAAGGCAGTGGCCCCAGACCCACCTGCCTCCTGCACTGCCACTTGCCAAGACTGTCCCCCTCCCATGGGCTGGAGCCTGAAACCCCAGGTCCCCCAGGTCCGCGACCAGGGCCAGGCCGGGGGCAGGACCTCCCAGCCCACGGGCGCCCCGGCCGCCCGCCCACCGGACTCACGTCATCGTTGTAGCCCATGTGCATCCCGCAGTCCAGCATGACGTTCTTGCCCCCGATGGAGACCAGGATGCAGCTCCGGCCCACGTCCTGGCCAGCGCCTGCAGAGACAGGGCCAGGGAGGTGCTGCCAAACCCTCCCCTCCCCCACCGCCCTGCCCCGCCCCGAAGGCCAAGGCCCAGTGCCTGTCCCAGGCCCGGGCACGCTGGACCCCTGGCCTGCAGCGCCCTCCGGCTGGGAAACGACCTCATGACGGCGGCGTGGGCAAACGTGAGGCGAGAACACGCCACACCCACAGCAGACAGGAAGGAGAAGGCGCAGGGAGGGCACAGAGCACCAAGTCCTCCAAGTGCGCTCTGGCCTGAGGACCCCCACCCCACTCCCTCCAGCCTCAGGCCCAGCCTCTGCTGCCCAGGCTGGGGTGGAAGGAGGCTGCAGCCACCTGCTGTGACCCCAACCCCCACCCCGATTGAAGGCCAAGGGCGGAGGAACGGGCACTGGGCTGGCACGCCCGCTGGGGGCCTCCCCTCCTCCTGAAGCCTGGGCTGAGACCCTCCCCCAGGTCGGTCTCCTCCCGGTGGTGCCACCTCAGAGGCTCCCAGGCGGCTCTGGCCACAGGGAAGCACGGCCCCAACTGTCCAGCAACAACGCCCTGCCGTGACCAGACCTGAACCTGAGTCCCATCCACCTCCTGCTGCCCAGCCTTGCCCGCTGCTCCAGCCGCCACAGGGCACATCCGGGCCGCCTCCTAGCGCCCTCTGTGGCCTCGGGGCCGGAAGGAACGGGACACCACCCTGTACGGCCTGATCACAGCAAATGACCAGCGTCCTGCCGGCCACCGACCCTCTGCTGGCACCACACACACAAAGGTGACAGGACCATGGCCAGAGTAGGAGGGCACTGGTCCTGGAGACGCTTATCCCCATGGCAACAGCAGGGATGCCAGCCAAGAGCTCTGTGAAGCCTCAGGCAGCCGAGCCACAGGTGGCGGCCGGGAGGTCTCTTACAGGCTCCTGTCTCCACCAGGACGCCGCCCGAGAGCAGTGGTCGCTGTCTGCGCCCTGCCGTGCCCGCTCAGAGGCCTCCAGACATGTGTGGGTGGGGAGGGGCCACCCGTCTGGTGGGATCCACCTCTGCCCCTGACGCATGGCTCCTCAGCACGGGCCAGGGACGGCCTTCGGACCCCAGAGCCCAGCTCCTAGGCCAGTGATGGCGAACCTATGACACGCGTGTCAGAGGTGACACGTGAACTCATTTTTTTGGTTGACTTTTCTTTGTTAAATGGCATTTAAATATGTAAAATAAATATCAAAAATATAAGTCTTTGTTTTACTCTGGTTGCAAATATCAAAAAATGTCTATATGTGACACGGCACCAGAGTGAAGTTAGGGTTTTTCAAAATGCTGGCACGCCGAGCTCAAAAGGTACGCCATCACTGTCCTGGGCCCTGGCGGCCGGCCCCCAACGACCACCTCAGGGAGCATAACTGGGCAGGAGATGTGGGGAACAGAGTCTGGGCACACATGGGGGCAGGACCCAAGAGAAAAGAAAGGAGACGCCTGTCTGCAGGGAGCTCAGGGTCCGGGCAAGGAGACGGACAGTGAGCACATAGACGAGACACGCCGAGCCCAGCAGGTGGAGGTGAGTGCCAGGGGGGTAAGGTGGGCAGGGAAGGGGCCACAGAAACTTCCAGAACCATGACAGGCTCAGGACCTCCCAGCAGGGTGGGACGGCGGGGGGAGGCAGGTGTGCAAAGGCCCTGTGGCCCAGGTGATTTCGGAGACTGTGCCTGGCCCAGGTTGACCAGGGAGCCCACGAACAAGGCAGAAAGTGGCGAAGGGAGACCGTGGAGAAGTCGTTTTGGTGACGAGGCTACGTGACCGTGGGGGCCCACCCAGGTGCAGACTGGGGTCAGGGAAGCAAGGAAAAGGGAGGAGGGAGGAGAGTGCTTGTCGACAAAACGGGGGCCGGAGGGAGGGCTCCGCCCAGTCCCCTGGAGATGAGCTGGGGGCAGGGGCAGGTGTGGGGCCAATGGCCGGAGGGGGCCCTGCGCCAGCAGCTACAAGAGGCCGTGGGTGTGACGTGCCCATGGTGGACTGAGGTGTGTGCACCCCCCACACCCCCCACGAGGGCGGGGGCAGGGGCGTTGGCTGTGCCATGCGGCGGTCACAGCTCAGCGTCCCAACTGGGGGTGGGAGGGCTCTTCCGAGGGAGCAAGGACGTGCAGGTACGTGGGACACCCTCCGGGGGTGGGACACCATCCGGGGAGCTGCTCCCGACATGCAGCCCAGTGGAGGAGGCAGGGGCGGGGACAGGGCCCCTGGTGCGAGCAGGGGAGATGCCGGGAGAATCTGGGAGGGTGGCCGGCAGACGACGGTCCCACTTGTTGCTGGAACCCTGGACTCTGCGTGACCTTTCCTCCCTCGCACTGTCTGGACAGTTCAGGCTTTTCAAAGTGCACATGCAGCCCTGGCCGGTGTTGCTCATGGGTCAGAGCACCGGCCCAAGCACCGAAGGGTCAGGGTCGGATTCCTGATCAAGGGCAGGTACCTGGGTTTCAGGTTCATCCCGGCCCCGGCAGGGGGACCTGCGGGAGGCAGCCCGTAGCAACCAGCCAATGTGCGTGTCTCTCTCCCCCTCCCTCTCCCCTCCTTTCCACGCTAAAAAGCAACGGAAAAAACACACCCTCAAGTGAGGAGTAATCAAGTAAACGTGCACATGCATGTCTTTTTCAAGAAGCAATGCTATTGCCATGGCCGGTGTGGCTCAGTGGATAGAGCGTGGGTCTGCAGACTGAAGGGTCCCGGGTTCGATGCCGGTCAAGGACACAGGCCCGGGTTGGGGGCTCGATCCCCAGTGGCGGGCGTGCAGGAGGCAGCCGATCAGTGAGTCTCTCTCATCACTGATGTTTCTCTCTCTCCCTCTCCCTTCCTCCCTGACATCAATAAAAATATATTTAAAAGAAGAGCAAGAAAAGAAGCAAAGCTATTTTTTTTAACGTCACGAGGTCAAGTGAACCAGGGGCTGGACTGAGGGTGGACCCCCAGGCTGGGGAGGTGGGACCTGCAGGCGAGCGGGCGCGAGGCAGGCGGAGCCGGTGGGCAGGTGGCGGGGCGGGGGGCGGGTGCAGCGGCGCCGCGAGCGGCCGTCCCCGCGCGGAGGGAGGGATGTGCGCCCAGCGCGGCCCTCGGCGGCCTCGTCCTCATTTCGCTGGTAGGACCTGGGGGCGCAGCAAAGCAGCGGAACCGGACGCGGCCCCAAGGCCGTCCCCGAGCGGCCACAGCTGCGGTCCGGGAGGGCGGCCCCCGCGCCCGGCCCCCCGACCACCGCCCGCCCCGGCGGCCCGCCCGGCGCCCTCACTCACCCAGGGGCGTGACCCTGATCTCGGGCATCCTGCCCGGCGCTCCCGGGCCTGTCGCCTCCGCGCTCGCCGGACAGGACCCCGGTCGCCGGGACCCGAAGCGCAACACGAGAGCGCGGCTTGCGGTGACGCACTGCGCAGGCGCACCCCCGCCTCCACGGCGCCCACTTCCGGTGCGCCCGCCGGAAGTGCGGGCCGCGCATCCTGATTGGGCGGCGGGAGACCCATCCGGAGCGGCCCGGCGCGGGGGCGGGTCCGGCGGCGGCGGCGGCGGCAGCCTGGACATCGCAGGTGAGCTCGGGCGGGTAGGCGCGGAGGGGTGCGGGTGGGAGCGGGCGCGGCGGGCGCGGGTGGGCGCTGGGAGCCGAGCCGGCGGGCTGGGCATCGCTGCGAGGCGGGCGCGGGACCCCGGGCGCGGGAGGGGGCGGCCGAGGAGCCGGCTCCCTGCCAGCCCGGACCCGGGACCCCGCACCCCGGGACCCTGCCCCATCCCTGGGCCTCAGCGGGAGCAGGGCCTGCCCAGGAACGGCCCCCACCCCGCCCGAGCCCGGCGCCACCCGGTGCCCCTTTCCCGGGCGAGACTTGCAGGACTTCCTGGACCGGACTTCGCTCCCACCCTCCGGGCCTGGATGCAGGGGCGGGTGTTGCCTTCTCCTGGGAGACCGGAGACCGCGGTCAGCCGTAGGATTCGGGGCTCGGTCGCCCTCCCGCTGAGCTCGGGCCGAGGGTGCCCCTGGGGGAGCCCTGGCCGCGTCCTGCACCACCTTCCAGAGCTGGCCGGATGCCCCGCTCAGCTGCACTGCCCTTCCTGGTTCCAGGCTCTGAAAGGCTCCTGGCAGCTCCTGTGGGCTGCTGGCCTGGGCTCTGGCCAGGAAGGTGGCCCTGAGACCATCTGCTCAGTGGGCAGACAACTGAGGCCCTGGGGGTGGGGTGCTGGGGGTCTCCAGAGGGACATGTATCTTCCTGGGCCTGGCCTGGCTGCCCCCACACCTGAGACGGGTGAGCTCACCTCTGAGGGCTCCACCTCATGCCAGGCATTCAGCCCAACCCTTGGGGCCTGCGGGGCCTCAGCACCCACTGAGTCCAGTCAGCCTGGCTGGTGGACAGGGCAGGGCGTGCTGACCCTTTTTGCCCAGAGGTGAAGGACCCAGGCAGGATGGTGAGTGCCCTGCCCACAGAGTGGGAGGCAGCGCCTGCACAGGCGCCCAGATGTCCGGTTCCTGGCTGCACAGCTTGGGTGGCCTCCCTCCCTTGCCCGGTCCCCGCAGGGCACCCAGCACCAAAGGCAGGGGAACCCCCAGGCCCATGGGCGAGAGCTTGTCCCGGACTTGAGGTGAGAGGCCGCTGAGAGCCACACTTCAGTGCCGGCCCTGGGTGCACGGGAGGCAGGTGCGAGGTGCTCAGTGGCACCCACTGGATGTGTGGGTGCTTGGATGTTTGTGGAGCGACTGTATGAACGCCATCAGAATCCAGGGCAGGAAAGGACTGGTATCTGCCCCTCTGTCCAGCACACGCTGACCTGCAGCCTCGGTGCTGGCTTTCAGCGGGGGGGGGGGGGGGGGGGCAGCTGTGTGGGGGAGAAGGGCCAGGCTGCCCAGCCCCCTCCTGGCCACCGCACCTCACTTCCCTGTCCTTTTACTCATCCCCTCATTACCCTGCCGGGATTTCCCGTCTTTGTTGTTGCCTCACCCACCCGCACTAGAATGCTGCCCTGACTAGGCTGGGCGGTTTGTCTCTGTCACTGACACCCGAGTGCCCAGAGACTGCCTGGCTCTGGGTGGGGACTCGGCACGTATTTCTCCACGTAGTGAGAGCAGACATTCTCGTGAGAGAGAGACGAACAACACCCAAATGAGCAGGGAAACCCGGCGGGAGATACCTGTCTGAGGGACAGGGAGAGGCCGTGCTGAGGTCTGTGGGCCCCTGTTCAGGGTCAGGTGGGTGTCAGAGAGTGAGGCGGGCTCTTGGGGAGCAGTGGGACCCCAGCTGTTTCTCTCCTGCTCCTGCCCCGCCCCCAAAGGAATGAGCCAAGTCCAGGGAGACAACCCCAGCCCCACCTCTGAGCAGGTGAAAATGGACGACTTGGAGTCGGACTTCAACCTGAAGGTCGTCCTGGTCAGTTTCAAGCAGTGTCTCAACGAGAAGGAGGAGGTGCTGCTGGAGCACTACCTCGCCGGCTGGCGGGGGCTGGTCAGGTGCGTGGGGGCCGGTGCCCGGTGGGGCTTCCCCGGCCTCGCCCCTGGGGCGGGGCCCAGCGTCTGCCTCCCCTCCCTCGCAGGTTCCTGAACAGCCTGGGCGCCATCTTCTCCTTCATCTCCAAGGACGTGGTGACGAAGCTGCAGGTGATGGAGCGCCTGTGCAGCGGGCCCCAGCGGGACCACTACAGCAGCCTGCAGTCCATGGTGGCCTACGAGGTGGGCAACCAGATGGTGGACCTGGAGCGCCGCTCCCGCCACCCGGACTCGGGCTGCCGCACGGTGCTTCGGCTGCACCGGGCGCTGCGCTGGCTGCAGCTCTTCCTGGAGGGCCTGCGCACCAGCCCCGAGGACGCGCGCACCGCCGCGCTCTGCACCGACTCCTACAACGCCTCGCTGGCCGCCTACCACCCCTGGATCGTCCGCCGGGCCGTCACCGTGGCCTTCTGCACGCTGCCCACGCGCAAGGTCTTCCTGGAGGCCATGAACGTGGGGTCCACGGAGCAGGCCGTGGCCATGCTGGGCGAGGCCCTGCCCTTCATCGAGCACGTGTACGACATCTCGCAGAAGCTCTACGCCGAGCACGCCCTGCTGGACCTGCCCTAGGAGCCAGCGGCCCGGCTCCCCTGCCCCGGAGCCAGGCTGGGCAGCCAGGGCCCCTCAGTCCCACCGTGGAGCTTTCTGGGGGCGCCCGGAGCAGAAACGCCGCTGTTCCCCCGCCCGCGGAGCTTGGGGGGAGCCATGGGCCTGGCGCGGCCCCCGTGGGCTGCAGACGGAGAAGGCGGGCACCGGCCGGCCGGGTGGGTGGGTGAAGGGCAGAAGGAGGGAAGGTGGGGCAGGATCGGAGTTCACGCCAAAGCCCAAGAGGCTGCCCTCGCCTGTGAGTCCAGTCTGCGCAGCCGGAGAGTCCCAGGTCCCCAGAGAGCAGACTCCTCACCCGCCGACGATCAGCGAGAGTGTGCTGCTCCTGCCCTTCGGGTCCTGGTGTCGGTGGCAGGTGGGCTGCCTGTGGCCCCTCTAACCAGGCTGGCTGTCCCTGGGGCAGGGAGGGAGCCTGGGCAGCATTAGCACTGCGTCTCGTTCCCTGCCCCCCATCTCCGTAGCCGGGGCCCATACACCCCCCGCAAGGCAGCGGGAGCACAGGCTGCCCTGCCTCCAGCTCTGCACGGCTGCAGCCTCCTGCGACCACACTGCTCCCCCAGGCAGCTGCTTGTGAGTCTGCACAGCTCAGCCCGGGAGCCCCCGCCTGCTGGGCCCGCCGGCCTCCCTGGCTCCCAGCACTGCTGCATCCCCTCTCCCTGCCCCGTGCTGCCCGTCCCCATGGAGCCCAGAGACCCAGGATGCACAACAGAGCGGGGCCTGGACCTCTTGCCTGACGGGCTGGCAGATGGGCTCACCCAGCCTGGCCTGCCCACTGGCTCTTCACTGTAACCTCAGGACCCTGGTGCCACAGCTTTGCCGTGCAGCGCTCGCACACGAGTGTGAGCACGAGTATGAGCTCGCGGGGACCCTTGAACACTGCAATACGGGTGATAAATAAATTACAGTTACAGAAGCATGTTCTGCACTCCGGGATGGGGGTGTGGCGTGTGCCCCGCATCTGCTTACCAGGGAGAGGGGGCGGCTGAGCCCACAGCCCGGACTGCGGGGGCCAGGCAGCCACAGGGAGAGTCAGCCCCGCCCACCATGGTCGCACCTCTACCGAGATCACAGAACTATCGTTTTATTGGTGAGAAGACAGAGCACCTGAGGGGTGAGCTGGGCGGGCAGGGCCTGGGCCGGCCCAGGGGGGTGGGGCTGCTCTGCCACCCAGTGTCGGGAGGGCCCCCTTGATCACTGCGCCCCAATATCAGGGCCCCAATGCAGTGCCGGCTCTGCTGCTGCTCCCACACCAAGCAGAGCCGAGCCCAGGTGGTGCCAGCACAGGCCAATGACTGTGGGACTGGCTGGGAGAATGGCCCGGGGGCCACAGGGGCCAGGGCGCAGGCTGCACATGTGTGTGCAGGTGCACGCACGCGTGTATTGCCGTGTGTAGCATGCAGGTGCAGTGGTCTGTGCGTGTGTAGCATGGAGGTGCAGGTCCAGCGTGGTGTGTGTGTGTGTGTGTGTGTGTGTGTGTGTGTGTGTGTGTGTAGCACGGGTGTGCATGTAAAATGCACTGCATGCGTGTAGCATGGGCGTGCAGGTCCAGCGCACTGTGTGTGTGTGGGGGGCACCTGTGGGTGTCATGTGCGTGTCCTGCGTGTGCCGACCAGTGTGGGCCCTCCCCACAGGCCAGTGGAGGCACTTCCTGTAAACGTCTGCCAGGCCCAGCCAGGGCTGAAATGCCTGGAGCCCCTCCCCCAGCTCCTCTGGGTGCACCTCCCCTCCCAGCACGGGGTCAGCGGGGCCTGGGTGCGGGGGAGACGGCGTTGCCACCACCCTCTGCACACCTGGTGCGGCCTCAGCCGCTGCGGCCCATTTGGTTACAGCTTTTCTCCCTCCTTTGCATGCAACCCCCTGAGGGCCCAGATGAGCGCCCTGTCCCCAGAGGGAGGCACCTGCTCTGTCAGGTACCCAGAGCCGGGCAGGGCACAGCCATCCACAGGCCTCCCAAAGCTTCCAGGCCACCGGCCCTGGTGGCGGAACCTCCCAGACCCCGCAGTTCCCAGGCAGGCTGAGAGGCACGGCCCCACCCCAGCCACAGGTGGGCGGGCAGGGCCCCCCGGCCCCCCCTCAGGCTGCCCCTGGGATGCAGATGGAGCCCTTCCCGACTGCGGATGGCCCTCCCCAGGGTGGGAGAGACCAGTGTTCTGTGCCTACTCCCGAGGCAGGGGCCGCTCCAAGCCCCTCCCACAGGCAGCTGGAGAGCCCAGGACCCGCAGGCAGAGAAATCCTGGGTGTCCCTCCTCCCCTCCAGGAGTGGGTGGGGTGAGGGGCTTGGGCACCAGCAGGTAATGAGGTCACGGGCAGTAGCTGCTCAGAGCCTGCCTGCCCAGGTCACTGTCGGCCAGAGGGCCTGGGCGCGTTAGGATAACAGACCCTGACGTGTGCAAACCTCAGGCCCAGGGGCCCCCGGGGCTTGGCAGGTGAGGAGGGTTTTGCTAAACAAATCCTCCGCCCCTCCCAGCCTGGCTCACCCTATCTGGGCCCACCCGCTGGCCGTCCCCATCAGAAGCCGCACCGCCATGTCCGGCCTGGCTCTGCTGGGCCTCTCGGTTCTGCTGGGCCTCGGGGCAGGGGCCCCGCTGTGTCTGTCCCGGCAGCTCAGGATGCAGGGGGACTACGTGCTGGGGGGGCTCTTCCCCCTGGGCGCCGCCGAGGACACGGGTCTGGGCCCCAGGACCCAGCCCAACACCACCGTGTGCACCAGGTAGGGAGTGGGGCGAGGGGGGCAGGCGGGGCGCTCCCCGGAGGGATGAGGTGTCGTCCCCTGCAGCCCTGTGTGGCCCCAGGTTCTCGTCGCTCGGCCTGCTCTGGGCACTGGCCATGAAGATGGCCGTGGAGGAGATCAACCGGGGGGCGGCCCTGCTGCCCGGCCTGCGCCTGGGCCATGACATCTTTGACACCTGCTCGGAGCCCGTGGTGGCCATGCAGCCCAGCCTGGCGTTCATGGCCGAGGCGGGCAGCTGCGAGATCGCTGCCTACTGTGACTACTCGCGGTACCAGCCCCGCGTGCTGGCCGTCGTCGGGCCCCACTCCACGGAGCTCGCCCTCGTCACCGGCAAGTTCTTCGGCTTCTTCCTCATGCCCCAGGTGCGCCCCTGTCTGTCTCCCCCACACACCCCCCCCGGAAGCCCCCGCCCCCCTCAGGACACGCGTCCCCTCCTGGCTGCTGCAGGTCAGCTATGGGGCCAGCGCGGACCAGCTGAGCAACCGGAAGGCCTTCCCCTCCTTCTTCCGCACGGTGCCCAGCGACCGCGTCCAGGTGACCGCCGTGGTGGAGCTGCTGCACGCGCTCCAGTGGAACTGGGTGGCGGCCGTGGGCAGCGACGACGAGTACGGCCGGCAGGGCCTGAGCCTCTTCTCCAGCCTGGCCAACGCCCGGGGCATCTGCATCGCCCACGAGGGCCTGGTGCCGGCGGCGGGCGCCCACGGCCTGCAGCTGGGCGCCGTGCAGGGGCTGCTGCACCAAGTGAGCCAGAGCCGCGTGCAGGTGGTGGTGCTGTTCTCCTCCGCCCGGGCCGCCCGCGCCCTCTTCAGCTTCAGCATCCGCCTTGGGCTCGCGCCCAAGGTGTGGGTGGCCAGCGAGGCCTGGCTGACCTCGGCCCAGGTCCTGTCCCTGCCCGGCCTGGCCCAGGTGGGCACCGTGCTGGGCTTCCTGCAGCGGGGCGCCCCGCTGCCCGATTTCCCGTCCTACGTGCAGGCCCGCCTGGCCCTGGCCGCCGACCCTGCCTTCTGCGCCTCGCCGGACGCAGGGCAGCCGGACCTGGAGGGACACATGGCCGGGCCCCGCTGCCCGCAGTGTGACCGCATCTCGCTGGAGGATGTGTCTGCCGGCCTCCGGCACCACCGGGCCTTCGCGGCCTACGCGGCCGTGTACAGCGTGGCCCAGGCCCTGCACAACACGCTGCTCTGCGATGCCTTGGGCTGCCCCCCGCGGGCGCCTGTGCAGCCCTGGCAGGTGAGGACGTGGGAGCTGGGCCGACCCCGCTTGTGCCCAAGGAGAAGGGGCGGCGAGGGGGGAGGCCGCCCGGGTGCCGGCAGCTGCCCCCCCCGTTCCCCACCCACCGCCCCACACCCCTGCTAGCTCCTGGAGAACATGTACAACATGAGCTTCCGGGTGCGCGGCCTGCCGCTGCGGTTCGACGCCAACGGGAATGTGGACACGGGCTACGACCTGAAGCTCTGGGTGTGGCGGGACCCGGAGCCCGAGCTGCGCACAGTGGGCGGCTTCGACGGCCGCCTGCAGCTGCAGCTGCCCCAGATGCGCTGGCACACGCCAGGGAACGCGGTGAGTGCCCGGCCGTGTCCCCACCGCAGAGCCGCTCTGCAGCAAGGCCTGCCCCACCTGGGAGGAGCCGGGGGCGGGGGGGGTCGTCCCCAGGCTCTGGGGGTGCACCCAGCCCAGCGAGACCTGAGTCCGAGGACCCTGCTCCAGAGGCCCGTGTCCCAGTGCTCGAGGCAGTGCCAGGAGGGCCAGGTCCGCCGGGTGAAGGGGTTCCACTCCTGCTGCTACGACTGCGTGGACTGCAAGGCCGGCAGCTACCAGCGCAGCCCAGGTCAGCCCCTCCCCGGCCAGCCCCTGCCCCCCGGTCTGTGTGGCTGAGGCAGGTGTGGGGAGGGTCCCACCGGGTGAGGAACGCGTGGCCCAGCGGGTCCTGGCGTGTCCTGGCTCAGAGGCTGACACCCAGGCCGGAGCCCGAGGCAGAGGCCAGCCAGGGGAGCCGTGCCCCAGCCGTGCCCTCTCCCCTCCCGGCCCACAGACGACCTCTTCTGCACCCCGTGCGCCCAGGACCAGTGGTCCCCCGACAGGAGCCTGCGCTGCTTCCCCCGCAGGCCCAGGTGCCTGGCCTGGGGCGAGCTGACCGTGCTGCTGCTGCTCGCGCTGCTGGGCCTGGCGCTGGGCCTGGTGCTGGCGGCCCTGGGGCTGTTCGTCCGGCACCGGGACAGCCCCCTGGTGCGGGCCTCGGGCGGGCCGCGGGCCTGCTTTGGCCTGGCCTGCCTGGGCCTGGTCTGCCTCAGCGTCCTCCTGCTGCCCGGCTGGCCCAGTCCCGCCGGCTGCCTGGCCCAGCAGCCGCTGCTGCACCTCCCACTCACGGGCTGCCTGAGCACCCTCTTCCTGCAGGCGGCCGAGATCTTTGTGGAGGCGGAGCTGCCGCCCAGCTGGGCAGACTGGCTGCGCGGGCACCTGCAGGGGCCGCGGGCCTGGCTGGCGGTGCTGCTGGCCGTGCTGGTGGAGGCGGCGCTGTGCACCTGGTACCTGGCGGCCTTCCCGCCGGAGGTGGCGATGGACTGGCAGGTGCTGCCCACGGAGGTGCTGGTGCACTGCCGGGTGCGCTCCTGGGTGGGATTCGGCCTGGTGCACGCCGCCCACGGCGCGCTGGCCTCACTCTGCTTCCTGGGCACCTTCCTGGTGCACCGCCAGCCAGGCCGCCACGACGGTGCCCGCAGCCTCGCCTTCGCCATGCTGGCCTACTTCATCACCTGGGTCTCCTTTGTGCCCCTCTTCGCCAACGTGCACGTGGCCTACCAGCCCGCCGTACAGATGGGCACCAGCCTCCTCTGCGTCCTGGGCATCCTGGCCACCTTCCACCTGCCCAAGTGCTACCTGCTGCTGCGGCTGCCGGCGGGCAACCCCCCCGAGTTCTTCCTGGGAGGGGGTCCTGGCAGTGCCAGTGGGCTGGGTGGCAGCAGGGGTGGAGCCCATGACCCAGCGACCTCACCCCAGTGCACCCAGACCTAGTTCCTGCAGAGCAACCTGCAGGCCCACCTCGAGGTCCTGACCCCAGGCTGCCTGCTGCCCGTGACCCAGTGACCCCTGGGCCTGCGCTGGGCCCTGTGAGATCTCACCAGAGTCGGGCTGTCCTGTCCTGCTGGGAAGACGCCAATAGAGGGCTCCTCAGGCCCAACCCACACTGGGGGCTCCGGGAAGCCCACAGCTGGGCCACCTGCAGGTCAAGCTGGGCATGACTCCCCAGCTGGGCCTGGCCTAGCCACCCCCCCAGCACCCCTCCAACCAGAGGCCACTTGGGGCGGGGCACCAGCTTCCTTCCCTCTCCCTGTCTTGGCCGGAGCGGGTAGAGTGGGGTCAGCCCACCGCCAGCACCGCGGACAGAGCCTGGCGCGCGGGGGGGGGGGGATTCAGGACCAAGGCCAGCGCCCGCCGCCAGGACCCCTGGAGCCAGAAGCCAGCACCACGGACAGAAGACGCCCTGCCAGGACCTTGCCGACCGGCTAGACCAGCCCCACACCCCAACCTACCAGGGGAGCTGGCAGGAGAGAAGAGACACAGGCCACGCGCCAGTCCCATAAAATTAAATGCTTTTTAGTGTTTAAAATAGCATTTACACAGAAGCAGCTCTATTAACTATCCAGACGACCTCTGACTCGATACAGTATCTACACCGCAGACGCGATACAGTATCCACATTGCAGACACGTGCAGGCCAGTTCACTGGGAGGAAGCGTGTGTGGGGGAGGGGAGGGAGGGGTCACCTGAGGTCAGCAGGGAGGGCGGGCTGGCCCCTCTCCCCAGACCTGTCCCTGCAGCAGCTGAGCATCCGTGGGCCACAGTCCACTCCTCCCGCGCTGAGATGTGCCCCTGCCGTCTCCCCCTCACTGCCCCCCCGACTGTCAGACACTCCCTGTGTCTCTGCGTTCACTCTGAGACCTGGCGGTGGGGGGACACACAGCTCTGCTCCAGCTGGTGCGGGGCTGACCTGGCCACCACCTCCCACGGGACTCAGGCCAAGAAATAAATAAATAAATTACAACCGACCCAGGCAGCCAGGGAGGTCTGGGGGCTCCCATCCACCCCCAACATGGCCCCCCCCCAGTCTGAGCAAGAGGCGTAGGGCCTGCACACTGGGTGACCATAGCGACCAGGCCCAGCAGCCACCTCTCAGCTTGGCCTGGGGACCTGTATGCAGTGCTGTGGGCATACGGGGGTCCCTGAGGCCTATGCCACCGGGCAGGTCAGATCCGCCCGAGCACAGAGGCCCCCAGGTCCGCATGGACACAGCTGCTCAGACCAGGGACAGACGGGCTGCTGAGGCCAAATAAGGGGGCTCGGGCCACGCGCCCCCAGCCCTCCAGCCTGCCCCCACTCTGTCCAGCCCAGACCCCACAGCACGGCCCCTGGTGCACGTGGAAAGCTGCCTCACCCCTGACGGCCACAGCTAAGGCGAGGCCACACAAGCTCCTGGGGGGGCAGCAGGACCCCCGTGCCCCCACCGCACGGCCGCTCGGAGGAAGGCACCCTGTCCTCGGTCACATGATGTCGACGAAGAACTCGCAGGGGTTCCCCATGGCCTTCTGGAAGGACTGGCGGCTGCCTGTCAGCTCTGGGGGGACAGCGGCCAGCTCCCGGACGGGGGGTCCCCCAGGCGGCCCGCCCACCACCGAGTACGCCTTTGTCAGGGGGTGCAACGGGGGGAGCCCCGGGGCCGTGGTGGAGGCCTGGCTGTGCGGGCTGCTCCCACGGCTGAGCTGGCTGGCGGGACGCTCCCACCAGCCGCCGCCCCCTGCCCTGCTGGGGGCCGTGTGGTCGGACTCGCTGCCACTGCCCCCGGCTCGGGGCCTCTGGTGCTCCTGCTCGCGGCCCAGGGCCCGCCGGCTGCTCCCGCCCGCGCTCCGCGTGGACCCGCTGCTTTTGCTTCCTGGGATGGAGAAAGGGAAGGAATGGCTTGTCAGTGCCAGGCCGGCCTCTCCCAGAACTGACCACTGCCCGGCACCCAGGCAGGGCCTGGCGGTCCCGAGCGGGGAGGGAGAGGGGCAGCCATGCAGACACCAGGGCAGGAGCAAACCCGCCCAGAGACGCAGGCGCAGCTGCAGCAGGCGGGGGGTGGGGGGGAGGGCAGGCGGGCAGGGACACTGGGGCCAGCTTGGTGCCCCCACACCTCACTCCAAAGCCTGCACCGAGGGCCTGGTCTTGCCCCTGAGAAACCGAGGCACCCGTGAGACCCCGTGTGCCGGCTCCCATTGGCCAACCTGGGCCCCCCACCCTGAGACCCACCTTCCATCGGACCCTGGGGCCCTGGCTAACGGCTCGGCTCAGCCCTGTCCCGGGTTCTCACAAATGCCGGGAACCCGAGGGTGCCGGCCGGCGAGGGACACGCCAAGAGGGGGGCCGGGCAGGGCCCTGGCTTACCGGCCCCGAGGGTCCGTCCGCTAGTCCTTCAGTCTAAGGCTTGCTCAGCACAAAGCAAGGGATAGCACGAGTTACACACCAGGCCCGGCCCGGCCCCCACGCCGCCTGCTCTCCTACCCGGCATGCCCGCCACGGCCTCCCCTCCGGCACCGGCCTCTCCTGCCTGGGTCAGGCATGCCCACCGGCCTCACTGGCCTCCACGCAGCCTCAGGCCAGTTTTCCTCATGGAACGTCCCCAACCCACGTCCTCAGCTCCCCACATGCCGTGTGGGGACATGGTGATCGGTGACGGGCTGCCTCTGGCTCCCAGCTGTCTGTCCTCCACTATGTCCTGGGGCCCCTCTGCACTCCCCCAGCCCAGGCCACCACCCGCCCTTCCCTCACCATCTCCTGGTTTCCTGCCTCTGCCCCACCCCCCCCAGAGCCTCCAGGTTCCTCCTCCCCACCTCCCTCCACCACTCATCCCTTACAAAGGGAGCCCACCCGAACTCCAAGCACAGAGCAGGCGGGCACGCAGGGCAGAGGGGCGGGCATGCAGGCAGCAGGCAGCAGGGAGCGGGCACCAGCGGGCAGGCTCTCACCTTCACTCTGCTGACTCCCAGCACTGCCACTGCCGTAGCTGAAGCCAGGGTCCTGGTACGCGGGCGGGAAGCAGGGCGGAGGCCCTGGGTACTGATAGGGGTAGCCCTGCCCCAGGGGCCAGGGCGCCGGGTGGGGCAGCGGGGCCAATGTGTCCTGATCCGAGGCCCCGCTGGAGCCGCTGTTGAGGTTCAGGGCCTCGAGATCTGGCAAGAGGGAGGGCGAGTGAGGGTGGTGTGGGCAGGCCCCCCGGGGGCCTCGGGCCCGCAGCCCCACTCACTGCTGCACAGGTCCCCGAAGACGTAGTAGCACTGCTCGGAGAAGGTGACCTTGTTCACGGTGTGCCGCAGGAAGCCGCGCTTCAGCATGCTGCTGGCGTACTTGCGCGCCTCGCGCCGCTCCTTGAAGCCCTCCACGTGCGTGTACAGCCAGTCCACCACGTCCGCGCCTGGGAGGCTCGCGTCAGGCAGGGGTCCCGCCGGGCACGTGCGGGCATGCATGTTCGTGTGTGTGTGCACATATGTGTGTGTGCAATGTGTGCACCCCGCCTGCACCGCCCCGGCATCCAGGGACCACTCACCGATGACGGCGTTGGCGATGGTGATCTTGAGCCACATGCGGTCGCGGATCTCCAGCCCCGAGTCGGGCAGCTGCATGGCCCGGACCACGGCGCCCATGTTGCTCTTCACCGTCAGCGGCGCCTCCTCCAGCTCTGCAAGGCACGCCCCTCCTCAGTGGACGGGCCGCCGCCCACGGTGCCCACCGCACCCCCTCCGAGGCCGGTGCCGGGGAGACCCCCAGGCGAGGGGGGGGCAGTCTCCTCCTCCTGTAGGTGCTTCCATAGGATCTGGGCACGAACCAGGGCGAGGCCGCCCCCACCATGGCCACAGCCGCGCGGACATCAGCCCCCCCCCTTCCTCAGGCGGTCAGTCGTGTTAGAGGCAGAAAGCAGATGGGGCTCCACGCAGGCACGCACACACGTGTGCACACATGCACGCACAGGCACACTCCCACGCACACACGTGCACACACCCGGGCACGCAGTGGCCTGCCCTGCCACAGAAGACCCTGGGCAGGGACGCAGGCTGGCTCGGCCCCTCGGGCACCTCCACCCCCACCGCACAGGACGTGCACGGGAGGAGCATGGGCCGGCGGCCACCTGTCGGCCCTGCCTCCGACCGCAGGGGCCGCAGCAGCAGGACGCCGAGGCCGGCAGGGCCCTCGGGTGGGACCGCGCCAGGTGGCACCTCGGCCCGGTCCTGGCGCCTCAGTTCCCTGAGCTAAGAGCTGCCACTTACGTGGGGCGCCGGGCACAGAGCTGGTTAGTGAGGAGGAGCTGGTGCGAGTGACGGCGCTGGAGCAAGGGCTCGTACCGTAGCGGGGCAGGGCTCCGGTCAGCGCCGCCGTGTGGGATAGCCAGGCGGCCGGGTCGATGGGCCGAACGGGGTCAGCTGGGGGCCGCCGCACGGCAACGGACAGAAAGACGGACAGATGGGGAGGACGTGGGGCACAGGGCAGAGGAGAGAGGCGCTCAGGCCGGGCTGGGCGCCCACCCCCACCCCACCCCCACCCGCCAGCCGTGGCCACTCACCCCTGGGGACGGTGAAATAGCTCCGGGGGGTCGGGTCCCAGCACTTGGCCACCGTGAGGCTGACGGGCCTGCGGGGCGGGGCGGCCGGTCATGTGTGCGAGGCCCCGTGTGACCGTCAGGCCTGCCCCCCCGCCGTGCCCCCCCGCCGTGCCCCCCCCCGCCGTGTCCCCCCCGCCGTGTCCCCCCCCGCCGTGTCCCCCCCCGCCGTGTCCCCCCCGCCGTGTCCCCCCCCCGCCGTGTCCCCCCCGCCGTGTCCCCCCGCCGTGTCCCCCCCCCGCCGTGTCCCCCCCGCTGTGTCCCCCCCCCGCCGTGTCCCCCCGCTGTGTCCCCCGCCGTGTCCCCGCCTCACCCCGTCTGGGACACAATCTCCCGCAGCACGCGCACGGCATCGTCGTTGCTCATGTTCTCAAAGTTGACATCATTCACCTGGGGACGGGGGACGGGGGACAGGGGTTCAGGGGACGGGGGACAGGGGTTCAGGGGTTCAGGGGACAGGGGTTCAGGGGTTCAGGGCGGTGGGTGGGGGTGCCGACCTCCTGGCCCCCCAGCCGGTCCCGGTGCCGGTGCCCCACCTGCAGCAGCATGTCCCCGGGCTCGATGCGGCCGTCGGCAGCCACCGCCCCGCCCTTCATGATGGAGCCGATGTAGATGCCACCGTCCCCCCGGTCGTTGCTCTGGCCCACAATGCTGATGCCCAGGAAGTGGTGCCTCTCTGGGGGGCGGGGGGCGGGGGGCAGTCAGCAGCCCAGCCCAGGGCCCCCACAGCCCCGGACCCCCCGCCGCCCAGGGCACCGGGCGCCTCACCCATGTTGAGCGTGACGGTGATGATGTTCAGGGACATGGTGGAGTCGGTGATGCTGCTGAAGGACGAGGCCTGCGGGGCGGGCGCAGGTGAGGGCGGTGCCGGCAGCACGGACCCCTCCCCCCTCCCGCCTGCTACCCACGCGGTCCGCCTGCCGCAGGCGCTGCTTCCGCCGCCGCCGCTTGTGCTTCCGGATGAGTCGGGATGAGGTGCTCTGCTCGGTGGAGCTGCTCAGCCTGGGGTTGCAGATGTCGGGGCGTGGGGGTCAGGGGGCACGAAGGTCAGAGTGCAGAGGTCAGGGGCCAGAGGGGGCTGCAGGGGGGGAGACGCTGCCTACAAACAGGCATCCCACCCCCTCCACGTCGTCGAGGGGAGGGGACCGAGGTGGCAGGTGAGGCAGGTGGTGTCTGTCAGAATCAGCTCCTGGCTGCATACACCCCGCCCTGCACGTGTGACACACGCAAACCCACACCCACGGGATCACTGCTTCCAGGTGAACATGGAGACACAGGCAAACACCAGGTAAGCCTTCACAGCCTCCACAATGGACACACTCATGTGTGTACCCAGTGCACATGGACACACACCTGTGTGCGCACATGTATACAACATGCATGTACACTCATGCACACACACGCACGACCCCACACACCCATGTGCACATACACACATGTATGCAATATGCACACATGCCTGTGAAACGCCCATGCCTGTGTGCATACACATGATACATACACACCCCACACACCCATGTGCACACATGTGCCCATTTGCGCGCACACCCACAACACACACCGTGCACTCGCACGGCCACAACACCCATGCACGCGTACATGCCCACACACATGCCCACACGCGCCTGCACATGCACACACACGCCTACACACATGTCAAAACACAGCGCGCGCACCGGCTTGTGTTATCATCCTCATCGGAGTCGATGAAGCTGCTGGACTCGAGCTCACTGCTCAGCAGGGTGGAGGTGCTGTCGGGGGGCAAGCCCAGGTCCCGCCGCCGGTCCCCCCTCGGGTGCCCGTTGGCCCGGGTGGCTGCGGAGACAGAAGGGAAGTGAGCCAACGACGGGGCTCCCGGGAGGTCACGGCGGCCCCTGCTGACCTCCGAGCAGGGCCGCGTGACTAAGGGGCTGCTGGAGGAGGGGTCAGATCCTCGAGACGTCGGGCCTGGGACCACTCCCCAGAGACCCCGCCGGCCGGGGCAGGAACTGGCGGGCAGCAGGGACCTGGGTGGGGGGTGCGGCCTGTTACCCTCCTCCCGGTTCCGGCGTCGGGCTCGCTCGCGCCGGTGGCTGACCATGGACTCAGTGCCAGTCTCGTTGTCCATCCCGTCACGGCTGCTGGCCACGTTCGGGCTGTGCCAACAAGAGCGTTGGGCAACGGGGGCCCTTCGAGGCCCTTGCCTCCCCCCTGCCTCCACCCACCTGCTCAGCTGCCCACCCCCCGGCAGGCAGGGGCCCCCAGGGTTCTTACTGGAAAGAGGGGGGCCGGGAGTCCCCGATGCCCCCCATCCGCTCCAGCGGCGGGGGCAGGTCGGTGTGGCCATCAGTGGCCTGGGAGCCCGAGTCCGAGTGCACGCCCTCCGCCAGGACCAGCTGCGAGGACAGCGGGGCTCAGAGGTGCCTGGGGCTCCGCGACCAGCCTCACACAGCCCCATCCCCGCCCCAGCCCCGCCCCACCCCGGCCGGTGCTCCTGCCACGGCCCCCAGGCTCACCCAGGAGACAACGCGGCCATTGAAGCAGGGCAGCCTGGCATTGTCCGCGGAGATCTCCTCCTTCACCACCCTGCGGGCAGACGCTCCGTGAGGCCCACACAGGGCCCTCCCCAGTGTGCTCCGGAGAAGCCCCCCCACCCCCCCACCTCCCCACCTCCCCACCCCCCCAACCCCGACCAGGGCGCCCAGCCGTCAGTCTGTGCAGATGTCCCGCCCACCACAGTCTCTTCCTGGGGCTCTTGTCATCCTTCTGAGGGCCCCTTCCAGGGCCCAGCGCCAGGGGCCAGACCTCCGGCCCTCAGCACTGGGCGTCACCACCTGCAGCACCTGCACCTCGCGTCCACCTTGCTCTGTGAGCACCATGGGGAAGAGCTGCGAGGGAGGGGCTCTGCCTGGTTTCTCCTCCGCACCCCTCCCCCCGAGCCCAGCACAGGGCCTGGGTCACAGCAGCCTCAGCCAGGACCCCACGGACACAGGCGGGTCGAGAAGGCACAGTACACGCGCCCCCACACGCACGCGCTCTCCGAGGGCAGGCCACCTGCCCCCCCAGGGAGACAAGCAGACCCCACCGGCTGCACCTGCCCAACTACAGACCTGAGAGGCCAGCTGGGCCCACCGACAGGCCAGCCTCGGAGGTCAGCGAGCCCCTCCCTGACCGCTGCAGTGGCCACACCCACTGCACAGCAAGCAGCCAGGCCTATTTCTTTCTTTCATTATTATTTTTAAATATTTTTATTGCTTTCAGAGAGGAAAGGAGAAGGAGAAACATCAAGGGAGAAACATCAAGGATGCGAGAGAGCCCTAACCGGTTTGGCTCAGTGGACGGAGCATCGACCTGCGGACTCAAGGGTCCCAGGTTCGATTCCGGTCAAGGGCATGTACCTTGGTTGCGGGCACATCCCCAGTGGGGGGTGTGCAGGAGGCAGCTGATGGCTGTTTCTCTCTCATCGATGTTTCTAACTCTCTATCCCTCTCCCTTCCTCTCTGTGAAAAATCAATAAAATATATTTTAAAAAAAAAAAGGATGCGAGAGAATTATGGATCGGCTGCCTCCTGCATGCCCCCCACTAGGGACCCAGCCTGCAACCTGACCAGGAATTGAACCGTGACCTCCTGGTTCATAGGTCGACACTCAACCACTGAGCCACGCCAGCCGGGCACCAGACCTATTTCTTAATGTTGCCCCTGGTCAGGTGGCTTGAGGGTGGGGGAGGGCAGGAGGCAGAGGCCAGGGCAACACTAACTGGGAAGGAGGCCCATGACCCCTGGGTTCAGAAACAGGTGTGTGTGGGGGTCAAGGGCCAGGTTCAGAGAGGTGAGGGGGACAGCAGCCAGCACAGCTGGCGAGGGGCCCTGGGCAGGACAGGCATGGGCTGTGGCCCAGACACACCCCACACTGCGGCCCCTGGAGGCCGGGGAACAGGCCAGGCGGGTGGGGGCCTGCAGCCGGAGGCCCAGACGCCCGCCCCTGGAGCCCAGCCCTGCCCAGCACAGCAGCATTCCCAAGCCGAGACCTGAGCCCAGGGGAGAACAGGCCTCGGGCACCGGGAGGAAGCAGGCTCCCTCAGCGAGTCCTGGGCAGCGCAGGTGGCAGGAGCCCCCGAGCTGGCACCCCACACTCCCGACCAGGGAGCAAGGCTTCACACACAGGGAGGGGGCCCTGGACCCTGGGGCAGAGGAGATGGAGGAGACAGGGCCGACCTGGGGGGAGGGGGCACCCGCAGGGTCCTGCGGCCACCCCGACGCCTTCCAGGGCCACCCCCACAGGCGCCAACAAGCTGGGCACCTCAACCTGCAGAAAAGGTCTTGCTCAGGCCCCCACCCCCCAGGAAGAGAGGCCCCACGTCTGCTGCCCCCACTCAGGCGCCACAGCCTGCAGACCTGAGCGGCCAGGGAGGCCGTGACCTGGCCCAGACCCGGGGTGGTCAGCACAGGAAGACCTGGGGCATGGGGGCTCTGCCAGCTGCAGCTGACTGACCAGGGACGGGGGAGAGGAGGGGTGGGGGCCAGAGCACGGTCTCTGAGACCCGGTCCCCACACAGCCAGGTGGCCCCTCCAGAGGCCTCCCTGCCTCACCAAGCTCCCCCCTTTCTGATTCACCCACAGGGAGGCACCCTCCTTCCCTCAGAGGCCCAGGAGCACCCACCTGCTCCCACTGCCCCCCTGGCCAGGACCTCTCCATGACCCACCATCAAGGGCTGCCTGGGGCCTCAGGGCCCCCACTCAGCACAGAGGCCCTCCCAGCTCCCGGAGGCCCTGCTCCCCGACCCCATCCTACACCCCACCCCCGTCCTACACGCGTGACAGAGCATCCTGCCGTCCCCCTGACTCCACAGGCCCAGCCCCTTGGCCAGGACGGAGGGAGGAGGACAGAGATGGAGGAGGAGACGCCGGAGCCCCCAGGACAAAGGGCACAGGCGCTCCTCTCCTCGGGGAGGCCCCACTGCTGGCTGGGAGCCCGGGGGGGCGGCTGGGAAAACACCTCCTGACAACCCTGAGGTCCCCCCCTGGGCCGGCCTCGCCGGGCGGACAGCGGGCCTCCCGGGCGGACAGCGGACCTCCCGGGCGGACAGCGGACCTCGCCGGGCGGACAGCGGGCCTCGCCGGGCGGACAGCAGACCTCCGCAGCATCTCCACTGAGGCCGCCCCGGCACCCCAGGTGGCTTCTTGCCCTTGACCTCAGACTTGCTGGTGAGATCCCAGTGAACCTGCAACTGGTGGCTGCCCGGCCCCACCCGCCACCCCTGCAGACCCACCCTGGGAGCCGAACGTGGCCAAGGGCCCAGGAGGACCCGAGGGGCCAGCCCCTCCCCATGGGGCAGCTCTCAGTGCGTCCCCAGGGGCACGGGGTCCCCCATCCTCTCTTCCCGCCACAGAGCAGGAAGTTGGCAGAGAGCTTCCCTCACTAGGTGGCCCACGTGGCCAGGACAGACACTCAGGGAACTCAGGCCCAGCCCACAGCGGGGGTGGGGGGTGGGGGTGGAGCAGGAGGCCCAGGCTCACCAGCCCCCCAAGTGAGGCCCCCTGTCATGGACCTGCCCGCCCTCCCCACACCTCCAGTTAGGTCCGCTAGGCATCCAGGTCTCATTCACACTAAAGTGTAACAGATTACCCCTCCCATTTAGCCCCCGAATAAATGGCTATAGGACAGGCAGGTCTTGGGGCTCTGCAGACAGATCTCGGGGGCAGGGGAGAAAGGAGGCAGCTGATGGGGGTCTTCGGTGACCCGGCCACCAGCCAGCGATCCGGGGAGGAAATAAGCGAGCCCGTGCTGTCTGCCCACTGTGCCTTCCAGCGTCACCCAAATCCATTCCCCTCCTGAGCCCCCTCGAGCTCAGAGCTGCCCCTGCCTCCCAGCCGGGTCCTGCTCCCTCCACCAACCCAGCCATTTCCAGGCCTGTAGAACTCCAGTGCTGCTCCAAGACCCCACAGTCTGCCCACCCTCCTCCCCAGCCAGGGACCCACGTGTCCTGCAAATCCCCCCTCAGGCCGGCCTCTGCCGGGCGTGCATGTGGGGTGGGGGGCTCTGCAGCTCGTGGGTGGCCCCCATGGCTCTGGGACACAACAGCAGGCCCCCAGGACATGGCCCAGAGCCCGGTCCGAGGGCGGTAAACTGGGGCCTGGGCACATGCCTGGCCACACCACAGGCTCTGTGCTGGCTTCAGTTCCTGACAGAGAGCATGTGTGGCTTTGTTGATCTTCGTTAAAGTAGTAAACCAGGTTACCCCCGGCCGGCGTGGCTCAGTGGTTGAGCATCAACCTATGAACCAGGAAGTCAAGGTTCCATTCCTGGTCAGGGCACATGCCGGGGCTGTGGGCTCAAACTCTCCCATCGTTAATGTTTCTATCGCTCTCTGCCTCTCCCTTCCTCTCTGAAATCAATAAAAATATTGTATTTTAAAAACAAGTAAGTAATAATAGACTAAGTTAAAAGCAAAAGTGCCCGTTCACAGAGCGGACGGTCACAGCCACGGCAGCCCAGACCCGAGGGGCAGCGACCGTGAGGTGCCCAGCGAGGGCAGCGAGGGGCACAGGATGCCCCACCTGCAGAACCTGGCCAATGTGGCTCCGGAGCTGAGCCAGCAGGAAGGCCAGCCACACAGGCCCGGGGCGTCCTGCCTCCAAGGCTGCCAGGGACACGCCCACCCCTCTGCCATCCGTTGGTTGGGGGGGGGGGGGGGGCGGTGGGAAGGGCAAGAGCGTCCAGTTGCCCAAACATCCCTCAGTCCTCCAGAGCTGCAGAGCAGCCCCGGCCCAGCCCGACCTGGCCTGGGCGGCCCAGGGCCCGGGCCCAGCACAGAATCCAGGAAGTGGCCTCAATGTCAAAGTCCCCAGACACGGCCCCACACAAGGACATGGGCCGCCTGCGGGCCGCCGGGCACACCTGCTCAGCCCACGGCTCGGCCCCCCTCCCCCGCACGGCCGAGCCGGGGACTCGGGTTACTGGTGGCTGAGCCGGGTCAGGCCTGGAGCCCGCAGCCCGCCTCCTGCTCCCGGCCCCAGAGGCCTGGCCAGGGGAGCGGGAAGTCCTCTCTCTCCACAGACGGCCACCGCCAGGACCAGGAGCTGGACGCTGACCAGGAGCTGGACGCTGTGTGGCTCCGCGGGGACAGAGTCCCAATGGCAAGCAACCCCAGGGCGGGGGTGGGTGGAGTGACCCTTGACCTCTGCCCTGACCTCGGGAACGGAGGAGGGGGCCAGGGGTAGGCTGTCCTGAGCCTCCAGAAACTTGGACAGGCCCCAGCGACAGACAGATCCGTCCCCGTGCCAGGTCACCTGGCTTCCCCGGCGCTAACCAGGGGGCCCACTGCCCCCACCTCCGCCCCTTCCCCAGCGACGCTCGGCAGATGCTCCTGGGACCCCGGCTCCATAGGTCACAAGCTCCCCGGGACCTGCCCGCCCACAGCGGGGCCAGCGGGCCCCGAGTCTGAAGGTCCCACGATGGGACTGCGGGGTCGCCCTGGGCCACAGACGTGGACCCGCAGGTCACACACTCGGGCGCACAGACCAGGCCCCAGGCGGGCGGGGAAGCCGGGGTGCGCGCGGCCCACCGCCCCGAGTTCTCCGGCTCCTGGGCTGGCAGTCAGGGCCCCGTGCCTCCCGCGCACGCGGACAGGTGGACACACACCATACCGGGCGGAGGGCCGGCCCGGCTCAGTCCCCGGCCGCCCCCCTCCCCGGCCCGGCCCGCGCGCAGACAGGTGCCGACCCGCCCGCACGGCCCGCGCGGCCACTGACCCGAAGTCCTGGTCCATGGACTTGAAGAAGAATTTGTAGGCGTGCACCGGCCGGTTGCTGAGCACGTTCTTGAAGTCGGCCAGCGTGACGCGCTCGGGCGCCACGGGCAGCTTGACCAGGTACGGCGTCTCCTCCTCGTCCATGTGGTAGATGATCTTGGTCTCCGCCATGGCGCGGCGGCGGCCGCTCGGCGGTCAGGCCCGGCCCGGGGATCCGACGCGGGCGCCTCCCCGCCGCCGGCCTGCGCCCCGCCCGCCCGCCGCTCCCGGCCTGGCCGCCCCGGCCCCGCCCGCCCCGCCGCCCCCGGCTCCGCGCGCGCCTCGCCTGCTGCCCAGCGGCCGGCGGCCGCCCATCCGCCCCGGCCCGAGACGCACTGGGAGCGCACCAGGCCCGGCCGCGTCCGTGCGCCCCGCCGCCCCCTCGGGCCGCGCAGTTCCAGGGACCGCCCGGCGGGGCTACGCGCGGCCCGCGGGGGGCGCCCGAGAGCGCGGCGGGGCTGACGTCACGGGCGCGCGCGGGAGGCGGGGCTGCGCACGCGCGGGAGGCGGGGCGCGCGCGGGAGGCGGGGCCGCGTGTGCGCGCCCGCGCAGCCTCGGCCGCGCTCTCCCCGGCCCACCCCCGGCCCCCAGCCGGGCGCACGGGGCGCCCACGACACACTCTGGGCCCGAGCTGTCGCGCGTGGACAGACAGGGGCGCGCCCGGGGCAGGAGGTGGGTGGGGGCGCCCCACACGACGCGCCCCGAGCTGTCGGAAGGGACCCCCCCCCCCCCGCGAGCGTCGTTGAACGGGACTCCGGCCCTCGGGAGAGCTCCCTGCTCTGTGGGGCTGAGGCCCGAGGCTGCGGGGCCTCCAAGGAGGCTGAGGACTGTCGCCGCTGGGACACCGGTAGCCTGGCGCCCCGCGCCACCCCCTTCCAGCTCCGACATAGCTCCCCTGCCCGTGCCCACGGGGACTGAGAAACACGAGCCAAGTGAATGTGGGGAGGACTCGGGCGTCCACGTGATGCCAGGGTGACAGCGGGGGGCGGGGGGCGGGGTCACCACGCAGCTCTAGGGCGCACGTGTGCAGCGGTGCCCAGGCAGCAGGTGAAGGGTTCCCCCCGCCCCCCGGCCGCTGTCAGTCAAACCAGCGTGATGCCCTCCCTCGAGGGAGACCCTGAGCCGCTGCCCCCGGGAGGAGGCACTGGAGGGAGCCCCACTGGCGAGAAGAACAAGAGTGGGGATGGGGGGCTGGAGCCTGGAAATCACTCATCTGCCGGGTCCTGACCCTCGGGCCCTGGGCCAGTGCAGGAGACCCCACCAGGCCACTGCTGACCGGAGGTGCCCAGGCTGGGGACCACGCCAGGTCAGCCTGGACCAGGGGCCCTGACCTCCAGTCCCCTTGGCTCCGTGAGGGTGGTGCCCACTCGGCAAAGCCGGCCTTCTCCCCTCGGGTCTCGGTTTCCTCGGTGGAAACCTGAGGAGCCAGCAGGATGGCCTTGGAGGGAGGGCCCGTCACAGCTCTCTCAGCTGGCGTCCAGGAAGGAGGGAGACAGGGCCTCGCCTGAGAGCTCATGGGGTCCGGCTTCCTCTACACCAGACCCACAGACGGGGTGGCCTGATCCCCCGGCTGCACTCCAGCCCCCAAGGCTATGTCCCGCCTGACAGTCCAGGTCATAAGAGAGACGCTTCTAGCCCAGCCCAGCCAATGCCACGGTGGTCAGGCTCAGGCCCTGCAGGGGTGAGTGCGTGGCCAGGGCCTAAGCCCTTCCAGGCGGGGCCTTGCTCAGTAGAAGTGGTGGCCACTGTGGGGCCAGGGGTCAGCGGACTGGGAGGGAGGCATGTTCTCAAACCACGGGTCCCGGCCAGCCTCCCTCCCTGCCTGGGCCACTGTGGGTCCCTGTGTGTGTGTGTGTGGGGGGGGGCGGCAGCTATTTGAGTCATTACCTGGGCATTTTACCACGTGACAACCCTGCTCACACCAGAATCTGGTCTCGGTGAGGACCAGAGTTTAGGATTCCCACCCAAGTTCCCACCTTGCTCTTCCTGGGCACCTTTTAACATCACCACCAGCCCGGCCAGCCTGGCTCAGCGGTTGAGCATCCACCTAAGAACCAGGAGGTCACGGTTTGATTCCCGGACAGGGCACGTGCCTGGGTTACGGGCTCGATTCCCAGTGTGGGATGTGCAGGAGGCAGCGGATCCATGATTCTCTCTCATCATTGATGTTTCCCTCTCTTCCTCTCTGAAATCAATAAAAATATATTTAAAAATAAAATAACCAGCCCTAACCGGTTTGGCTCAGTGGATAGAGCGGCGGCCTGAGGACTGAAAGGTCCCAGGTTCGGTTCCGGTCAAGGGCATGTACCATGGTTGCGGGCACATCCCCAGTGGGGAGTGTGCAGGAGGCAGCTGATCGATGTTTCTCATCGATGTTTCTAATTCTCTATCCCTCTCTCTTCCTCTTTGTAAAAAATCAATAAAATATATTTTTTAAAAAATTTAAAAATAAAATAACCAAACTAAAGCCTCTGAGAAATCAATGACCTCCAAGCAACCACCTTACAAGGAACAGGTGCTTCTACCTGCGCTGCCTCCTGCAGGCTGCGGCCTGGGGCGGAGGGCTGCCTCGGCCGCTGCCCCCGATTCTGGGATCTGCAAAGTAATACGTCTTTCGACTTTACTTCCTTTGTGTGAGTTTATTGACACGGCGTCTTCATGCAAACAGCCCAGAGCCTTCCCTTCCCCGCCTGGGAGCTCGGACGTCCACCTGTGTGGGTGGCTGCTGCCTCCTCGTTCAGCAGGTCACACCCCAGCCGGGACATCTCCCACACAAGCAGGCTTCCCGCTCCCTGCTGTCCTGACCGGGCTTTGGAGGATGGGGTCAGGGTTGGGGACACACAGGGCGCCTTCCTACCGCAGCCCCTCCCCCAGGGGTGTCACACCTGCACCTGCTGCAGGTACCCTGCCACCTCCACCTGTCACCCCCACCTGTCCCCTCACACCTCTAGTCCCACCTGCTTCTCAGAGGACTGAGCTACCACCACCCCTTCTGTCCTCACATCCACCAGCACGCTCCCCGCCCCCCACCTTCATATAAACCCTCGGAGCCTGGCCGGCGTGGCTCAGTCATTGAGCATCGACCTATGACCCAGGAGGTCAGGCTTCATTTCCCAGTCAGGGCACATGCCCGGGTCGCGGGCTCCATCCCCAGTGTGGGGCGTGCAGGAGGCAGTCGATCCATGATTCTCTCCCATCATTGATGTTTCTGTATCTCCCTCTCTCCCTCTCCCTTCCTCTCTGAAATCAATAAAAAAAATATTTTTATAAAAACACACAAAACAGCCCTGGCCGATTTGGCTCAGTGAATAGAGCCTCGGCCTGCGGACTGAAGGGTCCCAGGTTCGATTCTGGCCAAGGGCTCATGCCCGGGTTGCAGGCTTGATCACCAGTGGGGGGCGTGCAGGAGGCAACCGATCAATGATTTTCTCTCATCGGTTTGATGTTTCTTATCTCCCTCTCCCTCTTTCTTCCTCTCTGGAATCAGTGAAGAAATATATTTAAAACACACACACACATTGTCCCAACCGGGCGTAAGGGCTGAAAAATCCCAAGGTCCCTCTTCCCAGGACACCCCACCCAGACCTTCCACTCATGGGTGATGATGGGGGGCTTCAGATGAAGGAAGGGACTTGGGGTTCCAAGGCCCAGGCTGCCCCTGGGAGGAGGAGGGGGCAGCAGAGGCCGTGTCTACAAGTCAGAAAGGTCTTTATTGTGATGTGGCCATTCCCCAGGAGGAGCCGGCGGTGTGTCCTGAGTGGCTGCAGGGGCCACTCTAGCACCATCTTCACTCTCCTCCGTCCTCGGACAAAACAGAAGCCAAATGATGCCCCAGCCCCAGACTCCAGCCCGGGGAGGGGCCCAAAGTCACCCGGAGCCCAGGGACCGTCAAGGCAGCTTATTGCAGAGGCTGGAGCGGGGTGGGAAGCGGGGGTGGGGCCCGGGCAGCCCCGGGCGGCTGGCGGCCGCAGCGAGGGGCATTAGTCCGGGCAGGGTGCGCTGTCCTCAGTCCCCGAGCCAGCGCGGGGCAGCCTGGAGCCAGAGGGCAGCTCCGCCCAGGAAGGCGTGAGGAAGGGGCAGTGCCAGCCTCAGGCTGACCCGGCTCCCGGCTGCGCCCCCTGCAGAGGCCTGGCGAGGCCGAGGGTGAACGTGGGTGGGCTCGGCGGGCCGGAGCGGGCGGGCCGGCAGTGGGCGCTGCAGGGGGCTGCTGGGGGCAGGGGTGCAGCCGCAGAGCAGGCGGGGCCGGAGAAGCCCACGGTGGCTCGTGAGGGTGAGGCGGCTCCAGGGGAGGGCTCAGGACAGGGCAGCGGGACCAGCCGCTGGGGCGGGACGGGTGCGGCTGGGGCGGGACGGGTGCGGCAGGAGCGGCCGGTGAGCCAGGAGACGCGCTCCCGGACGGACAGCCGGCGGGGGCGGGGCTGCCGGCCAGCAGGAGCCCCACCCTCACTTGCAGTACTCCTTCCTGAACTCTGCAAGACAAGGGCACGGGGTGGGCGGCCGCCCCGGGTTCGGGAGCCCTGCGGGGCAGAGGTCTCCCTCCCGGCCACGCACCTTTGTCCAAGTCGATGTGCTTGGCGGGCGGGGGGCAGTGCGCCAGCGCCGCCCTCTCCTTCAGGATGTTGTTCTTGTAATCTGGGGGGGCGGGGAGAGAGCGGTGAGCCCTGGAGGTGCCTCCCCCCCGCCGCACCCCCGGCGTGTGCGTGTGTGTGCGCGTGCACATGTGTGGGTGAGTGCGCGTGCCCGTGCGGCGGCGCCTCACCTAGCTGGATGTCCTCACTCCTGTAAAAAGCCTGCTCCCCTGTGGCCACAGGAAACTCCGCCAAGTTCACGTCCTTCCTGGGGGGGAGGGGGCAGGAGGGGGGGGAGGTTAGGACCGCGGGAGGCTCCGGCCCGGGCCCGGCCAACCCGGACAGCGGGCGGGGGGCACTCACCCCTTGGACTTCGCCGGCTTCTGGTCCGAGTAGTCGTAACCTGGGGAGGGAGACTCGTGTGGGGACAGTCTGCCCGCCCCCAGCTCCCCCAGCCCCGAACCCCCCACCCAGTACCCAGGCTCACGGGGCGCCCCTGGTCCTCCGCTCAGCCAGGCACCGCCGGCCCCCTCTGCCCCAGAGGCCCCCAGCCCCGCCGCCCCCGCGCTCACCCCCGCGCCGGCGCTGCCGCGTGGCCAGCACCACGGTGATGAGCAGCAGGAGGAAAAGCAGCAGCGTGGCCAGCACGTAGCCCAGCTGCTGGAAGAAGTGCGCGCGGCCCTCGGGCACGATCACGTTGATGACACTGCGGTCGCGCGCCAGCGTGGGGTCTGCGAGAGCCGCGTGGGGCGGGTCAGGGGCGGGGCTGACAGTCGGGGCGTCCTGACCCCAGCCGCCCGCGCTGCGCCCGGTGGCCCTGGGAAGGGACAGGCGGACACCGCCCGTGGGGCCTCCCTCGCTGACCCCCGTCCCTCCCGTGGGGCGGGGATGGGCCGGGCGGGCTCCCACCAGCCGGACCTGGCCGTTCCCAGCCCTTAGATGTTCCCCGGGAGCCCGGGGCGGCCTCGGCACCTGGGGCGGGGGCGCTGCCGTGGCTGGAGCCGTTGCCCGGCGAGCCCCGCGGGGGCGGCGGGGCGGCGGGCGCGGTGACCGTCAGGTGGAAGATGCGGCGCTCGTGGAGGCCGCAGTAGTGGTGGTGCAGGTGGCAGGAGTAGGTGCCCTCGTCCGCCGGCTCCAGCGGGTCGATACGCAGCGAGAAGTCCCCGCGCGCGAAGGCGTCCGCCTCCACCGACACGCGGTCGCGCAGGACCGGCGGCCCGTAGGCGCGGCGTTCGCCCGACGCGTAGAGGTCGAGCAGGCGGTCGGCGCGGTCGTGCGGGACCCCGGGCAGCTGCAGGTCCCAGTGCGCCACCTGCTGCGCCTCCTCCAGGTGCCGGTCGGTCCACACGTGCGCGCGGTTCACGCAGGTCAGGAGCGCGGGCGCGCCGCGCGCCACCACCAGCACCTCCTTCTCGCCGTCCCAGTGCGCGCCGGCGGCCCGGGCTGTGGGCGCAGATCGCTCAGTGGGGGCGGGGGGAGGAGGAGAGACGCGGGGGGTGGGGGGCGCTAGTGCTGCGGGCGGGGAGGGGCGTCCCGCGGGGCCAGCGCACTCACGGTTGTCGGTGACCTCCAGGCGGATGGCCAGGTTCTCGTAGAGGTGGCAGTAATGGTGGTGCAGGCTGCAGGTGTACAGCCCCTCGTCCGTCTCCTCCACCGCTGCGCACCGGGCGGAGAGCAGCCGTGAACTCCCGCCCGCGCCCCCCGCCGTGAATCCCCGGGGCGCCCCGCACCCCCCGCCCGCGCCCCCCGCCGTGATCTCCCGCGGCTGGAGCGCGTACCGCGGATGAGCAGCGAGAAGTTGCCGTCGTGGAAGGCTGAAGGCGACAGCAGGAGGCGGCCGCGGTCGCGCGGCTCGTACACGCGCTGCTCGCCCGCCGAGTACATGTCCACGAGGCGGCGCGCGGGGCCGGCCGGGCCGCTCAGGTCCCAGTGGACCACGCGCTGCCGGTCGTGCAGCCGGTCCTGCGTCCACACCATGCGCGGGCTCTGGCAGCGCAGCACGGCCCGGGCGCCCGCCGCCCCGCTCACCGCCGCCTCCGACACCACCGAGCTGCCCGCTGCGGCGGCCCCCGACGGCCCTGGGAGAAGGGGGTCACTGAGGCCGGTGGGACGCAGGGGCAGGGACGGGGTGGGGCTGGCCAGGCGCGGGGACAGGAGGGGACCGTCGCGGGGCCGGGGCTGGCCACTCACCTGAGCACAGGACGGCGGCGCCTGGAGGCACAAGAAGAACCAGTCAGTGGGGAGGGGTGACCTCGGCCTTTACATCCCAGGCACAGCCGGGAGGGGCACTGGCCCTCGTCCCCCCACCTTTCTTAATATATAGTTTTTATTGGTTTCAGAGAGGAAGGGAGAGGGAGGGAGAGAAACATCAATGATGAGAGAGAATCATGGATCAACTGCCTCCTCCTCGCCCCACACTGGGGACTGAGCCCACAACCTGGGCATGTGCCCTGACCAGGAATCGAACCCTGACCTCCTGGTTCATAGGTCGATGCTCAACCACTGAGCCCCGCCGGCCGGGCCCCTTGTCCCTTCTGTAGGCCCCACTGAGGTGGGTGCTAACACCCGGTTTATGGGTGGGGATAAAGCCGGAGGAGCCAGGAGGACACAGGTGAGGTCTCTCCAGCCCCCATGGCACAGGCACCTCTCCCACAGCCCCCCTTAATCCTCCCAGCCAATGCAGGGGCACCATGCCCTTCGGGGTGCGTGGTGGGTGGTGGATTCGGCTTAGACCCCACTGGCTGGCCCTGGAATGCAGGCTTGTCAGCAAGGCCCCCCCCAGGTGACGGAGGCTGCCAGCACGGCCCCCGGAGCCTGGGCACCAGGGAGGCTGGCGTCTGGGGAGGCAGGCGTTGCACCTGCCAGGGCCGGGCACAGGACCTCACCTGGGAGCCACCCCCACCCCCAGAGCTCGGGGCTGGAGCCTCTGGTCCTGAAGGGCAGGGTCTGAAGCACCAAAAGGCTGGATGTGAGGAGCGACCCCACATCGGCCACCTCACAGCCAGGCTCCTGCTCCGCGCTGCGGCTGGGCGCCAGGACGGAGGAATGTGCCGGGTCAGCAGGCCAGCTCGGGCGGGCTTGGGGGGTGGGGTGCAGGGAGCCAAGGAACAGACCCTGCAAGCCCCACAGTCCCCCGCGGGCTCCCCTCCCGCCCACAGGGAGCACAGGCTGGGGGCCCCCTGCCTGAGGGACCCCGGCGGCTGCCTCAGCCCCGCTCCCGCCCCCCCAGCCCTCCTTGGCCTCTGGCTCCAGGTTCCGCGTGAGGAGGGCGTTTGAAGGCTCACACCCTCCCGGGTCCCGGGTCCCGGGGCCTCATCATCCCTGAGGTCCCCCCTGACTGTCCCCTTCCCACCCGGCAGCCCCCGCGCTGGGCTCGAGCTCAGGCAGGCGGCTTTGCCTAAAACCACACTCCCTGGGACGCACGGGTGGCTGGCGCCTCCTGAGCCCCACACCCCGCACTCACTCTGCAGAAGCAGAAGTTTCCAGACTAAGACTCGGGCCCGCAGCTCCATGGTGCCGCCGCCAGCCTGGCTTTGTCTCCCTCCCTCCAGCTCTAACTCTCCAGAAAAACAGCCGGCCCCCTCCCCCTCGGCCCGCCATGACATCACGGAGCTCTGGGCTGGTCGCGGGCTGCAGACCGCCCCCTCGCTCTGCCCAGCCCCCTGGCCTCCCCCGCCCTGGCCGGCCCGTGGGGAGGGGGCCCTGTGGCCACTGTGCTCCAGACCCTGAGGGCGTCAGGCAGAGGGGGGCCCCTCTCTGGCCCGGGTCCTGGGGAGGGGCAGCAGCCCAGCCCTTGGAGGACGGGAGGGCTGAGGGTGAGGTCCCGATGATGCCTGTGGGCGGCTGTGACATGTGGGGCCCTTCTGGGGTTGCTGTGGGCTGGGGTTCCGCAGTGAGCACCCCCTCACCCCACCTCTGCAGGGGGACACTGCCCAGGGCATTCCCCCTTGTGGGCAGCCTGGCCCCTGCCCGGGGTGGAGGCATCCGGGCAGGGACCCCCAGGGATCCAGGCTGCCAAACCGCCGGCTCTTCCGTTAGCCTGTGATGACCCCACATTTCTTCATCTAGGAACCGGGGATCAGAACGGCCCAGCCCTGGGGGGAAGCCTGGGGCGGGGCCTGGGCACAGCATGAGGCCCTGGTGGTTTCCAGGCATCGTCACCCTCCACAGGAGCCGTGGAGTAAGGGGGGGACCCTGAGCACTGGGGGGGCCAGTGCGGAAGCAACGCCCACCTCTCTGGCCTGCCCCCGCAACATCTGCCCACCATCCAGGGCAGAATCGGGGTCCCTGAACTCAAACCTGGGTTACACAGCTCCTAGGAGCACCCCCACCCGGAGGAGAGGGGAGGGAGAGGGCACGGGAGCCCCCCCCCCCCAGAAGGCACTAATTTGAAACTGGGAAAACCTACGGAGTCACATAAACGAATGGGAAATAACAGAGCAGCGCCGTGTACCAAGCCCGCTCCTTCTAGTTAAGCAAACCTCAGAGGAGAAAACCAGCCGGAGCCACCAGAACCCACAGTGCATTCCTCCGCGGCCGTGCGGCTGGGGTCGGTCCCCAGCTGTCCCTGGCGGGCTGGGGTCTCGGCGTGAACCCTGCCCTGGTCCCCACGTCCTCAGACAAGTCAGGCGCCCAGCCCAGCTCCGGGCGGCGGAGGCCAGCGCCGCTGCAGAGGGGACAGGGTGACAGGAGGGAGCCCCCAACCCACACCCACAGCCCTAACGGAGGTTCCTCAGCGGGTCCAGGCCCTGGGGGGCGGGGCCCGTTTTCCAAACTTGAATGGAACAGGCTCCGCTCACCCCCAGCTCCTCCCGGGGCCTTTCATTCTGGAAAAACAAGCCGGCCTCCGCCCTGGGCCTCGAGGCCTGGCCTCCCTTGTTTTTCTAACTGGTTTATATTAGTGCTGGTGGCTGCCCCCCCCCCCCCCGCCTGCGCCCCCGTGTCTGTTTCTCCATCTCTGTCCTCCGTCCCGCCTCTTGGCCGCCCTCTCTCCTGCGTGGAGGGAAGACGCCCAAGCAGCTGGAGAGAGGCAGGATGGCCTGGGCCGGCCACTCGGTCCGAGGGGACCCAGTTACACCCTAAACTCCTGCAGAGCCTCCCCTCCCAGCAGGTCCCGGGCCCCGGGCCCCCTGTCCTGAGGCTCCCTGGGGTCCTCCTGCTGCAGACCCAAATGCAGGAAGACGTCTGCGGGGGGCGCCCCTGAGTGCACCCTGACCCCCTCGCCACAGCGGGCAAATTGGACAGAAGCAGCCAGGACTGCAACCCCTCCTCCTGCCCCATCCTGTTCTCTCCGCTGAGGCCAGCTGAGCCAAGAGGAGCAGCAAAGGGCTGCACGCCCCACCCCCACCCGCCCGTCCTCGGTAGGAAATGGCACAGATGTGAGCAGAGCGCAGCAGGACCAGGCCACTGCCCCTCCCACAGCCGGCTGAGCCTCCACTCCTTCTCCAGCGCCCGGACTGCTGGCCAGGCCTCAGCTGACCGCTCCACCGGGGACAGAGCAGACCAGGGCGAGGACGCTGGCAGCATCCCCACAGTCCCGCCTGGAGCTCAGGCCGAGCCCCCCCAGCCCCCGCACCCCCACCCGAGCCCTGCAGCCACCTCCCTTCCCTGGGGGGCGGGGCTGAGCAGGGGTGTCAGCGGCAGCCGGGGTGAGAACCAGACTCTGGCTCCCGCTCCGGGACTGGGACATTCCAGGCAGCCTGGCTCATCGGGAGGAAAACCACAGGCGCTCAGAGAGGCACCAGACACTCTCCCACGTGGTCACACCTGCTGTGCGCTGAGCACCTACTGTGCGCCAGCAGGGGAGGCAGCGAGCGGAGGCCAGGCTCCGGCTGCTGGAGCCGTTAGGAAGGGCAGACCTGCCCCTGGTCAGTGAGATCATTCCATGGGCAGTGAGGAGTGCTGTCCGGGGGCCGCAGTGGCCTCTGGGGGGCGACACCCACAGTAAAGGCCCAGGGAACCCCTCCCAGGGGAGGGAGGGGGAGCCGTGCTGTGGTCTGGCTTCCTCGCCAAGGCCACTCAGGGGAGCCGGGCCTGGAGGGACTGAGGGGCCGGGATGTGGGCTGTGACGCAGGAAATGCCAAGGTGGTCGGTGCGGCTTATGTGGAGCCTGGGGACTCGGGACCAGAAGGGAAACGCCGCCCAAGGGCCAGGCAGCGGGCAGCTCCCACCACAGCGTCCACCCTCCCACGGCGCCCGCACCGTGAGCGTGGGCAGGAGTGGTGACTGCAGTGGGTAGCGCTTCGCACCCACATGGCCAAGTGCTAGGACCTCACCCTGTGGGGGGGCCACGAGGCAAAGCCCGGAGGCAGCCCCAGCCCCTGCCAACCAGAGCCTGGACCTCAGCCTGAGGAGAGCCCACCAGCCGCCACCTGGACCAGCGGGAAGACCTGTGCATGCGGGGAGGACGCAGTGGCCGCGGCCTCACCGCCGACCCGTGACCCCGCGAGGACCAGCTGGCAGGCCGGGGCGCTGTGTGGTGCCGGGGTGCTGCGTGCCGCTGCTCAGTTCTGGGGATCCCCAGACGCAGCCACAAGACACACGCGACTGCCTCCGAGCGAAGCCAGGGGGGCACCGACCGGAGGGCAAGCGTCCCCGCTGCACGGAGGGGCGATTGGAGCCCCGTCAGGACGGCCGCCCGGTGAGCTGGGGGCGGACGAGGGGCCAGGCGGGTGGTGCTTTCCTGGAAGCGCGATCGTGCCGTCCACACGAGGGTGAGGTGGAGGGCGGTGGGGCTGTCCACACGAGGGTGAGGTGGAGGGCGGTGGGGCTGTCCACACGAGGGTGAGGTGGAGGGCGGGGGAGCAGGGCTGAGCCTACTACGGTCAGGCCTGCAGGCGCCGGGGCCTGGGGCGCAGGCTTGGCCTCTGTGCTCCAATCTGCCCATCAGGCCAGACGTGGTCCTTTGCTGTCCCTCCCCACCCGTCGGCTTCTACACCTGCTGGTACCAGACTGCACCTGGGTGCCTCTGCCTGTGGGGAGATGTCCGCCCACATTCCTGGGGCCGGGAGGGCAGCCGCCTCCAGACCAACGCCCCGTGCACACGCGGGATGTACATCCTGGCTTTCCTTTTTATAAAGAAGAATGTATTGATTTTAGAGAGAGAGGGAGGGTGGGAGGGAGACACTGAGAGCTGCATCGCTGGTTGATGCTTGAAGGTGCCCTCACCGGGGATGGAACGGACACCTTGGCGCCTACGAACCGCGTGACCCACCGGTCGGGCTGTCCCGGTGGCTAAGCCATGGCTCCCGACGCCTGACCTGGGAGGTTTGCCTTTCGATGTGCCGGCCAGCGTGGCCTCGGTGACGGATCTGCTTCATGCAAGTGTGGCCCCGACAGGAGAGGGTCGGCTCGCACAGGCCCCGCCTCGGCCATCATGTGAGCTCACGTTTGGCGCCTCGTAGAAACGGTCACCACGTGTGCACCTGGGCCCGTGCACACAGGTAATCCTCGCCGACACCTGAGGAGGTGCAGAGGCGGGAGCACCCAGGTCTTGGTTTATTTAGGGAAATGGC
The DNA here is from genome assembly GCF_963259705.1 of Myotis daubentonii. Lineage (NCBI taxonomy): Eukaryota > Metazoa > Chordata > Mammalia > Chiroptera > Vespertilionidae > Myotis > Myotis daubentonii. The sequence continues at coordinate 219,645,999 of NC_081842.1, read as the reverse complement.
TTAGTTAGGCCGCGGGGGAGGGGCCTGCAGAACCGGCGAGTCAACAGGGAAGCCAGTGCTGACATAATGAGTGACAGCTGTCAAAGGGGCACAGGAGCCACCGGGCAGCTCAGGGCCGGGAGCCAGCGAAGCAGTGACCACGGGCGTCCAGGCCGACAGAAGTGACCGCGTGACTAGAGGGCCGTCCTCTGTGCGGGGGACGCCAGGGCCCAGCGGCTCAGCACAGCAGGGCGCGGGGCCGGCCACCTTTGACCCTGCAGGTCAGGAACTCGTGCAGGGCTGACCGCACAGCGTGCCCGCTCCACGAGGGAAGGGCTGCTGGACCCAGGCAGCTTTGCCCAGCCAGCTGGGTCCTCTGCCCGTGGGCCCTCCCCCCCCACACCACCTCCTCATGGTTCCTCCCAGCCGGGGAGCCGCCAGCCCGAAGGCCTGAGCCTGGCCGCATCGGACCACCTCCCACTGGGAGGGGCAGACCCAGCTGATGGAGCAGCAGCGAGGCCGCAGGCCCAGGGGCTCAGGGCAGCGAGGGGGGCTGTGCCCTCTTCACAGGTGACACCACGGGAGGCGAGAGAAGAGGAGCCGTGAAATGCAAACAGCTCAGAGCACCGTCTCAGGCTTATGTCCTTTGTAAAATGTACTAATTATTTTAAAATTTTTTATTGATTTCAGAGAGGAAGGGAGGAGACAGAAACATCAATGATGAGAAAGAACCATGGATCCGCTGCCTCCTGCACGTCCCACACTGGGGATGGAGCCTGAAACCCGGGACCCTTCAGTCCGCAGGCTGACGCTCTATCCACCGAGCCAAATCGGCCAGGGCCACTTCTTTTTTAAAAATGTTTTTATTGATTTCAGAGAGGAAGGGAGAGAAACATCAATGATGAGAGAATATCATGGATAGGCTGCCTCCTGCACGCCCCCTACTGGGGATCGAGCCTGAAACCCGGGCATGTGCCCTGACTGGGAATCGAACCCAGGACCCTTCAGTCTGCAGGCCGACGCTCTATCCACTGAGCACACCGGCCAGGGCAGGTCACCTTGTCTTTTATAGCGTCATAACGGCTGGGAGAGATACATCGTAGTTTTCATTTCTCGGACTGATTTGAGAAAAACCTGGGTTTGTTTTCCACTTGTTTATAATTCACTGGCTGGGTTTTGAGTGCGCCCTGCCCAGGGACTGAACTGCAACCTTGGTGCCTCAGGCCGATGTCCTAACCACAGAGCCCCCCACACAGGTTACATCATGGTAGTAAATCCAAAGTATGAAACCAGACTGAACTGTCCAAGGTCTCACGTTGATTAAAAGTATTATCTGAGCCCTGGCTGGTGTGGCTCAGTGGATAGAGCGTCGGCCTGCAGACTGAAGGGTCCCAGGTTTGATTCCTGGACAGGGCACATGCCCGGGTTGTGGGCTTGAGCCCCAGTAGGGGGCGTGCAGGAGGCAACCGATCAATGATTCTCATCATTGATGTGTCTAGCTCTCCCCCCGCTCTGAAATCAATAAAAAAATATTCCTTAAAAAATGTATCATCTGAGCTTTTCTAATATAAATATGAACATCCACACTTCCCGGCCCGACGTAAACACTGCAGTCTCGCTGCGTGAGGTGGTCTCGCAATATTGGCACTCTGCATGGATTTACATCTCTCCTCAGCCAGCGGTCACCCCAGCTCTCTTTCCTTCCTTCCTTCTGTAGATTCTGCAAGAAAATAACTCTCTTTTTTTTTTTTAAATATATCTTATTGATTTTTTACAGAGAGGAAGGGAGAGAGATAGAGAGTTAGAAACATCGATCAGCTGCCTCCTGCACATCTCCTACTGGGGATGTGCCCGCAACCCAGGTACATGCCCTTGACCGGAATCGAACCTGGGACCTTTCAGTCCGCAGGCCGACGCTCTATCCACTGAGCCAAACCGGTTTCGGCAAGAAAACAGCTCTTAAAGGGTGGACACTCCTCAGGCATCAGAAGGTCAGTGCTGCCCGGCCTGTGTGAGTCAGTGGGTGAGCGGCCCAGGCACAAGAGGTCACTGGTTGCAGGCTCGATCCCAGCAGGGGGCGTTCAGGAGGCAGCCAATCGCTCATTGATGCTTCTATGGCTCTCCCTCTCCCTTCCTCTCTAAGATCAATAAAAACATTTTTAAAAAGTTCAACTTCCTTTCCTCTCTGAACTCTCACGCCCTCAGCTCACGCCCACAGCAGCTCCGTCCACTGGACAGGCTCTAATCACACTCATCACGTGGTTTCCAGGGAGACAGGCTGGAGCCACACTCACAAGCTCAGGAAGCTTCCCAGCCACACAACTGGGGGATCGAATCCAACTGTCGGGGAGCATGGGCTGGCCTCTGGGCGCCCAGCAGGCGGCTGGGGTCACCCTCTGGCCCGCACCCAGGTCTGGACCTCTCGGCTCAGTCCTGCAGGACGCTCCCTCCGCTCCCCACCCTGGGTCCTTCCCTGGGGAGCCCAGAGCGGAGCAGGATGGCCAGGAGCAGTTTCTCTTCCCAGCCTCATTCTCAGCCCAGGGGGGGGCCCCGCAGCGATGCCTGCTGTGTCTGCCCCTGAGCAGCTGAGCTGGGAAGAGCTCCCTGCCCCCTCACCCGGCCCAGGGTTCTCCCATGGGGCCTGAGCCTGCCCGGCTCCTACCTTGGCCCTCCACGTGGGTGGGAATGCCCAGGGCATGGAGGAGCCCCCGAGGCAGGGTCCCCACAAGTGCATCCCACCACCCCAGCAGCTGTGCCTCGGGGACCTCCCCCGCTGGAACCTTAGCCCCAGGCACCTGCCAGGGGAGACCGAGGCAAGGGGTGGGCCACAGCCAGGACCAGGCAGGCAGCCTGCAGGCCCCCACTACCACCCCTCTGCACCCCCCGCTCAGAGGGTGCCTGGGGTCAGAACGGGGAGACAACAGGGAGAAGGGGCTGCACTCCCCACAGCTGGGGGGCAGGGTGGAGGCTGCACAGGGAAGAGGGAGGGGCAGCCTCCTTCGGCCTGGGAAGGGCTGTCGAGATAAAAATAAAACCCCAGTTTCTGCCTCCTGTGTTTGTGGCTGGGGCCCCACAGGCATCCAAGCCACAGGCAGCATGAGCGGCGCACACGCCACCCAGGACGGGCAGCAAGAGGGGCTGCCAGGCCAGGCCTGCGGGGGGAGGGGCTGGGCAGGCCCTGGAGCTGTGCTGACAGATTGGTGACACTGGACCAGGGTCTGGACTGCGCTGCCACTGAAGCTTGGGGCTAATTTTCAGCCGGGGGGAGGGAGGGAGGGGTGCTGCCCTGTGCACAGCAGGGCATTCAGCATAGCCTGGCCTCCACCCACTGTACCTCCACTGTCACAACCGAGATGTGCCCAGATGCCCTGGAGGCCACGGGAAGCCTGCTCTGCTGGCCCCGCCCAGGATGGAGGAGGCTGGCCCAGGGGGCCCTGTGGTGCCCCACCAGCCCCCAGGTGCACAGCTGGCCAGCCGCACCCCCAGGGCTCCCCGCCTGGCCCAGCTCCAGAGAGAGGCTTTGTCTCCGCTGCTCTGACCACCGAGCACGGTCCTCCTCCCGCCAGCCGGGCAGCTGCCGTGGCTGAGGCACACTTGGCACCAGGAAGGCAGGGTCCATTCCTCCCCGGGGCGGCGTCACCACCCAGGCCCTGGCCCAGGGGCCTCACACCACCACCCACCACCACCCACCGTGGGGGTAGCCGAGACCCAGAGGATGTCGGTGACCCTAGCAGCAGGGTGCTGACTGCTGCCCCCTGGCGGCCACCAGCAGAAGCAGGCCTGTGCCCTCTGAGGCCCTAGGTCCCCCCCAGGTCATGGCCACCGCACACTGGTGAGCGCAGGCCCTGAAGGCCCACGTCCCCTGATGGGTCCCGCGGCCAGCAGCCTGCATGCCCGCCCAGCTCACATGGGGCGGGGGCCCGCCCGGCTCCCTGAAGCAACGGGGTTACCGCACAGCCTGGTCTGGTCCGTCCCAGGAGAGCTGCTGGGAAACCGCACTCAAGCCCCCCAAGACCTGCCTCCTCCCAGGAAGCTCAAACCCAGGCCCCGCACACATTTCAGGGCCAGTGCCTGCCTGGCGGGGGTGGGGCAGCACAGGAAGGTGCTGGTCTCCTCTCCTTGGACTTGGTCCCCCGTCTGAGGGTGGGAACCAGCCTCCCCAAAACAGCCCAGCCCCCAAGCCCATGCAGAAGCCCAGGCCCTCCAGGCCCCCACTTTTGGGGATAACGCACTCCCTCCCCACCCAGAAGGAACCCGAGTCCCGGGGCCGCTGGCTCACACGAGGGCTCCTCCAGCCCCCCGACACCTCCTCACCACCCGCAACCCCGAACCTGACACCCCACTCAGGCCCAGGAAGTGGCGGAGGCCCCAACCCCAGCTGAGCAGGGTGGCTCAGGGGGCCCGTCGAGACCCAGGTCTTCGGAGCCTGCGGAGCATGGCCCATCCTCTCTGGGGGCACCGGGGCCTCTCCTGACTCCCTCCCTGTCTCCCCAGGGAGGCCCTCCCCGAGCTCCCCTCTTACACCTCGGCCTGGGCACGCCTGCCATCTGTGTGACCAACGAGAGGCTGCCCGCCCAGGGGGACACAGTGCCTTGCGGGCAGAGCTGGGCCTCTGGTCACAGCGATTCCCCCGGCCTTTGTTCCTAAGGAGCGAGGCTGTCATTCCCACAGGCCTGGCACCAGGACAGGGGCCTGGCACCAGGACAGGGGCCGCCCACCTGCCCCCAGGGGCCTTGGGGCCTCAGAGCCCCGCACCAGCCTCAACCCCAAGGCAGCTCACACCAGGAGGAGGGGGTCCAGGCAGCAGGAGCAGCGGAGCTCGTCAACGTTTATTACAAGAGGACAGCAGCAGCGCCGGGCCCGGGCGCCTGCTCACTTGCCCCTGAGGTAGATCTTGGGGGTCTGCCAGCCGGGAGGGGCTTCCTTCAGGCCCGCCTTCAGCCAGATGCGCTTCAGGTCTTTCTCGAACCTCACCTGCGAGGGCAGAGCAAGGGACCGCGGCCGGTGTGTGGCCACGCACTCGGCCACGCTGCCCCCGCTCCAGGCCCCCGGGACCCACGCGTACCTGCTTCCGTTTCAGGCGTCCTTCCCGGACCTTCCGCCGCAGAAACCGGGTCCTCTTGACCAGCTTGCGGTACTTGTGATGGTTCATCTTCCGCCGGCGGATCTTCAGCACGTTTTTGCACTGAATCTGGGGTGCATCCTGCACCTCCCCACGCCCCTGCTCAGCTCCTCCCCCGACCTGGCCAGGCGGACACTCGTAGGCCTGGGCCGGCGCCACAGTCCCTGGGACCCCAGCCTCCAGTCTGGGCAGGAGGTAGTGGGCGGTCAGCCAGCTCTCCAGGGGACTGATGGACATCTTCCTGGGGACCAGCATCTCCTCGAGCTCCAGTTGGACCCCCTTGCCCGGGAGGACGGCAACCCTACTCGGGCCTGCTGGTTGCGTGCTGTAGCGGGGCCTGCAGGCATGGCTGCCCGGCGCCCCTGAGACGCGCCAGGGCCCGCGGAGGCCTGCAGGAAACACGACGCCAGTCACCACCCATCGGTCTGCACTAGCCTGCGCTCAGCCGGCCGGACCTGCCAGGACTTGGGAGCAGAAGCGCCATCACAGCCTGGGATGGCCTTAGTCCTGGTCGGAGCCCCCGCTGATGCTCCGGGGGAGAGGCGGGGGGAGGGAGAGGCGGGCAGACTTCCCCTTTGTGATGCTGGGGTGTTTGCAGGGCAGTTGGCGTGGCCAGGCCCTGGCCTCCGGATGGGGAGGCACATGCTCCTAACCCGGCTGCGTCCTGCCCGTCTGGCCCCTCGGGAGCGCTTACCTGCCCGGGGCGCGACCCGCAGCAGCTGAGACGTCAGACGCACCAGGAACATGGTCTGCGGGTGGCGGCCCAGGTGCTCAGCGGAGCTGGAACACAGGTGCGCGCTGAGGTCAAGGGGGCGCCGGCGGCGCGCGCAGCCCGGGGCTGGCGGGACTGGGGCTGCGGTCCTGCTCGCCCCGGCACCCCGCCACCTCCTCGCCCACAACCCCCGGGAGGACCCCGCTCCTTCCCGCAAGCGACCCGCCTCCCACCACGCGGCTCGGGGCCAGTCACCGACCCTCCCTGGGTCTCAGCTTCACCGCAGGCGCCGACCACGCGGGACGGAGCCGAAGGCGGGGAGCGGCGCACCACGGCCGCGGGTGGGCCCTGGCCCCGGGAGGGTGGCCCACGCCGGCGGCTCTCTCGGCAGCCCCTGGTGCACCGCGCCGCGGCCGCCTGCCCGCCTGCCCGCCCGCCCTCTCCACGCCGGATACAGGGGACCAACACTGACCATTCCGCCGCGGTGCGCAGGCACTTCCGGTCCGGTCTTCAGCCCGGGTGCCGCCGCCCGGCGGTTCCTACGTCTAGCGCCCCCTGGCGCGCTTACAGAGCCCGACTCCGCGTCGGCTCAGGCCCCAGCGGGCCCAGAAAGCCACGGTTTCCGGCCAGAGGAGCCGCCATGCCACGCCCCCAGCCCTGCGGATCCATTGAGAAGAAAACTACATCTCCCAGAATCCAAGGGGATGCCCTCTGCGCCTGCGCGGCCGAACTCGCGCCCAGCGGGACTCATTCGCCGAGGCAGGCGGAAGGGAGGTTCCGGAACTGCGACAGGCCTGTCATCCCGGCGACGGAAGCGGAGTGCGCGGGGCGACCAAAGCGACTGCGGTACTGCACCCGCTGGGGCTGGAGGCTGGGTACGCAGTCCCCGCAGGCCCAGCTTCCCCCTTCCCCTCCTCCTCCCCCTGGACGGGGCGTGAAGGGGTCAGACCGCGGCGCCGGCGACGGATCCCGCAGCTCGGGCCCCGGGGGCGCCCCGCCCCAGCCCCTTGGCGTGGCTGCCTCCTCTCCCCGCCAGCGCGGAGGCCCGCGCCTTGCAGAGGTGGAGTTCCTTTCCTTTTTAAAAGCGAACTCCCAAACTGTGCCTGTGGAAAGAGAAATCAGAAACTTCAGTTTTTGTCCAAAACCCAAGAGGACTGGGTTTGGCTGAGCCGGTTGCTTCTCACGGTGGGGGCTCCCAGCGCCCCGCGACCCCTTCTCGCTCAGGCCCGGGCTGGAAGGACCGGCAGGGGTGCCCGGGAGAAGGGTGCGGTGCCCGTTGGTGGCTCCACCAGCGAGTCCAGCCATCTCAGGCCCCAACCTCATTAAGCAATGAGTGCTGCATCCACCCGAGGGGGGGCGGCCGAAACCAGGCCCCAGGCCCGGCTCTCCACTGAGGCCACGGGATGGCGCCGTGCCCTCCCGTCCCGAGGGGCTGCCCGAGCAGGAAGGTCTGAAGGTGTAGCCACCTCGCTGCAGCGTCCGGACTTCTAGGATCTGGTCCTAAAGAGCTCCACCTGGAACCGAGGCGCTGACCCTGTCGCTTCCGCATCTCCTTGGCCCCATGGCACCAGTGCCCTCCCACCTGATAGGGGCGCTGGTCTGGGGAGAGCCCAAACTGGGCACATGACAGGCCCAACAGCCCTCGAGCCTCGCCCACCGACTGGGAAACAGCAAGGTCCATCCTGCTCCCCTGGGCCACTGCCTGTCCACCTGCCTGCCACCCACCGGGGGACACGGCCAGGGGTGATGCTCCAAATGGTCAGACCACGCGGCTGGCTGTTTTGGACTCCTCCACCTTCCCTTGCCCACAGGGGTCCCCAGCCTCTGACGGAGCAGCCACAGGAGCCTGATAGAAAAGAGCTTCAATGAGATCAGAGGCGGCAGCACAGACACCACGAGATCGGGCGCTGCGGGCTGGGCGCAGCAACAAGCAGGACAGACTACGAATCCTCTAACGTCCAAATATCCTGAGTAGAGAGAATTGTGTTTATTCAGCCACAGAAAATGCATATATAGGAAACCTCTATTTAGGAGCTGGTGGCCTGCACTCAGCATCGCAGATAAAAATATACGACTTTCAACACAGATCTAAATACCTTCACATTTTAAAAATCAATTCTCTACACAAGTTTTAGGCTGACAGAATTCAAGTTCTGAGTTCTCATATATAGCTTTAACTTGTATTAAACACATGTTTATTTACAACGTGGGTAGAGAATAGGGGCTATTAAGGCCATTTTCTCATTGTGAAATACTGTAAAATATGTACATAAGTACAACCTAATATAGGCAAAGGTCCTAAAAGTCATTTTGTTGGTTTCACGTAATTGAGTGTCGGTATGGGAGCGAAGACAGCCTGTCATTAGCACCGATCCACACCGCCGGCATGTGCGCCATCTCCTCTGCAGCCTGTGCCGCAGGGCTGCGGCCGAGACGGGCCCTGCACCAGGACCGGTGGGCACCTCACCCAGGCCAACCTGAAGGGCACAGTGCCATCCTCTCGGTTCCATCTCCAAATTCATCACCAGGTCCAGAATCAGCCACCATTTACAAGGAGAGTTGAGCCACAGTCAGCCACGCCGAGGGTGGAAGGGCAGCTCTCGGGCCCCAGGCCTCACCTCCGATGCCTGCTGTGTCCGGGGTGGTCCCGCTCGTAGCGGTGGCCTGTTCGCTCGTAAGACCTTGAACGCTCCCGTCGCTGATCTCTGTAGTAATGACTTTTCTTCTTGTACTTTCCAGAATTATCTGCCCGCTCCCGTGAGCGGCTTCGCGAGCGGGAAGAGCTCCGGCTCCGAGACTTGTGTGGCTTCTGGGCGGGGTACTTGCAGTCCTTGGACTTGCGATAGCTCCTCACCTTGGAGCCTTTGTAGGGAGCGCCTCGGTGCGCTTGTCTCGGGGGCGAGTCACTCCGGCTCCGCGAACGGCTTTGGGACTTGGACCCCCCAGTAGTCGAGCCGCTATCGCTTTTCCTGTGAAGAACAGCAGCACCAAGCAATGACCAAGTACCCCGAACACCTCACCTCCGCACCCTGGGAAGAACACCCACCCGCCAGATGCAGGCCCCTCAGACACACACCTCCTCTTAGGAGAAGCGGATCGCGATGGGGACCTCGAGTAGCTCTGCTCACGGCTCCCGCTCCGACTCTGACTGCCGCGCCCCTTCGGCAACCTGGGAATAGGGAGCAGCAGTTATAGACCTGCGCTCCGCCAACCCCCACGGCCACTGGGGCACCCAGGTGCTCACCCGTTCACCGGGCTGTCCGCCTTGGCTTTCCTCACACCCTCTGGTTTCCTCTTGGTGGTCTTCACGGAGAGTGGGGACGCCTTGTTCCCTTTCCCTTCTGTGGGAGATTCCGCTAGAACCAAGTACAAGAAGTTAAGACCTGACGTTCAGAAAACCATTGTTACAAAACAGGTTAGCAGAGCAATGTGACGCCACCTCGATGGAACGCATGGAGACACACGCGAACGGTAACTTCCTGCTCCCAGCCCGGGACCCAGGACCTGAACGTGCACTGGAGAGGCAGAAGGGCTGCCTGTCGGGCGCAGCTCCCCACGGGGACTGGGAAAGCTGACGTGCTAACGCTGGGGCCTGACGACATAGTGCAGGGCTCCCGATCTCTACACCTGGGTCGGCTGGGTAAACAAAAACGTGTTGGACAGCCGTCCGCAGCCCTTGCGATGACAGTAAACCGAGGAGAGCCAATCCCTTGAGGAGTCCTGTCTCATCTCCACGGTCACCAAGTGCCCGTGGCAGACCGGTGCCTGAGGGGCTCAGACACGTCTGCAGGAAGGAGGGTCGCCCTGTAGGAAGCAGACTCACCGGGCTTCGGGGCAGGCGAGAACCCTGAGGTGCTGTCCAGGGCAGGGGTGCTGCCGGGCAGCAGGCCCCTGGCTTGCGCCTTTGCCTCGTCCATGGCGTGCTTCCTCTTTTCCACCTCACTTTCCAGGTGTGTCAGGTCAACCTGGAAGAGCCAAGATCCATCCGTTCAGAAACAGGTGCTCCTAGTCACACACAAACATGTATGTTACACGAAAAAAACACACACAGAACCACCTTTTTCCGAGCGTAAAGCTGCAGGGTCTTTAAGCAGATTTCTTGAATCTCTTCTTCAGTTGCTCCAAACAAAAGAAACCAATGGGGACGATTGGGCAGAGGAATCTGAAAACAAATGCTACCGGTTAGGTTATGCCTGTCCTCACGCCAACAAGGTGCTCAGCGCAGTCCAGCCACCCTGCTGGTCACCACGAGCACAACCTGACCCGACAGCTCAGTGTTCTGGAGGCCGGAGAAAGGGCCGGGGGCGCAGCACTGACCTCCAGAGTCCGGGCTGCCAGGTAAATGCAGGCACAGGCGATGCTCTCGGGCTGGAACCTCACAAACACGTCTGTGCGAAGGCTGTCGTTCATGTAATTCCTGAAACCAAGTGTAGGAAGAACTGCAACACCCGGCAACCCAGGACACCCACCGGCCTTATCTAGGGAGGTCACTGCTCCTCTAAGGAGCCTGCTGCTAGGACCCGAGACACAGTCCTGTGGCTTGAGTTCAGGGAAAAAACGTTCTAACTGCTTTCTCTGAACACAGGACAGTTAGATGGGGAAATTGTTGGCAAAAAATTTTTTAAGCTGGCTGAATGTCAATCGGTGTTGCTATGAAAGAGAACCAACTTTAACTTTACTTTTCCCTCTCAACTTTGGCCTGCTCTCATGCAAAGCACAATGCCTCAGAGAGAAAACAGGGGTGAGAAAGTACTTGGTTAAAGCAATCTAAGCGCCCAGAATCCGTAGTGCAGAGAAACATGCAAACTCAATGGACTGCCGAGCACGGAGCCACCAGGCTTCTCCGAGACCAGCCGTCCTCTTGCGTTCCTCTTCCTTCAAGAGGTGTCCACAGCCTGGCCCTCCTCCTTCCACGAGGGAGTCCGCTCGGAAAGGGAGCGTGGCCCTGGGAGCATGGGAACAGCATGCCAGGAGGGCTCAGTGCCCGAGGGCAGTCCTCTTCTCAGGCTTATCCAAGAACCATTTCCAAACTGTCCCATTTCAACAAGGAGTCTTAAAGTGAATATTCATAAAATCAGACAAGAGCATCAAAATACTACAGTTTCACCATAATCAGTACATTTAAAAACTTTATCATAGAAAACAGAGAAATACAAAAATAACTTGCATTTTTAAAAGGTAACATTTTAAAATTGGCTACATTTAACATTTTCTTACATATGTATTTTCTAAGATTTAACAGAGCAAAATCTGACCTCATATGAAACTTTATAATATTGCACACACAAGGATTAATTCCATGAGAAAACAGTTGAACAGTCATACAGTCACTCCTCCCAACATACCCCAATAGGACAAGCCTGAGTCAAGCTGCACCCACAGGCGAGCCAAATCCTGCTGTGATTTGCCTGATCTTCCCCCCAGCCCCCGGCCCCACCCCCACCCCCACCCCCACCCGGGTATCGTTGCTCCCAAGCCCTGGAGAAGGCGACAGACAAATCCACTCCAAGGTTTCTCAAGCTCTGCACGTGCCGACGGGCAGCACCAGGAGGTGACCGAGAACAAGGGTGAGGGCACCGAGACCCGGGAACAGAGCATTGCAAATGAACAGTTCAAACATTTTATACACATAACCATCGGGAAGTGTTCTGGTCTTAATAAAACATTTTCAATACTCAAATAGTGATGATAATATTAACCTATTAACTTTTAAGTCCTAAAAACAAAACAAATCCCTCAAACATATACTTAAGCTGATTGCTACATTTGAAATGTTACAATATAAAGTGCCCGTGGGGTCATCTAAAGATGCATTACCTTTACGCAGCTGCTGAAAAGGGCAGCCCTAGAACCTGCAGAAATGATGCCATAATCCCATACTCAAGTCCCAGTTCCCATCAGCCAATTCTTACCGCTTTCCATAGATTTTTCTCAAAGACAGGTATTGCATCTTTAGGGCACAGGTAGGTACAGCAATTTTAAAGGGACAAAATTCAAGTCAAGACAGTTATCAAGTCTAATCAATACAATTACCAAAGCACGACAGAGGGTTAACAAGAAGCGCAACCATCAGAACCACAGCAGCGTCGGCCAGCGCTAGACTATCGTGAGCATACCACCATCTAGGCCAGCCTTCGGCGGAGCCTGCCCGGGAGTGGCTGAGGACGGCCGCTGTCCCTGCACCGAAGCGCTTGGGCAGCAGCGGAGAGGTCTTAGTCACTTACCCTCAGAGGCTCCCCTTTGATTGAAAGAGTACAGAAAAGAAAAGTCAAAACAGGTTCTCTTGGACACAGCACAGCACCAGACAATTCAGGCAGCAAAATATGACCCTTATAGACTTAACTCCGTGGGAAAAACGCACAGAACTCCCAGCACTACCCTGTGACTTCAGGCTTCATTTCTAACATATGCATTAAAACCAGTCCCCCGATTGTATACCAACTTCACACCCCTTCTCCCACAGGACTCTTTAGTGGAGACAGCTGGGAGCAACTGCACAGGAGATCAGGACTAAGACTCCGCCCGCACCCCTGGCAAAGATCGCGATCTCCAGCCCCCACAGGAAGCCTGCCGACTGCGCTCGGGGGTCAGGGGCAGGTGTGGGCCACCTTACCGTTACACCAGTGCCTGATATTTGGGAGGCTGGTTGGAATTTACATGGCAGGAACACTGGGCACTCAGACAACTCCAGCCCACAGCCACGTCATGGGACCGACTACCCACTGCCCAAGTGCCTTAAATCCACATATGCCTGCCGGCCCCCTGGTCTCATAAAACAAGGAAAATCAACTCACCATGAGGTCTGGACCAGGTGTTGGTTACGCTCACACTCCAACACCTGAAGGTACATAACGATTATCTGGAAGATACGGGTCAGGCAGTTATAACCAAGAACCTTGGAATCCAGATCTCAGATCTTGAGGGCGCCCATGCAGCAAGGAAGTCTCATGCTAGATCCCAGGGTGGCTCCTGGTCACGCCCCGTGGACAGCTCAGCTGGAGGGCTTTTTGCTGACATCTCCCTGCCTCTGCACCAGGCAGCAAGAAAGCATAAAGCCCAACCTGCACCCACAGGGCAGGCCTTGCTTTTCACACGTGACACCAGCCTGCCCTCAACAGCTCTGTGCCCCATCACCAACTTACACAAAACACGGTGAGAAAATACTTCCAGCAAATGGAGAAAAGCTCGTACATCTGTGGCAATTGACTGAGATTTTGAATGAATGCCAGAAAGTCAAGTAAAAAAGAGTATGGGAAAGCCCACCAATAAAAAGGGGTGAAAAGATGCAAACAGCAGTATTTTTTAAACAAGCTTTGGGCCCTGGCTGCTGTGGCTCAGTGGATAGAGCGGCGGCCTGCAGAATGAAGGTCCCGGGTTCAATTCATGTCAAGGGCACAGGCCCGGGTTGCAGGCTCAATCCCCAGTAGGGGGCGTGCAGGAGGCAGCTGATCAATGATTCTCATCATTGATATTTCTATCTCTCCTCTCTCCCTTAATCTCTGAAAGCAATAAAAACATATTTTTAAAATAGGTTAACTTTTAAAAATAAATAAATAAAACAAGCTTTGGGCCCTGGCTGGGTAGCTCAGTTGGTTAGAGCATTGTCCCAATACCCAAAGGCAGGGGTTTCAGGGCACCCACAAACAGCAACCAAGGAATGCGTAAGTAAGTGGAGCAACAGGTCCACTCTCTCCCCCTCTCCCTCTAAAATCAATGTCAAAATAAACAACAAAACAAAGAAGGAACCAGAATATCCTACAGTAGCCACGCTCCTCAGCTAACACTCCCCGCAAAACGGCTGCTATAAGAGGAGACGAAGCCATGACTAAAGCAACTTCAGAAAATTAGCTGTTGAGACCTGGCCAGGCGGCTCAGTGGTGGGAGGTTGTCCTCCATACCAAAAGGCTGCAGGTTCCTGATCGCCAGCTGGGGCACATACGGGAGGCAAGCAGTCAATATTTCTCTCTCTCTCTCTCTCACTAAAATCTTTTTTTTGTTAAATATATATTTTATCGATTTTTCACAGAGAGGAAGGGAGAGGGCTAGAGAGCCAGAATCATCGATGAGAGAGAAACATCGATCAGCTGCCTCCTGCAGTCCCCACTGGGGATGTGCCTGCAACCAAGGTACACGCCCCTGACCGGAATCGAACCCGGGACGTCTCGGTCCGCAGGCCGATGCTCTGTCCCCTTAGCCAAACTGGTCAGGGCAAAATCTTTTTTTTTTTTTTTTTTTTTTTTGCAAAAACGTATCAAGTGAGGACTAAAAAGCAATTGTTGAAAAAGAAAAAGGTGAACGGACAGGTGCCATTTTTACAACTTCATCACTATTCCTGGAAGACCAAACACAAAAGGCCACTCCCAAAGCTCTGAGAAACACCTACTGAGGTGAGCAGGTAACACGAGAGGCTGACGGTAAGGAGCACTTTCAGATGACGGACAGAACGGAGAGCCCAGCAGGGACACATCCACTCGTCCCCGAGTTCCGGTCTCGGGGGGAAAGGAGCAGTGACCCCGCGGCCCCGGGGCCCAGACCCACCTTGTGCGGGTGCTTCACGTGGACGCAGAAGCCCAGCTCCTTGAGGACCCGTCTCTCTGCCTTTATGATCTGGTTCTTCAGGTTAACATACTCTTGATCCAGCAGGAGCGGCGCCGGTTTCCTACAGGCACCGCACAGCGGGGAGTGTGTCAAACAAAGCGAGGCTTTCAAATCCTTTGCCCCCCCCCCCCCCCCCCCCGCAGTGAGAATCTACTATCAACACCCAGAACAGACGCGGCAAGTTCACGACCTTCGACCTGGTCATCCTACAGCTCCAGCGCTAACCCCCTCAGCAGCCTCCCGTCCCCACAGCGCGGCCAGCGGCTCAGGCCTCCCGCACCAGGGCCCATGCTCTCCGGCTGCAGGGACAGGGGCTGTGATGAGGATGAACAGCCAAAGGAAGCACCACCTTGATTACTGTTGCTGTTTAAATACATTTTATCGATTGCAGAGAGAGGAAGGGAGACAGAGCGGCAGACACATCGGTGACGAGGACTGGCTGCCGCCTGCACGCTCCCTACTGGGGTGGAGCCCACAGCCCAGGCAAGTGCCCGATGGGGATGGAGCCGTGACCTCCTGATCCACAGGCCCAGGCTCACCCACTGAGCCACAGGCTGAAGCACAACCTTTAGAAGCCGGGCTGGTTCCCTAAGGACTTCCATCAGCTTCAGGAAACCGGGAACCCCACCCAGCAACCTGGAGGCCCAGTGCCCTCCGCACCTGCTCCCTAAACACATCCGGCAGCTGTGGGGACCCCAGGGCACGGGACGCCTTCTGGCCACGCGTCTAAAAACCGCACACCCTGGCCCTAGCCAGCTTGGCTGAGTGGATAGAGCATCGGCCTGCAGACCAAGGGTCCCGGGTTCGATCCCCGTCAAGGGCGGGACCTCAGGTGCATCCCTGGCCCAGGGCATGCGGGAGGCAACCATCAATGTGTCTCTCGCTCGCTCGCTCTCTTCCCCTCTTTAAAGACCAAGGGGAGCCACCCTCGGGTGGGGACCAACAGCAAACACCCCCGCCCTGGGTTCTGCTTCAGGAACGTGTCCCTTACAACCGCGAGGCGGCGGCGGGCAGGGCAGGTGCGACTCACTTCTTCTCCCGCAGCTGCCGGAGGCGGTGGAAGACGTTCATGACATCCCGGATCCGCCGCGGGGCCTCCTCGATCTTGGAGGCCAGGTGCACGCAGGCCATCGACACGTGCTGAACGGCAACAGCAGGTGTTTGCTCCAGAGCCCGGCCTCCAGCGGCTCCAGGGCGGGGAGAGCCCCGAGCGGGCGCCCCAGGAAGAGGCCCCGCGGTCGGGGCGAGGGGCTTCCCGACCCCCCAGGGCGGCGCTGCCCGGTTCCCAGGAGCCACCCGGCGGGACCCAGCCTGGTCCCCCCACACGGTTCAGGGGGGCCGGGCGAACGCCTACCTCCATGGAATGCTTCACAAAGGACTTGGTGTAGAAGAAGCGCTGGAACAGCACCTGCCCCGTCGCCATGGCCACCTGGAAGACACAACGGGTGCCGTCGCCTGAAACGCGCACGATCCCAGATCCGCAGGGCCCGGGCGGAGCAGAAAAACACACGTTCAACACGTCCACGGGCCCGCGCGTCGGCTGCCTCGCCTCCCTCAGCGCCTGCCCCGAGCCGGTGGCGGTGGCGCTGGGCCCGGCCCGCAGCGGCGACAGGACCAGGGTCGGGGGTGGGCACGGGCCCGGCCCCTCCGCCAACAAAGGCCCGGCCGCCTCCCCGCGCCGGCGCGGCGGTTACCTCGGGCCAGGCTCGCGGCGGCGCCTCACCTGCGGCAGGCGGAGCAGGATGCCGGCCGCCTGGATGAGCTCGCAGCCCACGACGCGGAGGTCCGTCTCCGTGCCGGTGTCGAGCCCACTCGACATGGATGGCGTGAAGCGGAGCTTGTCGTCGGGCAGGAGACAATTCTCCAAGGTGATGAGCACCCCGGAGTACAGCCGGTCCCCGATCAGCACGCCCTGCGACCCGGGGCCTGGGCCCGCCGAGCCCGGGGTCCCGGCCGCCGCTGCTGCAGGGGCCGCTGGACCCTGGGCCCCGGCCACGGCCGTCGCAGCCGCTGTCGCCGCCGCCGCCGCCGCCATTTTGTGCCGCCGACTCTTCTTCGGGCCTCTGCCCGGCAGGGCGGCTCCTCGCGACGTTTACGTCCGCGACCGCCCAGCCCTGCCGCGTGTCATTGGCTGGGCCTTCGGGCGGCCCGGCGACCCTTTGCCACTATTGGCTAGGAGACCTGGCCGTCAGCGTCGTGCCCGAAGCCGGAACCCGGCGCGGGCGGAGGGTGGGGGCCTGCTCCTTACCCAGGGGGCCCCGCGGTGCCCGGAAGAGGCTGCGGTCTGGGCCTTAACCCGGAAGCACTCGCTGCAGGTTCCGCCCTGGGCCTTCCCGGCGGAACTGCCTCTTCCTCACCAACTCGGGAGGTCGGGAGCCCGCGCTGCAGCCCGAAGGCTTCTTGGGGGCCCGGTTGTTCCCGAAGGGGTTTGCGGGCACCGGAAGGTATTGGATGAGGGCCCTGGCCGCGGTCGGTGTGGCTCGGCGGGACGACACCACCAGGGCACGCGCCGGGGTCCGCGGCTGCTCTTCCGCTGTGGGCTGCGATCCCGAGCCCGGGGGGTGTTTGAGGGTGTCAACATTTAGGTCAGAAAGGTTGACCTAGACCGCGCGCGGGAGGGGCTCTCGCACCCCTATCGCCGGGAGGACCCAGCCCCACGGTGGTGACGGGCCCCTGCCCTTAACTTCCTCTTCCGCTCTCGACTGTACTGCGCCCATTTTCCTCCGGACGGAAACCTCCACTTGGCCGGCCTTGACGACGCATTTCGGGTTGCAATCTCCCACTCCCCTCCTCACGTCCGGTATATTTGGGGCTCATCCGGGACCCAGAGAAAACCCTTGTCCCCGTAGCTCCAGGTCGGGTGAGCGGGCAGGTGCGGCGCCCAGAGGGCCAGCGAAGCTCCGTTTTCCTCCTCGGCTCGGAGCTAAAGGGAAGGTTCTCCCGACCCGACTTCCGGCCTTTGTGTTGTGAAGCTTTCTGGGTTTTGTTCTTAGAGGGCTCTTGTGTTCTGTTTGCCTGAGTTAACACGTGGCGGCTGGCGTTGTCACTACTCTCCAGTTCTCGGTGAGCCCAGGGTTTGGGGTGCAAATAATAGGTCACCAGAGTTCTTGCCCTCAGAATGGAGCCAAAGACAACAGAACAGAATTGACTTCACGGGGAAGAGGGTGTAGCTGGAAACACTGAACTCCATGTTTCTCCAAAGCCCATGGCACCCCAAGGAAAGGCATCGTAGGCAGGGGCTGTGGTAAAGGCCTGGACTTCATCCTACCAGCAGTGGAAGCTCTGCGGACTGAAGGGTACCGGGTTTGATTCTGGCCAAGGGCATGTACCTGGGTTGCGGGCACATCCCCAGTAGGGGGTGTGCAGGAGCCAGCTGATTGAGGTTTCTCTCTCATCGATGTTTCTAACTCTCTGTCCCTCTCCCTTTGTAAGAAATCAATAAAATATATATATTTTAAATTATATTTATACTAGAGGCCTGGTGCAAAAAAATCCATGCATGGGGGGAGGGTGTCTCTCAGCCCGGCTTGCCCGCTCTCACAGTCCGGGAGCTGTTGGGGGGATGTCCTACTGACGGCTTAGGCCCGCTCCCCATGGGATAAAGGCAGCTCCTCCACAGCAGTGCTTTGTGCTCACACCACACCAAATCCCATCACCCCACTGCTGCTGCTGCCACTACTGGCTGCAGCAGCTGCAAGACCTGAGCCCCGCCCTCACAGCGGCTGGGCCTCACAGCCGCTGTGGCTTTGTCTGGATGGACTTCCAGATGGACGCCCAGAAGACATCTGCCCTAATTAGCATATTGTGCTTTTATTAGTATAGATTAAAAAAAGGTAAATATCAAAAAAAAGGCCCTAGCCGGTTTGGCTCAGTGGTTAGAGCATCAGCCTGCGGACTCAAGGGTCCCAGGTTCGATTCCGGTCAAGGGCATGTACCTTGGTTGCGGGCACATCCCCAGTAGGGGGTGTGCAGGAGGCAGCTGATTGATGTTTCCCATCGATGTTTCTAACTCTCTATCCCTCTCCCTTCCTCTCTGTAAAAAATCAAAATATATTTAAAAAAAAAGAGTGCCGAAACCAGTTTGGATCAGCAGATAGAGCATCGGCCTGTGGACTGAAAGGTCCCAGGTTCAATTCTGGTCAAGGGCATGTGCCTGGGTTGCAGGCACATCCCCAGTAGATGTGCAGGAGGCGTCTGATCGATGTTTCTAACTCTCTATCTCTCTCCCTTCCTCTCTGTAAAAAATCAATAAAATTTATTAAAAAAAAAAAAAAGTGAAGACAGCCCTGCCATTTTAGTTCAGTGGTTAGAGCATCAGCCCATAGACCAAAGGGTCAAGGGTTTGATTCTCAGTTGCAGGTTCAATCCCTGCCTCTGTCGGAGCGAGGAGCCAACCGATCCATGGAAAATATATGTCACTTCTTGGATGAGGATTTAAAAAAAAAGTGGGGGGAAAATGCAGGAGTGACCAGCAAGCAGTGAATGCTGCTTTGGGCCGGCAGAGCCCTGGAGGGGAGTGAGGGAAGGGGAGTGCATGGTCCTCTGGGGTCCAGGGCTGACAGTATCATTGGATAGGGTTCCAGACGATGGCTTCGATGAGAGCATTGGGGTCAATGCAAACAGGCCAGAGGTGGAGACCAGAGTGGGCTGAGGCAGAACATGCCCCAGAAGTGGAGTGGTCTCAGTACAGAGCGGCTGAGGCTGAGCCTGGAGCCAGCTCCCCAGAAGGCGAAGGCCTGGCCCTGAGCAGGCGGGAGCACACCCTACATCTCCCATAGGATGGTGTACGGGATGATGGGGGAGCGGGCCAGGGCTGGCACAGCTGCTGTGAAGTATCAGTGGGGTGAGCACGCTGAGAACTTATTCCTGGGCTTGCCTCTGGACTCAAGTGGCGTATTTGGGGGAGAGGTCTTCCCAGGTGATCACCCATCCTTGGGGGCTAAGGTGAGTGGGGCCAGAAGAGCCCCCTTGCCTGCTGCCCCTCCTGGCCTGGGGAACAAGGGAGACAGCAGGAAACAGGCTGGCACAGGGTCCGTGCTGGGAAGGCAGGAAGGAAGGATAGAGGGCGAAGGCAAGCATAGGTAGTCAGCGGGCTGGGGCCTGTGTGCTGGATGGGCACCAGGGTCAGACTTCAGAGTCCTGGTGCAAACACCTCACTTTCAGGAGAGGATCCAAGGTTCCCAGAGGCAGGCAGATGCTTAACTGACCCCTCACCCTGGCAGCCTCTCCCACCACATGGAGGGAGAGCACAGAGGTGCCTGCTTGATGCCAGAGGACACAGTCAAAACGCTGACCAGCACACAAGCTTTATTGACACAATCTACAAGCGGCCGCTGGTCTGTCCCAAGGAGGACAGACAGGCCTTTCCTTGACTGAAATGTCAGGTAACACAACTGCAGTCAAACCTAACACGTTCCTGGCCGAGGATTCTCGCCCGTTTTCACGACGGTCATGGGGAACGCTTTTCCTACGACGCCGCTGCAGAGGCTGCTGCAGAAGGCCCCTCAGTGGTACTGTACCACTCTGGAAAATATGCCTTCAGGCTCCTTCCCGTCACCTAAGGCGGCGGCAAATCCTTCCTCTCGCCTCCTTTTGGCCAAAGCAGCCAAGGATTTAAAAGTCTTTGGTTCGTAGATGGCCAGATCGGCCAGCATTTTCCTGTTGAGCTCCACCTGGCACTGTGAAGAGAAGCAGAGCCGGTTTCAGCATCAGAAATGCGTTTCTCTGCAGCAGAAGAGCGTGTGCTGAGCTCCTAGTCCCAGCGAGTGAGCTGGATCCACTCCTAGGAGCGTGTCCTGCTCGGCTGCAGGGCAGGCTCTGCCTTCAAAGGACACTGTGTTTGGGGAGGCGAGAGAGGGGGAGGAGGAGAGGGAGGGGGAGAGGGAAATTCCTCCAAGCAGGACACTGGAGGACGAATGTGGACAAGGAAGGGAGAGCTTCCCTGCAGGAGGTGATGGAGAGGAGGCTGGCATCCAGTCCTGACGCCAGAAAACCAAGGATCCTGTTTAGGGTCAGTGATCATCACCCAGACAGGCGACGACTGTGGGCCTGGGGTCAGCCCTGACGTCAGTTCAGAAGAGGAAATGACAACTCCCATTTACAAACGATGAAATGACACAAAGAGAGGAAGCAGGGGCCCACACTGGCATTCCCAATTCCCACCGGACAGCCAAACCAAGTCGCCGGTCAAGTCAACCTGCAGGCGACTTCAGAAAACTGAGCCCCGGCTGGTGTGGCTTAGTTGGCTGGGCATCGTCCTGTGCCGTGCACCGAAAGGTTGCCAGTCTGATTCCTGGTCCCTTCACAGCCCTAAGTGGTGGGCTGGATCCCCAGTAGGGGGCAGGCAGAGGGCTGCCAATCAATGGTCCACTTTCACATGTAGGCCTCTCTCTCCCTCTCCCTCTCTGTCTTTCTCACAAATCAATAAGCGGGGGTGGGGGGAGGGGGCGAGTGTGGTTCCATGCACCAAAAGGTTGCCAGTTTGATTCCTGGTCAGGGCATGTGCCTGGGTGGTGGGCTCAATCCTCAGTAGGGGACGTGCAGAAGGCTGCCAATCAATGATTCTCATCATTGATGTTTCTATCTATCTCTCCCTCTCCCTTCCTCTCTGAAATCAATACTATTTTTTTTTAATAGAAAAAATACCCTCAGGTGAGGATTAACCAAAGTAAAGTAATAAAAAGCTTTAAAAAAAGTACCAAAGACAGAAACTGGTACAAGATAGAAGCACAACACCCAACCCCTCAGAAAATAGCATAAACACCAAACAGAACAATTACCAAGGTTTTGTGACACTTTACCCCCTTCAAGACACTTTCCCTCCAGACAGTACTAGTGGCCTGCGGGATCAGGCTGAAACCGGCTCTCCGACATCCCCCCCCCCCCCGCCAGGGTTCCCAAATTATGAGGTGACACAGGCCAGGCCGAGGGGCCCCCCGGTACACGACGGGAGCCAGGGAGGGACAGGGGAGGACGGCCAGCCAGGGCGTGTCCAGCCCGCCTCGCCCAGTCCCAATTAGCTGGACGCCAGCAGCAAGCTAACCCACCGGTTGGAGCGTCTGCCCCCTGGAGGTCAGTGCTCGTCATAGCAAGCGGTTGAACAGCCTTAGCATATCATTAGCATGTTACACTTTGGTGACTGGACGACTGGACACTTAGCATATTAAGCTTTTATTATACAGGATGAGTTTCAACTCTCTCTGCTGCCTCATCAGAGCAAAACACTGCGAAATTAAACTTTAAAGTTAAAGCCAAGTGTTTCTGCCCTTTTTCCTGGATGGAGAAATAGGTATTTGTGTCTGGCCTATTTCCAATTCTACCACCAGCAGGACGAGGGCAAAGCTAACATGGGGAGTCCCTGAACCGACAGGACTCCACCCAGATAACGAACCAGCGTTCAGGTGCTAATACTGCGCTGCCGGGCTGTGGGGTCACGCCAGCTGGACCGGTTTCCGCAGACATTCCCCATCGCAACAGGACCACGTCCTCAACCATACCTTAATTAAATTGCCAACGAACGCTGGGTAATGCAGGCCGTGCTCCTGGGAGGCAGCTGTGATTCGATTAATCCAGAGCTGAAATAAGAAAACATTGAGATGCTTAAGAACCAACTGTAGCCCTAGTTGGTGTGGCTCAGTGGATAGAGCGTTGGCCTGCAGACTGAAGGGCCCCGGGTTTGATTCCAGTGAAGGGCAAGTACCTAGGTCGCAGATGTTTCTGTCTCCCTGCACCCCCCCCCCCTGAAAATCAACGGAAAAACATCCGAGGGTGAGAATTAACAACAAAAAATAACTAATTGTACGTTGCGCCGCACCTCCCAGCAGAGGTTCTGCACGAACTGCTGCTGTAACAGTGCACGGGGGGCAGTGTCCCCGTTCAGGCACACAGGCTGCAGCACCACCAGCAGCGATCTAAGCTGGTGCTCTTCCCCCAACGCCAGCTTCTGTCTCAGCCAGCAGGGAAGGGGTGCAGCGGGGTTGATTCAAACCCACGCTCAGGCACCGAGAACACAGCTGAATGAAGCTAGCAGTCCGGGCTCAGAGTATGGGCGCGACCCAGGGAGAACAGGTGGAGGGCAGAGCAGGGCCGCAGGGAAGGAGGGCCGGGCTGGCAAGGAGCTGCAGGGTGCCCCAGGGCAGGTGGTGGAAGCTGGGGGGGGGGGGGGGGGGGAGCCAGTGAGGAAACGCTCCTGAGTGGATCTGTGCCGTCAAACGGAAGGGGAGGCTCTCTCAGGCCACCCCTTTACTCCAGGGGTCCTCAAACCACGGCCCGCGGGCCACACGCAAATACAAAGGTTGTATTTGTTCCCGTTTTGTTTTTTTACTTCAAAATAAGATATGTGCCGTGTGCAGAGGAATTTGCTCATAGTTTTTTTTAAAACTATAGTCCGGCCCTCCAACGGTCTGAGGGACAGTGAGCTGGCCCCTGTTTAAAAAGTGTGAGGCCCCCTGCTTTAGCCGGTGTGAAGGCGCGGGCCCTTTCTTCCCAGCTCAGTGGTGCCCAAGTCTGTGCAGCAGAACTGCCCCGGGCTTGTTAGGACGGACGGACGGCCGGACGGGCCACCTCCAGTGCTGCTGCTGCAGGTGCACGCGGCGCCTGAGGCCCGACGCTTCCACCAAGTTCCCACCGGACGCTGCCGCTGTACGGGAGGGAGGGCGGGGGCGGAGGGAGCAGGGGCCGGGCCACAGGGACCCCGTCGGCTGGGTTCGCCTTCCTAACGAGTGGGGTGGGACGGGAAGGCCCGCGGGCTTCAGGTGGAGGGGAGCTGAGAAGCGGACACAGGGGGCGGGTTGGGCGGAGCGGGGACCCTGGCCACCGGGTCCCGCGGGGTTTGGGGTGAGAGGCGTGAGAACGAGAGAAACAACGGCCTGGAGAACGGTGCTGAGGTTTCCGCCTCAGCGGCAGGGGGACGGGGTCTGGCCGCAGCCGCCGTCG
The DNA here is from genome assembly GCF_963259705.1 of Myotis daubentonii. Taxonomy (NCBI): domain Eukaryota; kingdom Metazoa; phylum Chordata; class Mammalia; order Chiroptera; family Vespertilionidae; genus Myotis; species Myotis daubentonii. The sequence goes on along the minus strand of NC_081842.1, from coordinate 219,622,654 downwards.
GTCCCGCGGGAGGGGAGGGCGGGGGCCAGGCCCTCTGCCCGCGGGGACACGGCGCCCGAGCCGCGATGGACGCCGGGCCCCCGGCTCACCGTCCTCAGGATGCCCCTCTTCCGTCTCCGGGCTTTCGTGCATTTCACAAACGCTCTGATCACTGCCCGGACGGCCAGCCGGTAGCAGCGGTTCTTCCTCCCCCGGAAGTGCTGGGTCAAAAAAACGGGAGAGGAGGGTTACCGGCGGGGTCCGCGGGCTCCCGGGCGCGCTGGGGCGCGGGGCGGGCGCGGCCAACTCACCCGCGCGTGCTTCAGCACCTCCTGCACCCGCCAGTAGCGGTCGGTGACGCGGCTCCGCAGCCAGAGCTGCGTGGTGAGGAAGACCATGGTGCCCAGCAGGCGTCCCCGCTGAAAGACGCCCGCGCCGCGCTGCCGAGTGCTTCCGGGTCAGCGGCCCGCCGGACACTTCCGGGGCACCGTGCATGCTCCCCGGCCCTACCGCCGCCCCGCATTCGTGCGCATGCTCGGTGCGGCGGGCCCCCGGTGCGCGCGCAGCCTCCTGGGGTCTCCCTCCCCTTCCTCCCCCGCGACTGGGTGTGGGCGTGGACTCCCGCGGTGGGGGCCGTGGAGAAGCAAGAGTCTACCAGCGGTTCTCAACCTGTGGGTCGCGACCCCTTTGGCGGTGGAATGACCCTTTCTCAGGGGTCGCCTAAGACCATCCTGCATATCAGATATTTACATGAGGATTCATAACAGGAGCAACATGACAGTTATGAAGTAGCAACGAAGATAATTTTATGGTTGGGTCACAACATGAGGAACTATATTTAAAGGGCCAGAAGGTTGAGAACCACTATATTAGACCATCCGCCACGAGCGGGGCTGCCGTGTGCCCTGCGGAGGTTGAAGGGCCGGTGCAGGCCCAGGAGCCCCGGCCACGGGCGGGAATCTGCAGGGCACCAAGGCCACGTGTTGTTTGGTTTCGTCCCATGAATACCCAGAACGGGTGGGTCCAGGGACATCCACCCACGGGGACGGGGCGTGCACAGGGAGTGGCAGCCAGGGACAGGGTTTCCTTTGGAGTGATGACACGTTCTGCCACTGGGTAGTGGGGGTGGGTGCATAAACTGTGAAAGTCCTAAATGCCACAACATTGGACCCTTTGAAATGCTTAAACTGGTAAACTTTGCGTTCTGAGTATTTTACCAGAAAAAATAGGGGGCAAAAGAGTAAGTGCAATCTAATCTAACAAAAGAGAAACATGCAAATTGACTGCACCTCCAATATGCCCCAAGCCATGCCCACCAGCCAATCAGAGCGGCCATATGCAAATTAACCCAACCAAGATGGTGACAGGTAGCCATGGAGCTGGAGCAAGGAGGAGGCTTGGTTGCCCCGGTGATGGAGGAAGCCAAGCTTCCCGCCTGCCCTGGCCTGCTGTGGACTCAGCTCAAGGCAACAAAGTTTCAATTATAGAAGACAAATAAATCCCAGATACCTGCTTCCACCCAGCCTCCACTGGGAGCTTGGATAGCTGGGGGTTGAGGCCAGCCTGCAAACAGCCATCAGCTCCTCACCCAGGCTGGCCACAACCTCATGGAGTGAGGGACCCCTCTGGGGGGCTTGGCCAGCCTGCAAATGGCCCTCAGCCCCTCACCCAGGCTGGCCAGGCGCCCCAGTGGGGACCCCAACCCTGAAGGGGCTGTGGCCAGTGTGCAAACAGCCATCAGCCCTTCACCCAGGCTGGCCAGGTACCCTAGTGGGACCCCCACCCTGATCTGGGACACCCTTCAGGGCAAAACAGCTGGCCCCCACCCATGCACCAGGCCTGTAATAATCCTACATAATAAAAGGGTAATATGCAAATTGACCCTAACAGCAGAACGACTGGAAATGACTGATCACTATGACACACATTGACCACCAGGAGGCAGATGCTCGATGCAGGAGCTGCCCCCTGGTGGTCAGTGCACTCCCACAGGGGGAGCTCTGCTCTGCCACAAGCCAGGCTGACGGCTGCCAGTACAGCGGTGATGGTGAGAGCCTCTCCTGCCTCTTCAGCAGCGCTAAGGATGTCCGACTGCAGCTTAGGCCTGCTCCCCGCTGGCAAGTAGACATCCCCTGAGGGCTCCCGGGCTGCCAGAGGGATGTCTGACTGCCAGCTTAGGCCTGATCTCCTGGGGAGCGGACCTAAGCCAGCAGGTGGTTATCCCCCGAGGGGTCCCAGACTGCGAGAGGGCACAGGCCAGGCTGAAGGACTGCCCCCAAATGCACAAATTTTTGTGCACTGGGTCTCTAGTTTCTTTATAATGTTTTCATTGGATGTAATTTTAAATTCTAGGAAAGTTGCAACACTACCTGAAGGAATTCTATAATACATTCTCCCCAAATGCACCAACTGCTTACATTTTGCTCCATTTCTTTCCTTTTTAAAAAATATTTTTTTATCGATTTCAGAGAGGAAGGGAGACGGGGAGAGAGAGAGAGAGAAACATCAATGATGAAAATCATTGATTAGTTGAACCTGAAATCTGGGCATGTGCCCTAATTGGGAATTGAACTGGCGACTTCTTGGTTCCTGGATTGAAGCTCAACTGCTTTGAATAAAGGCAATGACTTTTATTAGAGTACAGGGGTGGACAGTCGGAGACAGCTGTCTGTTTCAACTGTTTGGGGTGGGGGGTGGGGTTTCATTTATGGAGATGGCTGAGTGGCAACAGGGAGAGATTTTTATTACTTACACTAGAGGCCCAGTGCATGAAATTCATGCACGGGGGTAGGGGGGCTGTGTCCCTCAGTCCAGTTTGCACCCTCTCCAATTTGGGACCCCTTGAGGGATGTCCAACTGACCGTTTAGGCCCGATCCCAGCAAACAGGCAGTCGGACTTCCCTCTTACAATCCAGGACTGCTGGCTCCCAACCACTCCCCTGCCTGCTTGCTTGATTGCCCCTAACCGCTTCTGCCTGCCAGCCTGATTACCCCCTAACTACTCCCCTACCAGCCTGATGGACGCCCAACTGTTCCCCTGCTGGCCCGATTGCCTCCAACTGCCCTCCCTTGCAGGCCTGGTCCCCCCCAACTGCCCTCCCTTGCAGGCCTGGTCGCCCCCAACTGCCCTCCCTTGCAGGCTTGGTCCCCCCCAACTGCCCTCCCTTGCAGGCCTGGTCGCCCCCAACTGCCCTCCCTTGCAGGCTTGGTCCCCCCCAACTGCCCTCACTTGCAGGCCTGGTCCCCCCCAACTGCCCTCCCCTGGAGTCCTGGGTCCCCCCAACTGTCCTCCCCTACAGGCCTGGTTGCCCCCAACTGCCCTCCTCTGCCGGCCCGGTCACCCCTAACTGCCCTCCCCTGCTGGCCATCTTGTGGCGGCTATCTTTGACCACATGGGGGCAGCCATTTTGTGTTGTAGTGATGGTCAATTTGCACATTACTCTTTTATTAGATAGGATGTCCTGAGTGGAGGGGACATGCCAGGGCCCATTGCACCACAGGGAGACCAGTATCAGTGAGGAGGCAGGAGTGGGGAAGGGGGGCTTCAGGCTAGAGCCTTTACTGGGGCTCCAGCAGGAAAGGCAACACAGGGGAGGGAAACCTCTTGGGACTGGCTTGTTGGATCATCCCTGGGGGCCTTGCTGCATAGGGGCCACCTCTAGCTGTCTGGTGCCTGGCCCAGGTGACCTGGGGTGGGGAATATTAGTGGGTGTGTGGGCTCTGGATCGCAGGGGAGCTGTAAACCACTGTGGCCAGGGGTTCAGCCCTGACATGAATGGATGCAAATCCACAAATGCCAAATCAAAGATAGCACAGTAAGAGCACCCCCAGAGACAGAGAGAGCTGAGGGTGACACCCCCACCGTGGGCAGACAAAGGGCAGGCCATCAGGCTGTGGTCAAATCTATGGCCATGAGTCAGTGTCTCTACCAGAGAACGTGGAGAAGGCTGGGACTGCGGAGGCGATGCGCCCCCGGGAGTCAGTGGGGCAGTCCCAGGTCAGGCCAGAGCCACTGTCTGCTTCTGTTCCAGGAACTGCTGTCTGTCCTCCCCTCCACCCAGGCAGGTCTCAGCTCAGAAGAGGGGGTCCTGGCACACTCCCACGGCTGTGGGAGCCAGGAGCCTCCCATCCTGGGCTGTACGGCTCAGGCCCCCCGAGCTGTGTGCCCCTGGCAGTCATTCTTGTTTTTTTAATCTACTTTTATTGATTTCAGAGAGGAGAGGAGAGGGAGAGGGATAGAAATATCAGTGATGAGAGAGAATCACTGATCGGCTGCCTCCTGCACACCCCACACTGGGGATCAAGCCCCCAAGCCCGGGCATGTGCCCTGACCGGGAATCGAACCGGGTCCTCCTGGTTCTTGGTCGATGCTGAACCACTGAGCCACACCAGCCGGACCTAGCAGTCATTCTGCTCTCTGCAAAGGAGAGGTGGTGCCTGGGACACGCCCTCCTCGGCGACTTGGTCCTGGGTCACCTCGCCCCACTGCGTTCTCAGGGCAGGGCTGGCCCCTCGGCTCAGCAAAAGCTCCGCGGCGGGGCCGTGGCCACGCTCCACAGCGAGGTGCAGGGGTGTTGCGTGGAGCCAGCCAGCAGCGTTGACCTGTGCGCCCCTGTCCAGGAGATGGCTGGCGACTTCCACATGGCCGCTCCGAGCTGCGTGGTGCAGGGGTGTGAGGCCCAGTGCGTCTCGAGCATCCACCTCCGCTCCCCGGGCTGCCAGCAGCTGGACGGCAGGCAGGAGCCCGCCAGCGGCAGCCCGGTGGAGTGCAGAGCGTCCGTGCCTGTCCCTGAGGCTGGGATCCGCCCCGTGGTCAAGCAGTGTCTCCATATCCTGGAAGAGGAGGGAGGACAAGGCAGGGGCCGCCCTGCCATTTGCCTGGCCCCACCTCACCTGGCCCGGGTCGCCTCACGGCCTCTTTCCTGGCCCTGCTTCCCAGCTGGTAAGTGTGCCAGCCCCTGTAGGTGCCCGGAGGGCTCTGCTTGGGGACTAACACGTGTCCCCCTCACTGTCCTTAGATACCATTCGCCACCTGGCCCAGCGCCATGGGTCCGTGGGTGAACAGTGACCTATGAACCAGGAGGTCAGGGTTCAATGCCTGGGTTGAGGGCTCGATCCCCAGTGGGGGGCGTGCAGGAGGCAGGCCATCAGTGATTCTCTCTCATCATTGATGTTTCTATCTCTCCCTCCCTTCTTCTCTGAAATCAATAAAATATATACATATACTTTTTTTTTAAATCCTCACCCGAGGATATGTTGCCATTAATTTTTAGAGAGAGTGGAAGACAGGGGGAAAGACAGAAACATCGATGCATCGATTGGTTGCCTCCTGCACGAGCCCTGACCAGGGACCAGGCCCGGGGGGGAGCCTGCAACCAAGGTACCTGCTCTTGATCGGAATCGAACCCAGGACCCTATGGTCCACAGGCCCACGCTCTATCCACTGAGCCACACCGGCCGGGGCCATAAAAACGTGTTTAGAATAAAGTTGGGGCGCCCGGCCAGGGTCCTCCCCAGTCCTCCCTGAGGTGGTCACAAACCAGAAGCAAACTCCAGGCTGCACTCAGACCCCAGACCCTCCGGGCTCCTCCCCCATCCTCGGCCCTGAAGCCTCCCCCTGCCCCAGGCGTCCACTCCCTCCGCGACCCCCCGCACCCGGGGCGCATGGAACAGCCAGCCCCTGGGGCGAAGGCCGCTTCCCCACACCGCCCGGCCCTGTCCATCGCGGGTGAGGCCGGCACGTACCTGCCCGCGGCCCAAACCCGCAGCGATGCTCAGCGCGGTGGCCCCCGCGCCGTCCCGGGCGTCCACGTGCGCGCCCGCCGCCAGGAGCAGGCGCAGCGCCTCCGCCCGCCGGGCCGCGGCCGCCACGAGCAGGGCGCCGTCCAGGCCCGCGCCGCGCGAGGCCAGCAGCTCCAGCACCGGCAGCCGCCCGCCCGCAGCCGCCCACTGCGCCGCCGTCCAGCCGCGCGCGTCCGCCGCCTCGGCGCCCGGGCCCGGCGCGCCCAGCAGGAACCCGGCCAGCAGCGTGCGGCCCCGCGCGGCCGCCTCGTGCAGCGGCGTGAGCCCGGCCCCCGAACGCGCCGCCGCCGGGGCCCCGCGCCGCAGCAGCAGCTCCGCCACCCGCGAGCGCCCGCGCCAGGCGGCCTCGTGCAGCGGCGTGCGCCCCGCAAGGTCGGCGGCCCCCACCTGCGCCCCGCGCTGCAGCAGGAGCCGCACCAGGGGCGCGTGGCCGCGCAGCACCGCCAGATGCAGCGGGGTCCTCCCCGCGCTGTCCCTGTGGGCGTGGGGGCTGCGTGGGCGAGCGTGGGGCGGCCGGGGAGCAAGACCCCGTCCTGCCCAGCCCGGTGGGGGGGCCCTGCCCTCCCACCCAGGTCAGGGAAGGGACCCACGAGGGAACCCCCTACATCCTGGCCAGATGCCCGCACCCCTCCCTGCGCTCCGGGGGCTCACCTCTCCTCCACGCTGGCCCCCTGCCGCAGCAGCTGGGTTGCGAGGCCTAAGTGACCCCTCCACGCAGCCTGCAGCAGGCGCCCCCGGGCCTGCGGGACACCGGGCCCCTCTGCCCCTGTTCCCAGGGCCTCCTCTGAGCCCAGCTCTATCCACCTGAGTTCCTGCTCAGCTCTTGCCTCTGGGAGGTCCTGCTGCCCAGGCTCTGAGCGCCCAGGACTCACCTGGGAAGGAAAGGAATCCTGTGTGGACGCTGGAGGCTGAGCCAGTCCCAGCCCACCTGTCCCCAGGCCAGCGTGCCCCCCCCCCTTATCTTCTCCCCGGGGAACCAGGCCACCAGCTAGGCTTGGCTCTCAGTTACCCCCGGAGGGAGCTTGTCCAGGGACTCGGGGGGCCTCTCCATGCGGGTCCTGGCCCAGCCACAGCGTGGGGAGTGGGCCCCTCAAGAAACTCCTCCTGAAGGTGTGAAGGTGGGGTGTGGGCTCTGGAGGGCTGGAGGCTAGAGCTGCAGTTGCTGTGGGGGGGGGGGGGAAGAGGGGGGAGCTGCCTCCTGCTGCCTCTGGGCCCGGTGAAGGGCCACTCTCCACACTGTTTATCCAGAAACTTAAGGAGAGGTCCTGCCTGGTGGCCACAGCCCCCCCCCCAAAACCCTCCTCCACTGCCAACTGCCGGTGCCCCCCCACCCCCCCGCCCCGACCCAGACAAAGGCCAGGCAAGCAGGAGCATGCCCGTGGACTGAGCTCCTCCAAGGAGCACAGCCTCTGATGTGCCAGGACTTGCCTCCCCCCCCCCCCCCCCCCCCCGCAGGTACCCACATGCCTTCCCCTGGGCCCCTCCCTCAGGCCCTGCCCCTCACCCCCTCCTGTGCTGCTGAGCAAGACCACCCACCTCTGGGCTGGAGCTTTGCCTCCTGCCTGATTCCAGGAGGTGGACAGGACAAAGTGGGACCCTTCAAAGCCAGGCGACCTGGGTGAGGGCATCTGGGGTAGGAATCGCCTGGAGATGTGGAGGCAGGCAGGTCAGTGGAGGCTGTGACGGCAGACTGCTGGGCAGGAGAGGGAGGGAGCCAGGCTATGGGAGCATTTAAAAAAAAAAAAAAAATATATATATATATATATATATATATATATATACACACATTTTTAAACTATATTTTTATTGCTTTCAGAGAGGAAAGGAGAGAGAGAGAAACATCAATTATGAGAGAGAGTCATGGATCGGCTGCCTCCTGCACGCCCCACACTGGGGACTGAGCCCTGAACCTGGGCATGTGCCCTGACCAGAAATCGAACCGTGACCTCCTGGTTCAGAGGTCGACACTCAATCACTGAGCCACATGGGCCGGGCAAGGGAGCATTTTTATGACAGGGGACTAGAAGCATCTGGAACTGGTGCTGCAGGAAGGGGCCTGAGTGAGGCCAGCAGGATGGGTCCCTTTGATTCTGGTGCCCTAGGGCAGAGCGGGCCGGTGGGGGCTGGCCCTGCCTTCCCATCCAGGGAAGGCCACCTATGCAAGGTCCTGACGGAGAAGGAAGTGCTCCAGCTGCCTCTGTGACTGTCCACCAGGAGGCAGCACAGCTTTGGGGCTGTTGCTCCCACCCCGGCCCCCACCCTCAGGCTCCCAGGGCTGAGGTGTCATGTGGGCCCTGTCCTGCCCCCCAACCCCCAAGAGGAGCAACAGAGTCTTGCCCCTCCCCCACCTCCCTAGAGAGCAGCCCTTGCAGGTACCGGGTCCCCAGGGTGGGTCTCCAGCCACACGGCCCCTCCCCCATGATCCCTAGTCACTCTGCTCAGATGTCACCTCCCCAGAGGGGCCCGCCAGCCTCACCCCGGATCTGACCCTGTTTTATTTTCTTCTGAGCACTTATCACTCCATGAAAGAATCTTTTATTTTAAACTAGAGGCCCGGTGCATGAAATTCGTGCACAGGTAGGGTCCCTAGGCCTGGCCAGCGATCAGGGAGAGGGATAGAGAGTTAGAAACATCGATGAAAGAGAAACATCGATCAGCTGCCTCCTGCACACCCCCTACTGGGGATGTGCCCACAACCAAGGTACATGCCCTTGACTGAAATCAAACCTAGGACCCTTGAGTCCGCAGGCCGACGCTCTATCCACTCAGCCAAACCAGTTAGGGCAAAAAAAAAAAAAGTATTTTTTAAAAAAAGAACGGGCCAGCCCTGACTGGTTTGGCTCAGTGGATAGAGCGTCGGCCTGCGGACTGAGGGGTCTGGGGTTCGGTTCCGGTCAGGGGCATGCACCTTGGTTGCGGGCACATCCCCAGTGTGTGCGTGGGGGGGGGGGGTATTTTTAAAAAAGAAAGAATGAGCCAGATCATGGGCCACACCAGGGGGAGGGAGCGGAGAGAGTGCGCCCTGTTGTTGAGGGTCCATTACTTGCTGCCTGGGGCCCAGCGGGCCGTCCCATACCCGGTTGGAGCCGGGGGAGCCTGGGAGTGCCTCCTGGCAGCCTCCCCATGCTCCGCCACGGCCTCTGTGGGTTCATGCAAGGCCGGCCAGGGCCATTTGCAGCATTTCTAACCCCACAGTCACTGTCTGACGAAATGGGTAGTTACTGTAAGACCCTGAGTGTGTGAGCCGTGCTTGTGCCTGGGGGCAGGGCGTGGCATGAGCTTCTGGGGAGCTGCTGTTGTCCTGACGGGGCCTGTGGCAGGCAGCCCGCTTCCTCGACGGTGCCCCCACGGTCGGCCACCTCCCCACCCTAAGGCGTCTGAAGGGAGATGGGGAGCCTGGAGGCCTGGCACAGGAAAGCAGAAAAGTTGGCAGGACAAGGTGGCTGCGGAGGCGGGAAAGGGGATGTCGGCGCCCGATGCCTGTGGCCTCCGGTTCAGCTCAGACAGCCTGCTCACTGGCTTAGGTGTCTGCTGGTTATGCGCGGGGACCCTGGGGTTCTGGGAGGCGGTGGGAGTATGTTGCTGGGGTCCAACCCCAGCAGGTCCAGGGGTCCCCAAAGGTGTGGACGGAGTCGGCGAAGAAGGAATTAAACAGAGGCAGCGTTCAGTTGATCAGCAGCCTAGCCAGGATCTCCAGCCAAGTTCTGGTTCGGTTCTCTCACTAGGTTCTCCAGCCAGGTTCTCCAGGTACTCCAGCCAGGTTCTGTCTAGGTTCTCTAGCCAAGTTCTGTAGCCAGGTCCTGTCCAGGATCTTTTGCCATGTTCTCTCCAGCGAAGTTCTTCTGTCTCTAGGTTCTATGTAGGTTCTGTCTAGGTTCTGTGTCTAGGTTCTGTGTCTAGGTTCTGTGTCTAGGTTCTGTGTCTAGGTTCTGTGTCCTGTTGTCTTGTTACATCTGTATTTATACCAGTTGATTCCAATCCTATCAATCTCTATTCCAAAGGTTAGGGCCTTTCTTATCTCCATTCCAGGGAGTAAAGATTATGTAGCTTAAGCATGATTGTTCGTAGTTAAAGTGATTAATTACCCGCCTGGCACTTAGTTAAGGGGTTTTATTCCCTCCCTAACTTCAGGGGAAAGTCCCTACCTGGGGAAACAACCTTTCTCAGAGAAGTGACCTTGGTTAAAACACATAGTGCCAAGAAGGTGAGCAAACATATTAAGAACAGTATGCATATACGCCAGGTCCCTTGAAACAGCAAGGATGGACCGGCTCCCGGCAGTATGTTAGTGATGTTTGGGGACATTCACTGGGGATTTGGGGGAGGGCAGGGGGTGCTTCTTCTCCACTTGAAATGACGGAATCCAGCCCTAGCAGGTTTGGCTCCTTGGATAGAGCATCGGCCTGCGGACCGACGGGGCCTGGGTTTGATTCTGGTCAAAGGCAGGTGCCTCGGTGTGTGCAGGAGGCAACCAATCAATGTGTTTCTCTCGCAGCGATATTTCTCTCTGTCTTTCCCTCTCTCTTCCACTCTCCCTAAAAGTCGATGGAAAAATATCCTCGGGTCAGGATTAAAAAAAAATAAAGAAAGGACGGAATCTGTGATCCCAGTTTCCTGGAGGGACTGGACTCCGGCAGGAGGACACGTGCCGTGGTGGCTGCTGTCACCGTGAGCCTCTGTGTTCAAGGTCCCACGCGTCCTCTCACGGGACTAGGGTGCAGGCACCCAGCGTCTTCCATGTTTATTGAGGCTGAGAGGGGCCAGGTTGGGAATGAAGGGACCAGCAGGAGCCAGGGCCGAGAAGTGAGGTACCTGGAGACCGCCCCCCCCCCCCATGGGGCAGTTATCATAGCCAAGACCTATGAAATGACGTCATTGGGGGAGGGGCTGCAGGGGAGGGCGGGACCAGAAGGGAGGAGGGCCCCAGTGCCAGGCCACAGGGTCAGCTGTGCAAGTCCTGAGCAGAGCACAGCACACAGGAGCTGGCCACAGAGGCGGGCCAGGGCCGGAGCTGCAGGCGCCTGGCAGAGAGAGGCCCAGCCTGGCGGTGGGGAAACTGAGGCAGTGGTGCGGCCCTGGAGACGGCTGGTCAGGGCTGGACCTTCCTGGCCCAAGGTTCTGCCTCAGTTGGGTCTCTGGTTGCCGAGGTCTGAGAAGGGGTCGGACCTGAGGACCCAGGGCTGACCCCGGGGTCTCAGTTGCTGTCTGACCACTGCTGGGAGCCCACCAGGCCCGCTGCCTGTGAGAGCATGAGTGAGCAGGAGAGGGAGACGGAGGAGGATGAGGGAGGGGGCCCTTCAGACATGGCACCCATGCTGCCCCGAAGGCGCCCGGACCACAGGGCTGGACCACCCGCCCTGGGGCTGCCCGGCCAGATGCTGGCTGGGCTCCTGCTCCACCTGCTGCTGCCTGGGACCCTGTTCCTGCTGGTGCTGATGCCGGCCGCCGCCATCATCTACCTGGGATTCCTGTGCCACTCCAGGGTGAGCCGGGCCCTCTGGGGGAGGAGGGGAGGCGCTGGCTGGGACTCCCGGGAGTGGGGTCCGGTGGAAGCTCAGGGCACTGGGCCTGAGGGTGAATCGTCCCCCTTGTCGCCAGAGACATGTGTGCCCCTCCCCGGAGAGCCCTTCTCCTGCCAGCCCCTCCCCGACTGGCCACAGCAGAAGGGCCTTTGTTCCCACTATGGGGACAGCTCTCTCCCTCCCCTGAGGCCCCCAGCCTTGTACCAGGGGCCACCAGGGCCTGGGCAGCTGGGCAGGGTGGGAGGAGGAGAGGGCTCCAGGAAGAGAAGATGATGTCCGATTTCACCAGTCCACAGCCCCTCCCCCGCCACACACACAGCCCCTGGCAGAACCCTCCTGCCCTGGGCTGGATTCCCCATGTGCAGTGGGCTGTGGCTTGGTCCAGGGCAGGGAGGGTGTAGGCAGATGGGCCCCTGTGCCCCCTTTCTATAGGCCTAAGGCAAGGGAGGGCGACCGGACGGGGGTCGCTAAAGAGAAGGTGGCACCAGCTGTGACACCCACAGGCTGGGGCTCCTGGTCAGGTGCCAGCAGAGAGAAGGGTCATGGGGAGCAGCGTGTGGGGGCTGGGGAAGCGGGGGTCGGGCAACAGCGGGAGGGGGGGAATTCTTTGAGCCTCCGCCCAAGAGATCGCTACTCGGGCCGTTTACTGCGTGGACTCTGGTGAATGGGTTCTTTTTTTTTTTTTTTTTTTTTAAATATATTTTATTGATTTTTCACAGAGAGGAAGGGAGAGAGAGATAGTTAGAAACATCGATGAGAGAGAAACATCGATCAGCTGCCTCCTGCACATCTCCCACAGGGGATGTGCCCGCAACCCAGGTACATGCCCTTGACCGGAATCGAACCTGGGACCCCTCAGTCCGCAGGCCGATGCTCTATCCACTGAGCCAAACCGGTCTCGGCTGGTGAATGGGTTCTTGATCTCTGTTCCTTGATGGAGAAATGACAGGTCCTCAGCACAGACTCCACTAGGCCTCGGTCCCCGCCCCTCGCCCCGCCCCGCCCCTGGCAGTATGCTCCCCAGGCCCCGCCCCGTCCCATCCTGTCCCGTCCACCTGCTGCCTGGCCCCGCCCAGTCAACCCAGGACCCGCCCACCCACCCAGACCAGCCCCTCCCCCTGCTGCCTGGCCCCGCCCCTCTCCATCCTGGCCCCGCCCCGCCCCGTCCACCTGCTGCCTGGCCCCGCCCATCCCCATCCAGGCCCCGCCCCGCCCCGTCCACCTGCGGCCTGGCCCCGCCCAGTCAACCCAGGGCCCGCCCATCCACCCAGACCCGCCCCTCCCCCTGCTGCCTGGCCCCGCCCCACCCCATCCTGGCCCCGCCCCGTCCCGTCCACCTGCTGCCTGGCCCCGCCCATCCCCATCCAGGCCCCGCCCCGCCCCGTCCACCTGCGGCCTGGCCCCGCCCAGTCAACCCAGGGCCCGCCCATCCACCCAGACCCGCCCCTCCCCTTGCTGCCTGGCCCCGCCCCTCCCCGCCCCATACAGGCCCCGCCCAGCCCCCATCCGGGCCCCGCCCCTCCTGACCTCCCGCCCCGCCCCCAGGTCCACCCGGCGCCCAGCCCCACGTGCCGCGCGCTGCTCACGGACCGCGGCTCCGCGACGCTCATCGTGCTGGGCTTCCTCTCGCTGCCTCTGCTGCTGGTGCTCGCCTCGGCCGCCCGCGCCCGCTTGGCCCGGCGCCTCCGCCCGCTGCTGCCGCCCCCCATTTGGACCCGCGGACCGGGCCGCCATCCAGGCTCCAGCGACGGGGAACGGGAGGAACGCCACCCCGAAGGGGAGGAGCAGCTCTGCGCCTGGGTGTGACCCCAGAGGCCCTCCAAAGGACCCGAGACCTCCAAATCCCGGGAGGCCCCCGAACCTCCACATCCTTCGTGACCTCCATCAGTTGGCCCCAGGCCGGCGAGCGCGTGGTCTGCGCCCAGATCCGGCTGGGAAATTGCGGGCATTGCCTGCCTCGGGCTCCGGCGCGGTGCTCCGAGCGGCCGCGAGATGGCACTCGACTCCCCGGGACTGGGGTCAGCTCTCCCCACCCACCGCCGCCGGCACCCTCGCTGGCACCCCTGCCGCAGAGGCTGTGCCCCCTCGAGGAGGCGGGGTGGCTCTCAGAGAGGGGCGCGTGGCCGGGCTCGAGAAAGGCGGCCTCCTGGCTTCTGCTACTGGCTGCCCTGGCCGGGCCCTGTGGCCCCGTGACTGGTCAGCCAGGGCCTCCCGCCAGTTTCAGAGGAGGTGGGACCCCCACGGTCCACCAGAGCAGAGCGCGTGCTTCCAGGAGTCAGCGATGGCCAAGCCCTGCCAGGGCCTGCAAGGCCCAGCCTGTGCCCAGGTTAGAGCTCAAACTGAGACCAGGGTTAGAGCTCGGCCAGTGCCCAGGGTTAGCATCTTTTATTATTATTATTTTACACTTTGTCCTTTATTTGGAATGGTTTCTTTAATACATGACCCTGACCCTTGGCCATGGCCCTTGATACAAACTAGGGTACACATTCTTTTTTTGAAAAATTGAAATATGAAAAGTGAGACAGCCCTTATGATTCGTCAGAGCAGGCTCACTGAAGTGGTAGTTTTCTGGCAATAAATGTGTCCTTGAAGTTCTTTCCCTTTGATCCCTAGAACCACCTTCATTTCCTCCTTTCCTGAAACTCTTTTGTTCAGTCCCTCCTGGAACGCCTGGAGGAACAGCAGCACTCTGCCCATGACTCCAGGGTGGGCGTTCAGATGGGCACCCACCCAGTGAGGGCGCAGCCTGTTCTCTCTGGGTGACGTTAAGATCTCCAGGGTCTGCTGCATTCTGTCCTATGCTTTGAGCTTGTTCCCAGTTGCGGCTCTGTTCTTGATGACCTATCCGGCGTACACGTGTTTCCCGTGCCTGGGGATCAGATATTTCCTAGTTCTGGAGAATTCTCAGCCGGTATCCCACGAGCTCTGCCTGTCACTCCCTGTACATGTTCTCCTTGGGGAAAGCTTCTCCTCTGACCTCGATGTCAATTCATCTCGCTTGTATTTTTTTTCAAATATCTTTTTATTATTGATTTCAGAGAGGAAGGGAGAGGGAGAGAGAGATAGAAACATCAATGATGAGAGAGAGTCGCCAATCGGCTGCCTCCTGCACGCCCCCCCTCCCCCCCACTGGGGATTGAGCCCACAACCCGGGCATGTGTCCTTAACCAGAATTGAACCTGGGACCCTTCAGTTCGCAGGCTGACACTCTATCCACTGAGCCACACCAGTTAGGGTTCTCTTGTACTTTAAAAAAATATATTTTTTATTGATTTCAGAGAGAAAGGGAGAGGGAGAGAGAGAAACAGAAACATCAGTGATGAGAGAGAATCATGGATCGGCCGCCTCCTGCACGCCCCACGCTGGGGATGGAGCCCACAACCCAGGCGTGTGCCCTGACCGGGGAATCAAACCGTGACCTCCTGGTTCACGGGTCGACGCTCAGCCCCTGAGCCGCGCCGGCCGGGCTCTCTTGTATTTTCCATCTCGGTGTCTCTCTGTTGCCTCTGGGCAATTCCTCCAGCGCCCGCTTCCCGCTCAGACGCACTGGCTGTGTCTAATCTGCTGATACACTCGCCCGTTTGATTCTAAATGACTATCCCTAAAACTTGCCCTTGCTTCCTTTTGAAGTCTGATCGTTTCTGATGGTCCCTTGGCGGCACGCTCGACGCCTGGGTTCCAGCTTCGGTCTGTTGCGGGGCCAGCTGGGCCGGTCAGGGTCCCGGTGGGTGGCCCCTGCGCAGTGCCACTCCGGCTCTCCGGCTGCAGGGTGGCTCTCCCGCCCTGTGTCCAGAGAACATGCTGCTTCCCCACTTGTTTTCCTGCGTCGTCCTGGGCCTGCTCCCTTTTCTCCTGTTTATCCACTTGCAGTGTTTAATTCTGGAGGGACCTCGGGGTATTTACTTCCTTGTAAGCCCAGCAGTGTATTAAAAATGTGAACTTGTTGTCACCCGTCCAGGGTCTGGTGGTAGCCGAAAGGCCTTTTAAAGGATGGAGCGCACCACACTGCCAGCTGGACTCTGCCTGTGACCAGCAGGGTCAGGCCCCAGAGACCGGGGCTCGCGGTTCAGGCTGTGACCGCAGTCAGGGCTCAGTCCGTGGCCTTGAGCGGAGCCCGCTGAGGCTGGCCCAGGTCCAGCAGGGGTCCCCCGGGGGGGTTCCAATTGTCTGTGCGCAGCTCTGATGCGGTTCCCAGTCAGACAGGAGCCTGGCCGGCCGCCCGGCTGCCAGAACTTCCCCTGGTCCAAGGCCGCCTTCCTTCCCCTCCTGCCCGGGCCGGGCTGGCGCTGGCCAGGCGGCTAGGAGGAAGACTCTCCTGAGGGTAGGCCTGGCCCTGGAGTCACCAAACAACAGCTGGGCCTGGGGGGCGGGGAGCTCAGCTGCCTGAGCCTGGGCTTCCTACGATGGGTCCCAGTGTCCCGGGCCAGCCCTGAGCCCCAGGGAAGTCTTGCCTCAGCCCCAGTTCTGCCCCACCCGCTCACAAAAGACACCCGTGAGGGGCTGTGAGCGTTCACACGGTCTCGGGCTCTGCTTTTTTTTAAAAAAATACATACTTCTTTGCTTTTTTAGAGAGAGTGGAAGGGAGGGGGTAGAGAGATAGAAACACGGTAAGAGAGAAATATCACTGATCGGCTGCCTCCTGCACGCCCCCCACAGGGGATCGAGTCCACAGCCTGGGCATGTGCCCTGACTGGGAATCCATCCGGGGCCTCTTGGCTCCCGGCTCGATGCTCAACCACTGAGCCACGCCGGCCGGGCTAGGGGTCTGCTTTTAGAGGGCCAGCTGTCAGGGACATTGGGACACTGGGTGCTGGGGGCCGAGGGCTGGCCCACCAGAGGGAACCAGAAACAGGCCCCGGGCCTGGGGAAGGCTGAGGAGACCATGGTCTCTTCTTTATCTGCCACCATTTAGGTTCCTGGTAAGGGGCTGGGGGGGCAGGGGGGGAGGAGGGGGGCTGGGCTAAGGGGAGGGAAGGTCCTGCCTCCAGCACCAGGCTCCCCCTCCTCAAGGCCCGTCATTCAGACATCCTATCCTGCCCTTCAATCCCTCTGCCCAGGCAGGACCAACCCCATCTGAAGCCCAGAGAGCTCTGCCTCTAACCCTTTGCCCAGCACGGTGCCCATGACAGAAGCCCCTCTTTCAGGGTCTCAGCCCCCCAGGCCGAGCCCCCAGCCTCTGCTCCCCCGCCCCCCGCCCCCCGCCCCACGAAAGCTACTTCAGCCCAGCCGGTGTGGCTGAGTGGTTGAGTGTTGACTTATGAAGCAGGAGGTCACAGTTTGATGCCTGGTCAGGGCACCTGCCCCGGTTGTGGGCTTGGTGCGGAGGAGGGGGCCTTGCAGAAAGCAGCCGAACGATGATTCTCTCTTATTGTCGATGTTTCTCTCTTCCTCTTTGAAATAAATAAAAACACACTTAAAAGCAAAAAACAAAAACCCTTCATCTCCACCCAATGCCCCTCAACCCATCCAGGGGCCCAGACTCCACGGGAAGCAAGTGCTCTGCTACTGGATGGGGCGGGGGAGGCCCCTCTGGGACATGCAAGCTCTTTCCCCACCCAGGTGCCCAGGCCCCTGCCCTGGCTGTGGGCGCCTCCACACACCTGTGTGTGCGTGTGCACGCATCTGTGCATTGTGTGTGTGTGTGTGCACGCATCTGTGCATTGTGTGCGTGTGTGCACGCATCTGTGCATTGTGTGTGTGTGTGCGTATGTGCATTGTGTGTGTGTGTGTGTGCGTGCATCTGTGCATTGTGTGCGTGTGTGCACGCATCTGTGCATTGTGTGTGTGTGTGTGCGTGTGTGCACGCATCTGTGCATTGTGTGTGTGTGTGTGTGTGTGTGTGTGCATGTTCTGGCTTGTGCCCGTGCAAATCTATCCCCTCCGCCTCCCCTCACACCCTGAGCTGGGGGATGGGAGCTGTTGTCTCGACCCCACAGGGTGGAGACTGTGCAAGATTCCCTGACCTGCCCAAGGTCATGTATTCACGCACAAAGCATTTCCGGGGACCGAGGCGTCGGCAGGCACACCCTCAGACAGCTGAGGCGCGGCCAGGAGGGGTCCGGGACGGGCCAGTTCCGTCCCTCCAGCTTGCATCCAGGTATGAGCCCTACCCTCACCCAGGCATGTGGGCCAGGCAGGGGTGCTGTGCAGGAAGTGAGCTGGGGTGGGTGGGCTGGGTAGAGTGGGGAGGGACACACTGCCTTCTACCCCCAGGGTGCCTCTGGCTGCTCTAATAATGAAATAGACATGAGAAACAGGAGCAATAGAAAATACCCAGATTCGAGACACGCGTGTGCATGAGAAGCCTGCATACGTGCGAGTCAGACCCCACATGCACGAGAGGATCAGAGGCAGAAACGAACTTGGGCATATAAGGCATGCTGAGCCGGCCGGCTTGGCTCAGCGGTTGAGCGTTGACCTCTGAACCAGGAGGTCAGGGCACAGGCCCGGGTTGTGGGCTTGGTCCCCAGTGTGGGGCGTGCAGGAAGCAGCAGATCCATGAATCTCTCATCGTGGATGTCACTATCTCGCTCTCCCTCTCCCTTCCTCTCTGAATTCAATAAAAACATATTAAAAACACACACGCTTCCTGAGTTAGGGACAAGATAGTGCTGGGCGTCGGGGCCTGGCAGGACGAGAAGAGCGGGTGCTGGGTCAACAGAGACTTGCTCTGCCTCCAGATGGGCAGAGGCTACGCTGACCACGGCTCACTCTGGGCGAGGCCCAGGCTCAGCTCCCCGGGCAGTGAAGGGAGGGGCCCAGGTTCCTCTTGAGCCTGAGGCTGCAGGTGCCTTTAGCTCAACACAGTCTGCATGCCGCGGAGGCGCATCGTGGGGTGCATCGGTCGGGACGCCCTCAGTAGTCACAGGCAGAGTCTGGCGCTGGCTCTGAGGTCTAAGGCCCTGCCCGCTGGGCCCCACTCCCACCTCTGGGGAGTCCCTCCCTGCTCTCTCCTTCCCCAGGCAAGCCTGTCTGGACCCTGCCTGGGGCAGGGGCAGGGGCAGGGTGTGGGGTCACCTCCCTATAATAGAAGGTTCCAGCAGAGGGAACCAAAGCGGGGTTGCGGGGGGTGGGGCACCCTGCACAGGCTGAGAACCCAGGAGCCTCTGAATGCCTGCCTTCCTCTCTGCGCTCACCCCTGCCCAGGAGGCCCTACGTCTGGCAGCGGCTCCCCAGGCGTCTCCTTGGAGGCCTCCCATCAGCCCCACCCTCCCCTGGGCCCTGGCCTGCCCCCTGAAGGCCCTGCACCCCTTGCCCTCCATTTCTGCCCCCCAGCCCTCTCCTTCCTGCTCTCACACACCTGCCTGCCCCAACCCCAGGGCCTTAGCACTTCCCGTAGCTCCCGCCTCCGGGCCTGACACGGCCGCCCTCCCCAGTGGGAATTTTTGCAGGCACGCCACTGCTTGTCCCACTTCCAACCCGGAGGTGCTGGGAGGACAGGGACAGTGCCCAGTCCTTGCGTGAACCTGTTTGTAGGCGGCGGGAACGGTGCCAGGAGTTAGGCCTGTGGAGTCAGGCCGGACCTGGTACTTGAGTTCTGGCTCCGAAAGACTTCAGAACCAAGACTCAAACTGTGAGAGAACATTTATTTGGGAAATCAAAGAGGTAAAAGAAGTAATTTTTAGAAAAAAATGGGCTTAGGAAACAACTTACAGAGGTAAAGGAGTCGTGAGGAGGGGAAAGGTAATGTGCCTGAGGGAAGGGGAGAGAAAGGGAAGGGCAGGGGTGGGGTCCTCTGTCCTAAGGACTTGGGGGGGGGGACGTTAGGGGAGGCCCCCGGGGAAGATCTCAGCAGAACACTCAGCAGCTTTCCAGGGGTGGCCTTTCGGGGTCCGGTCTCCACGGACTGCTGGGCGGGCCCCGGGGCCGGGGCCATCACCAGTGTGGCAGGTCCTGGGCTTGGCCATGGGCTTGCTTGTCTGATGCTGCTTTTCTGGGCCTGGAGCTGAAATGCAACTGAGGCCTCTAGGGAGGAAAGGTCAGGGGGTCCAGCGGCAGGACACAAGGCCAGTGTGTGCTGGGGGGGCGGGGGGAGAGGTCACCTGGGGGCGAGGATGTGCACACCTGTCCGTGGCTGTCTGCCCCGGTGGCCTCTCAACCTGGCCCCACGTCCTCGCTCCGTCCAGTCTGCAACTGCCGACCACGTCCCCACGCAGAGCCTGCCCGTGGCCTGGCTCCGCACCGAGGATGGGTGAACGCAGATGGGGTGCCCACCCCATGCTCTGGCTGCCCACCCCGCCAGGCAGGGGGCCGGAGGTGGGGTCAGTCTAGGGCAGCGATGGCGAACCTTTTGAGCTCGGCGTGTCAGCATTTTGAAAAACCCTAACTTCACTCTGGTGCCGTGTCACCTGTAGAAATTTTTTTATATTTGCAACCATGGTAAAACAAAGACTTCTATTTTTGGCATTTACTTTATATATTTAAATGCCATTGAACAAAGAAAAATCAACCCAAAAAATGAGTTCGCGTGTCACCTCTGACACGCGTGTCATAGGTTCGCCATCACTGATCTAGGGCCACAGGGAGCAGGGCTGGGCTCCTGGGGAGTGAGAGGCTGGGACCTGAGACCCCAGGGAGGTCCTCAGGCCCTGGCCTGTCCCCGACCACGGACAGGCAGGTGGAGTCTAGAAGAATGTGTGGGTGGGCAGCTGGGTGGGCTTGGGAGGGGCCTCTGGGCCCGGCTGCTCTCAGCGGCTGCTCCCTGGGTCCCACTCACTGGTGTGGGGTGAGGTCAGGGGGCCTTGGCTGGCCCCACACCCCAGATCCAGGCCCAGGGCAGCCACCCCCCCCCTTTGCTGTCTCTGTCCCCACCTCGTATGTGTGGGTAGATACAGCGACCGTGATAAACAGCTCAAGGGGGGCCCCTTACAGGGTGGGGTGGCGCCCAGGCCCATCTGCCCAGCAGAGCGCCCTAGGCGGGGTCAGGGGTGAGGTCAGAGGCCCCGGGAGCTGCCCTTTTCCCTGGGGTCAACATGACCACAGCACGCTGGGCACAAAAGGCCCTTCTTCTCCCCAGAGGCCTGGACTGTGCGGAGGAGGGAGGCTGTCCGACCGACTGGGAGGGGGCAGGGCGGGCGGCGCCGGCAGAGCAGTGGCCCTGGGTTCCCGGAACCCTGTCCACCTGCCTGTGGGCAGACGGGGTGGGCCAGCTCTGGGAAGTGATGCATGGAGCTCCCGCTGGGCCAAGGCCATGACATCAGGACTGAGCAGGGCTGGGCTCCGGGCAGGGGAGGCCTGGGGGCCAGGGCCTGCTGGTCTCAGAGCCTCTGATCTTCTCTGCCCCTCCGGCCCCAGGCCGCCCGCCTCAGAGAGGAGCCTTCCGGGCCATTCTATTTGTGCTTCCTCCGGCGTCTGCCCTAACCCTGACCACCGACACCCCTGGCTGACCCCTCGCTCCCTGGAGACTCTGTCTGGCCCTGTCTCCCCAGGGCAGGGGTGGGGGCTGCAGGACACAGAAGTGAGACTCGGGGCCAGGGAGCAGGGCCGAGGGGGAGGCCGGGGAGTCTCGGGGCTCAGGCGTGAGCAGACGTGACCCCGGCCAAGCTGAGGAGGAGCTCTGGGCCGGGGGCTGGGTAGCGGCCCTGGCGGAGGGCACCTGAGGCCGGGGCTCCTGGCCCCTCTTCCTCTGAGGCAGAGGCTGGAGGAAGGAGGGCAGCTGCTTCCTCAAGGGCTTGAGCCACAGCCAAGAAGACCCGCTCAGACTTTCCAGGAGGGACGGAAACTTCCCCGTCAGCCCTCAGGGCAGGCAGGCCTGGCTGCGGCGGCAGGTCCACCCGCCGGCAGGAGTGGGGGACCAGTGGGGAAGCCACTGCCTGGCCACAGGGGGCCCCCATTACAGCCCAGCTCCCTGTGCCCAGCAGGTGGGTGCCCAGGGAAACGGAGGATGAACCAAGAAGGGCCTGTATGTGTCTGCATGGGGTGCCCCCCCGCCCCGGGGCCCCGGGCCCCAGGCCTCCAGCTGTGGCTGCTGCCTGGCCCTGGTCTCCGCTCCCGGTCCCATCTCCACAGCCACCTGGTGAGCCTCCCCTGCCGGAGAGCTGGGGGCCGAGCTGGGCTCCTCCGGGCAGCAGCACAGCCTGGACTTCGGGGACCCCAGCCCCTAGCTCCCCTCCGGGGGCCCAGGCGGAAGCACCCGGCAGCCTCCGGTCCCCGCCGAGGCCTGAGGTCCGTGGAGCTGAGCCAGCGCGGCCACTGCCAAGATTCCCCGGGAGGGGTGGGTGGGGGCGGCGGGGACACAGCTCTCTTTCTGCTCCTGCCCTGGCCGCTCCTCTGGCTCAGGCTTGGCTGAAGCGCTTCCTTTTTTAGGCAAAGTGGTGCTCAGCCTGTCTGCGGCCTTCTCACCTGCCAGAGGGAGGAAGGAAACCATTGAGTCCCATCCGTCTTCCTCACAGAGCAGCCCCGGGAGGTGGGGAGGGAGGGGACATCCTGGAAGAGTTGCCCTGGGGGACCTGTGCCCCTGCCCCACGGAGGGAGAGGGAACCCTCACAGGAAGGCGTCTGAGGAGTGAGGGGTCGGGGCTCTCCGGCCCAGGGGGCACTGCCCCACCCCAGCTAAGGAGAGGGGGCAACAGGGGGGTGCTGGGGGTCTGTCCTTGGGCGTGGAGTCTGACCTCAGCCCAGGCCCTAGGCCCCCCATCGGGCAGGGTGCGTGGGGACAGCAATAGGCCGCATGGTCACCCTGGACAGGGCCTGAACAGCCACCCCCAGCTCCCAGACCTCTTCCTCCAAGAAGCCAGGGGGGTGGGGCTTTGGTGTCCCCCAAGAAGCCCACGTGCTATGTCCAATGCCCTGTGTCCTTTGTAAGTTCAGCGCTTGCAATCCCTGTGGGTCGGTCCTTGGAGACACGTGTCCCAGCCCCCAGACACCTCCCCCTGCCCCAGCCCTGTAAACCAGTGGGGGCCAGGGCTGGGGGGCGGGTGGCGGGGACCTTGTTGGGGCACGTTGTTCTTGGTGTCACCCCCACCCCCACCGCCCTGGATCCTCTTGGGCCGGCTCCAGGGACTCCCAGCACCGCGGAGATCTGGGCAGTGGGCCTGGGATGACCCAACTTGGGGGGCCCCCCGTCTGCTCCTGGCTGGGAGCAGGGGGCAGGGCGGACCCCCTGGTCTCCCGGCCGTAAAGGAAGGCCGCGGTGTCTGTGCGCGAACATGCCCACGAGTGCGCGGCCCGGTCCCTCCGTGCGCGCGCCTCCCGCCGAGTGCGCGCATCGGGGCGGGGCCTTTGGGGGCGGGTCCCGGTCCGGCCAGTGCGGGGACGCGCGGTGCCGCCCAGGAGCGAGCCAGCGAGGGGCTGGCGGAGTCCGAGCGCCCGGTCCGCTGCGCGGGATGCTGCCCTGGACGGCGCTCAGCCTGGCCCTGAGCCTGGCGCTGGCGTGGGCGCGGAGCGGCGCGGAACGCGGTGAGTGCGGGGCGCGGGCCCGGACTCGGGCGCCCCCTCGATCCCCCGCGGCCCCACGCGGCCCGCGCTCTCCTCCCGCGGCCGCGGGGCGGGGGCGGCCAGCAGGGCACCCCACCCACCTGCGGCGGACGGACCCAGACGCCCCAGGAGACTCGACCGAGCGCGGGGACGTGGAGGCCGCCATCTGCCCGGTCGGCATCTCCACCGGATCGTGGGGCCTGGACGAGAGGGGGAGGTGTCTGTCCAGGAGGCTGCCCCGGCCTCAGTTTCCCTCTCCTTGGAATGACCCTCCGTAGAGGGATGACAAGCAGGTTGGAGTCGCCCCACCGAATTAGGGAAACCTGAGGCCCCAGGGCCCAAACCAGAACCAAGACACCCCAGTCCCCGTCTGCCCATGGCCCAGGGGTGGAGGGGCCCATGTGCCCCCCCCACCCCCCACCCCACCCCCGCTCCAGGGGTGAGGGGAGGAAGGGGCGGCCGGGAGGCGCTGGTGGGACCTCAGGCTGCTGCAGCAGGTAACTCGCTTCCGGGGTCCAGATGGAGCAGGGGCTGGGGGCCCGGGGAGGGGTGACATCATCTGTAAGTGGGGTTAGAACTGCAGCCCGGCCATCTGGGCTGTGGGCGGGCCTGCGATCAGTGCTGTCTCCCCATCTCGCCCCTCCTCCCCAGCCTGCCTCTTCTGAGCTGCTTTGCAAACCCCCCCCCCCCCACCCCCGCCATGTCCCACCTGCTGCCTTACCTGGAGGCTGAGCTGTGAGGCTGAAGGCAAGCCTGAGGGAGCAGCCCCTGACCCCCCGGCCCGTCCACTCGCCCCTCTGAGCTGGGCCAGGACCCATGGCTCCTGCCTGTTTGCAGTTAGCCGTGGGGGCTTGGAGGGGCCGGCTTTGTTTTACAGACGAGATAGGAGCCCAGAGAGTGCCCCAGGGACATGGCCAGGGTGCAGAGCGGGACCCCTGAGACTTGGACCCCTCTGCCCCTGGGGATGCCACCCCAGGACCTTTGGGGAAGGACTGAGCAGGCTCTCAGGACCTCCTGGGGTGAAGCTCCGGCTGGGGGAGCTGCCGTGGGTGTGGGGCTGCCTGGAGTCCCCACCCGGGCTGAACCCCCCCTCTCCCCTAGGGCCCCGGGCAGCAGCCGCCCAGGGGGACCTGCTCTTTCTGCTGGACAGCTCAGCCAGCGTGACTCATTATGAGTTCTCCCGGGTCCGGGAGTTCCTGGGGCAGCTGGCAGCCCCACTGCCCCTGGGCCCCGGGGCCGTTCGTGCCAGCCTGGTGCACGTCAGCAGCCGGCCCCACTCCGAGTTCCCCTTCGGCCAGCACAGCTCCGGGGCCGCCGTCCAGGACGCCATCCTCGCCGCTGCCCAGCTCATGGGCAACACCAACACGGGCCTGGCGCTGGCGTACGCCAAGGAGCAGCTGTTTGCCGAGGCTGCGGGGGCCCGGCCGGGGGTGCCCAAGGTGCTGGTGTGGGTGACCGACGGCGGCTCCAGCGACCCCGTGGGGCCCCCCATGCAGGAGCTGAAGGACCTGGGCGTCACCGTCTTCATCGTCAGCACCGGCCGGGGCAACCGCCTGGAGCTGTCGGCCGCTGCCTCGGCCCCCGCGGAGAAGCACCTGCACTTCGTCGACGTGGACGACCTGCCCATCATCGCCCGGGAGCTGAGGGGCTCCATCCTCGGTAGGTGGGCGGGCAGAGGCGGGGCTGGGGGTGGCCAGAGCCCAGCCAGAGAGCTGGGGTGGGATTTTAAAATACGTACATTTTTTTTTTTTTATTGATTTCAGAGAGGAAGGGAGAGGGAGGGAGAGGGAGAGAGAAACATCAATGTTGAGAGAGAATCATTGATCCATGGATCGGCTGCCTCCTGCATGCTCCCCACTGGGGACTGAGCCTACCACCCGGGCATGTGTCCTGACCAGGAATCAAACCGTGACCTCCTGGTTCCTAGGTTGGCAACCGACCACTGAGCCCCGCTATCTGGGCCGGGGTGAGATTTAAGAGGAATCTGTCTGCCTGGAGCAGGGGCCAGGGCTGCAGGGCAGGTGTCCCCAGGGGTTCATGGGGGAGGTGCCCCCTACCTGGGCCGTGGAGGGATGAGGGCAGGCCTGTGTGAACATCTCCACGTGGGGCTCTCTGAGGGGCCCAGCCCCTTGGAGGAGGCCCCGGGGAGTGGGGGGCCCGGTGTGGACCCAGGGGCTGCGCTGGTGGGGTGTGGCTGAGTGGAGAGGAAGAGAAAGGGGCTGCCAAGCCTGAGGACTGTGCGGGGGGCCGCAGGTACTCCTGTACCTGAGCCAGGGCCCACCATGTCTGGAGCTGGGAGCCAGGTCAGGAGGGGCCGGGACCGCCTCCTCTGGGCTCTGCTTGACCCCAGTGCCTGCCGGGGTGAGGACAGCTGGAGGGTTTTCAGCAGGTTCTCGTTAGCAGCTCCTTCTCCTGGACCCCTGATCCCGCCAAACCGCAGAGGGGGCGGGGCTGGAAATGAAGGGCCTGGTCGCTGGCTCGGCCTCCTCCGTAGCCACTGAAAAATGCCACTAACCCAGGGTTCTGCCCAAGTCTCCGCCTGTGGGTTAATCATCCACCCGAAACCAGAAGAGGTTGGCCTGTGGGTTGCAGGGGGACTGGGTGCCTCTGAGACTTTCCTTCCGGGGACACCTGGCCCCTGGTTGCCCCAGGTCAACCACTCCGCTGGCTGAGCCTGGAGGCTGCAGGGCAGCCAGGAGTGTGGGCTGGGGGCTCCTGGGATGGGAGTGGGATGGCGGGGGGGTGAGTGCCAGGCTGGCAGTGAGGCCCCAGCATCAGAGGAGGAAGCCACAGGATCAGGATCGTGACAGGCTGAACCCTGCCCAGACACGAATCCCCACACCCGCCAGCTCGGCCCAGATGGCTCAGGAGGAACGCTCCGTCCTCCATCGGGGATCCCACTCTGGGGTGACATTCCTCTGGGGGCCTGAGGCAAGCAGCCTGCCCCCCTGTCCGGCTGCTCTTGTTGTCACATCCTCAGCACCCCTCGGGGCATCCCCTGGTGGCCCCCCATTTCCTGGCTGCACCATGGGCCCCTTTGCCTTGACTACCCAGAACTAAACTGACCCCAGGCCCTGGGTCTCTCTGGCTGGGGGGCGGGGGGGGGGGCGGGGGGGCGGGGCTCTCTGTTCTCAGACACCACCTGGGGCCCTGTCACCTTTCAGGGACCCTTGTCCAGGCCTAGATTGCTTCCCAGTGGGCTGGGGCCGGGGCAGGGAAGCTCCTGATGGGGCCAGAAGTGGGGGGCTGCATTCCTGTCTCCCCCCAGCCCTGTCCCGGGTTTGCATATTCTTCGCATCTGCTGGGCGTGGTGAGCCTGGCCTGGCTCCCCAGCATTCCTGTTCCTCGCGTCTCCCTGGTGGGGGGCCCCCACCCCGGCCTCTGTCTCCTGGTCTTCCCGGAGTGGGCAGTTCAGGCCCCGCGCCTGGGGGAGGGAGCAGGTGGCCTGGCGTCCCTGACCCCCGCACCCCACCCCCCCAGACGCCATGCAGCCGCGGCAGCAGCTCCGTGCCTCTGAGGTCACGTCCAGTGGCTTCCGCCTGGCCTGGCCGCCCCTGCTGACCGCCGACTCGGGCTATTACGTGTTGGAACTGGCACCCAGCGCAGAGCCGGCCGCCGCGCGACGCCAGCAGCTGCCGGGCAACGCCACCGGCTGGACCTGGGCCGGCCTGGACCCGGACACGGACTACCACGTGGCGCTGCTGCCCGAGTCCAACCTGCACCCCGTGGGGCCGCAGCACCTGCGCGTGCGCACGCTGCCGGGTGAGGCGGGGGCGCGCGGCCCGGGGCGGGGGGCGCGGGGCGCGGGGGTCGGAGCGGGCGGCGGGGGGCGGGGGCGCGGCCCCCCACTGACGCGCGCTTCCCCCGCAGAGGAGGCCGGGCCGGAGCGCATCGTCATCTCGCACGTGCGGCCGAGCAGCCTGCGCGTGAGCTGGGCCCCGGCCGGCGCGCTCCGCTACCACGTGCAGGTCGGGCCGCTGGGGGGCGGCGCGGCGCAGCGCGTGGAGGTGCCCGCGGGCCGCAACGGCACCGCCCTGCAGGGCCTGGCGCCGGGCACCGCCTACCTGGTCACCGTGACGGCGGCCTTCCGCTCGGGCCGCGAGCGGGCGCTGTCCGCCAAGGCCTGCACCCCCGACAGCGAGCGCAGCCGCGCCCCGCGCCCCCCGCCGCCGCCGGGGCCCGGGGGCCGGGGGCCGTGACCCGGACGCCCGCGCAGCCCAGGGCCCCTTCTCCCGACCCCGGTGCGGGAGGCGCCCACCGCCGGACCCAGGGTCTCGTTCCGGGGGCTTGGGGGTGCGGACTCGGCCTTTGCGCGCGGCGATCCCGCGTGACCGACCCCCAGTCCTCGTTCCGCGGCCGGAGCCCGACTCCAGGGCCAGACCCTCGGCTGCAGCTCTGGCGCTGGCTGGAGCGACCCTTCCCTTCCCGCCCGGCGCGGGGCCCTCGGCCGTGTCCTTGGGGCTGGAGTCAGCGGGGAGATGGAGGGGGAGTCTGGGCGCGGGGTGAGACCATCAGACCCGGGACAGGCCCGGCCCAGGACCAAGGGCGGTGGGCCGGGTGGGCCTCCCACTGTGTGAAGGGCCAGTGGTCCAGCTGGCCACTCAGGTCCGGGATGTGGCTAGAAGGTGGAGGGGGGCGGGGTCCGGCCAGGTCCCCACAAGCTTCCAGGAGGAGACAGGACCCGCCAAGGGCGGGGAAGAGTGTTTGGAGGTGCGGTCAGAGGTCAGCGGCTGGAGGGTGGACAGGTGCCCTTCGCCAGGCCACCCAGCTGCAGGGCAGTGCCTGCCCCCCCTCTGGGCCCAGCACAGGGAGGCCGGAGCTGGCATTCAGGACCCTGGAGACAGCACTGGCAGGGAGTCTCCTCTTGCTTCTGATGGGGTCCTCCAGGCTGGGGGGTCAGCCAGGTCCCCCCGGGAAGCACCCCAGCGATTCTCTGCCTCTTCGGACAGCGCCCTCCTCTGTCATTACTCACCCTCGGGGGCCCCAGGCCAGTCCCAAGGGCAGGCAGCGCTGCTGTCCCGGCCACCAGGCCCCTCATCCTCTGCCTCTTCCCCACTAACATCCCACACCTTCAAGTACAGATTAAACCGGATGTAACCCGAGTCCCGCAGTCTCTCTCCTTGGATACTTCACTCTTCGCCGCACCCAGCCCCTCGGGGGTCCTGGTGGACGGGGCCCTCGGTGACCCCTCTGCACCCCTGTTCAGAGAGCCCCAGCCCGTCCTGTGGGCGCGGATTCCGCGGTTGGGAGGGGAGCACCTGCTGGAATGCCAGGGATTGGCTCTCCAGGGGCTTCCACCCACCCCGGCCTTCTGCCCTCTCCTGGGGCAGCCGTGCCCTTCCTGGCTTCTTGTTCCAACCAAGCTCTGCAGGGTCGAGAGGTGGTCTCCGGGTCTGGCCAGTGTTTTCAGGTTGGCGGTGTGCATGTGCCTGTGTGTGTGTGCGTGCGCGTGTGTGTGCATGTGCATGTGTGTGCATGTGCCTGTGCATGTGCCTGTGTGTGTGTGTGTGCGTGCGCGTGTGTGTGCATGTGCATGTGTGTGCATGTGCCTGTGTGTGTGCCTGTGCCTGTGTGTGCCTATGCGTGTGTGTGCGTGCCTGTGTGTGCCTATGTGTGTGCATGTGCCTGTGTGTGCGTGCGCGTGTGTGTGCGTATGTGCCTGTGTGTGCATGTGCATGTGTGTGCGTGTGCCTGTGTGTGTGTGCATGTGCGAGCCTTCACTCTCCATGCATCACATGCCCCTGCCCAGGCATGGAGACCCCACCAACCACTCATCAGTGTGCCTGTTGGGGGGCAGCCCAGGGTTGCCCTATGTGATGATGGCAGGAGAGACAATGGCCCCCGCCCCTCCCTCCAGCCCTGGCTGTGTGAGCCGATTGGGAAGGGGGGCTGAGGGGGTGGGTCCAAGGCCCTGGGGACAGAGGGCCATGCCTGGCCAGGCCAGACTTGGTCCGGGGCCCTGTGTCAGGTGGGTGTTGGGTTTCTCCTCCGTGTTGCCCAGCCCCTTAAATCTGGCCCGGGGAGCCCCGTGGACCGTGGCTGTGTGCCCTGCGGTTTCTGCGTCCACTCTGCCTAGTGGTCAGCAGGCAGCCGGGCATCAGAGCTCCTGTGACCTCCGCAGCTGCCCTGTTCTGAGCCTGGTGGGTGTGAGCGGCAGGGGCCCAGGGCCCCAAGCAGCCAGGGGGACCCTACCCAAGCCGGGGCCTGCGCCTTAGGCCCCATCTGCCCCTGAGGGTCAGAATTCCCCGCCCCCCCCCCCCCCCCCGTGCAAGTTCGAGTCCCCCATGCTGATCCGCCCAGGCGCTCATGGGTCCAAGACCACTGGCCACCGAGAGTCCCCTTCCGCACGGAGCCCCTGCCCGCCGGCTGGGCCTTGGGGAAGGGCGTGGTCACCCACTCGAGACAAGCTGAGTGGTGAGCTCCTTCCCCCGAAACAAGCCTGCGACCCCCAGGGAGGGCAGAGGCTGAAGACACGGCCACACCCCCCGGAAGGGGCCCGGGTTCCCCTCACCGCTGCTGGATGCTGAGGCCCAGGGAGGGAGCCCCGCTCCCATCTCCCTGCCAAAGGCGGCCTCTCCTGGGCCCTTCTCTCGGAAGCACCGCCCTTTCTGTGCATCGTCCCAGGCGGTTCTTACAGGTCGCTGAGTCGGGGCCACAGCTGGGAGCAATCTGGAGGCAACAGCTGACACGCAGGCCCGGACCCCTCCGTCCCCCGGGGCCCATGCCTGCCAGGACTGACACCCTCCACGCACGTCAGGCAGCTATGAGCGTCCGGCACGTCCGTGGAGGCTGTGACGCTCACGGCAGGCAGGCGTCTGCGGGGCCCGCGTGGGCCGGGTTGCGAGGGCCCTGCCACTGGGAGGGGACCCCAAGGGGAGGCTCCTTTGGCGCATGGGGCACCCGCATGAGTGCTGTTCGCACAGCTGTGCCCCTTCTGCGGCCGTCCCCAATTGGATAGCGATCGGGGCGCTCCCAGGGGCTGCACGTCCGTTCGTCCTCCATGGGGTCTTCCCCGCTGCCCAGGGCTCGCCGAGTGGCTGGGGAATGGCTCTCCCGCTTGTGAACTCTTTTAAAAAATTAAAACAAAACCAAAAACAGAGTAGAAACATCAATGATGAGAATCATTGCCCTGCTGCCTCCTGCACGCCCCCTACTGGGGATCAAGCCCAACAAACCCAGGCATGGGCTCTTGACGGGAATTGAACCTGGGACCCTTCAGTCGGCAGGAGAGCGCTCTAACCATTGAGCAACCAGCAGGGCCAGCTCATCAGCTCTTGGACAAAAGCCGTCTGTGAGGAGACCAGAAAGCATTTGGGGTCTGGGGCCCCCGGCCTCGGCCAGTGAGGTGTCCACCAGTGGGAGGTGCAGCCAGCGCAGGACTCCCTCCAGCGGGAGCCATTTCCACGGCGGCAGCCCCAGGCCAGGTGCGAGTCCGCAGCCTCCTGCTGGGGAGAGGGGACAGTTCAGGAAAACCGACTGCACAGCTGTGTGCCCGCTGCTTTTTTCTCTGGGCTGAAAAAGTGTGTCCCCACATCCATGAAAACAAACAAGACGCCAGCGGAAGTCGTACCTGCTCCTAGAAGTGAGGGTGCTGAGGTGGGGGCTTGGGGAGACGCTGTCCCGGGCAGGGGGGCTCCTGACCCCATTCTCTGGAAGGGCTGAGATTGTCTGGGCAGGGGTAGGGTTCCCCGGGGCGACCCCGTCACAGTGGGTTCGATCCCCACTGTGTTCTCATTAAAACACCTGCCGCTGCCCTCCCCAGTGGGGCTCAGTGGTTGGCATCGACCTATGAACCAGGAGGTCACTGTTCAATGCCTGGTCAGGGCCCATGCGTGTGGGGCGTGCAGGAGGCAGCCGATCCATGGTTCTCTCTCATCGTCGATGTTTCTATTCTCTCTCTCCCTCTCCCTTCCTCTCTGAAGTCAATAAAAATATATTTGAAAAACAAAGCAAAACACAGGGACTCCTGGGAGTTCCTTCTAATGTTCCCAGGAGTTCCTTCTAATGTTCCCGTAAATAGAAGCATAAATAGAATCAGGCAAGTTTTTGCCTTTATAACTGCTCTGTGGCCTTATGGCTTTAACAAACCCAACGAAAACTCCCTCTGTTCCACATCCACCCTTTATGTCTAGAGATAAACCTATTCATTTCCTTTAAAAGAATATTTTTATTGATTTTAGAGAAGAAGGGAGAGGAGAGGAGGGAGAGAGAGGAGAGGAGAGAGAGAGAGAAACATCAAAGATGAGAATCATGGATCGGCTGCCTCCTGCACACCCCCTACTGGGGATCGAGCCCACAACCCAGGCCTGTGTCCTGACAGGGCATCTAACTGTGGCCTCCTGGCTCACAGGTCAGCGCCCAACCACTGAGCCACGCTGGCGGGCAAATCTATTCCCTTTCAAGGTAGAGTTGACACGTCCATCCTCCTAAATCCACGTTTGAGGAATCATCTCTCAGCTGATTTTGGGCGGGGGCCCTCCATCGGTGCATGAAACCAGATCCAAGGTTGGCGTTCCTCGCCTGGTCAAGCCCTGCTCACGCTCCTCAGGCCACTCAGACTTGGGCCCCTCCCATTTCTGCGTCAGTAAAGCCCGGTGCGGCCCCGGCTGGTGCGGCTCGGTTGGTTGAGCACCGTGTTCTGCACCAAAAGGCCGCCGGTTCCATTCCAGGCCAGGGCACATGCCCGGGTTGGGGCTCGTTCCCCAGTACGGGAGGCAGCCGACTGATATCTCTCCCTCCCTCCTTTCCTCTTCCTCCCTCGCTTTCTAAAATCAATAAAAACACATTAAAAAATATATTTTTATTGATTTCAGAGAGAAAAGGAGAGATAGAAACATCCATGATGAGAGAGAACCATTAATCGGCTGCTTCCTGCACACCCCATACTGGGGATCGAACCCGCAACTCAGGAATGTGCCCTAGACCGGAATCGAACCCGGGACCCTTTGGTCCGCAGGCCGATGCTCTATGCACTGGGCCAAACTGGCCAGGACAAAACATATTTTTTAAAAGGTGTGGAATTAGCCCTAACCGGTTTGGCTCAGTGGATGGAGCGCTGGCCTGCGGACTGAAGGGTCCCAGGTTCGATTCCGGTCAAGGGCATGTACCTGGGTTGCGGGCACATCCCCAGTAGGAAGCCTGCTGGAGGCAGCTGATCGATGTTTCTCTCTCGATGTTTCTAACTCTCTGTCCCTCTCCCTTCCTCTCTGTAAAAATCAATAAAATATATTTTAAAAAAATAAAAAGGTGTGGAATTAGCGGATCAATGAAGACCTGTTTTCTCCTCATGCCCATTAGGTGAGGGACTCCGCGTTTAAGGAGACAGACTTCTGCACAGGGGCTGCCCTGGGGGACACCAGGCAGAGGGGTGTCTGCAGCCCTGGAGCTGGGAAGTCCTGGGCGGGAGTGCAGGGGCCTGGAGCTGGAGTGGAAGGCCGCAGGTCTGGTGTGCTGTGCAGACCCCGGAGGTCTGGCCAGGTTCGGGACACAGAAACCATGCCTGGGCTCCCAAGGCAGCGGGGCCCCCTCTCTGGGCTCAAAGTCAGGCCTGAGGCCAAGCTGTCCACCTGCCTCTTTTTTTTAAAAAAAAAAATATGTTTTTGATGATTTCAGAGAGGAAGGGAGGAGAGAGAGAGAGACACATCAATGATGAGAATCATTGATTGGCTGCCTCCTGCGGGCCCCACACTAGGGATCCAGCCCACAACCCAGGCAGGTGCCCCGACCGACTGGGAATCGAACCGTGACCTCCTAGTTCAAAGGTCGACGCTCAACCACTGAGCCAGGCCGGCTGGGCTGAGACTGGCCTCTTAAATGTAGAGCTACCTTCTCCGTTATCCCTTATTCTATAAAGTACACAGGCTTGCCAAACGCAGGCCTGCGAACGGAGCTGGAGAGGGGCCCGGGGCCAGGCCTGTGTGGGCAAGAGCGTGGGCCTTTTACCCACTTTCCTCCTTGTCCGGCCAAGCCCTGCGCTCGCTGGGGGAGGTGTGTTTTGTGGCTGGTCCACGGAAACCTCGAGGATGGCCACTAGGGGGCACCGGGCTAGAAAACTCATTTGGGTTTTTTCTTCCGTGGAGGGGGGAGATCACAGAACTGTCCTCGAATTCCCCCCCACACACACACCTTTTTGTTAAATTCAGGCTGACAGCTGTTTTCCGTCCAGTGGGGAAACTGACTGCACCTCAACCAGTTCCGTAAGGAAAGGACCAAGGGACAACTTGGACCTTGGCCCAAAGGCGAACTTTGCTACCTTGGGACACTGTGGGTCCTAGAGCAACGCTGGCCTGTCTGTGCCCACCCTTCTCTCCCTCTGTCCCAGGGGGGTCCTGCCTGCCCCTCTGGACGTCCCCAGGGAGAAATCCTCACCCGTCTGTGACCGGGAGCCGGGACTCTAGGCTCTCCTGCAGCGAGGGTGGCCTCTGGCGCTGCTCTGCCCCTGCCTGCTTCTCTGGTGGGAGCTCTCTGTCCCCGCCCTGGTGAGCCGCTTCAGAGCGACACAGAGGGTCACCCAGCCACGGACACTGCTTCCCTGAGACCGTGAGAGGGCCCAGAGGGCCTTTCTCCAGTCCGGCCCTTCACCCGGGGAGACGGGCCTGGGACCGACCCGCTCCTGCCCTTTTATCCCCTTTTATCGCGGCATTGAGTACATGCCCCAGGGCCTGCCCGCCATTGCAGGCCCCATCCCCTCTGCCCCAGCTGGCGCTGTGCCGGGGCCAGGAGGCCACGGGCTGTGGGATCAATGCCTGCCTGCTGCAGTGGGAGGGGCTGCTAGGCCCTGGGAGCTGCCAACATAAGAAACATTCGAACCTGTGAAGAGTTTTTGTGAGTTTATTTGAGCCAAACTGTCAATTGCCCGGAAGCAGAATCTCAAAGAATTAAGATAATGCTCCAGAGAATGGTGGTTTTCCATCTATTTTTATACATTACAATGCGTTACGTAAGTGAGTTACATGAAATCCATTGGTGATAGGTTAGGGGGGCAGGAGAAAGCAAAGCTGGGAAACGCCTGGAATTGGATAAAAAGTAGCCGGAACCAGTTGGGCTCAGTGGGTAGAGCGTCGGCCTGCAGACTGAAGGGTCCCAGGTTCGATTCCGGTCAAGGGCATGTACCTTGGTTGCGGGCACATCCCTAGTAGGAGATGTGCAGGAGGCAGCTGATCGATGTTTCTCTCTATCTCTCTCCCTTCCTCTCTGTAAAAAATCAATAAAATATATTTTTTAAAAAAAGTAAAATGATAGACACATGCTTCTTTTATACAGATGGGTACAGGGTAGTTAACAGTCAGCAATTAACACGATAACAATAACAAGGAGGAAATTTGCCACCCCGGGCCATTTGTTGTGTTATCTTAGATGCAAAAAGACAATAGGTTTAGTAAAGAGAGAAGTTGATCTTTGTTAAGGAAGATACTGGCCTAGGACATGACTACCCACTACAAACTGCTTTTAGTTTAAAAGTTTTAATACCAGACCATCCTCTGTGGTGACTTTAGGTCTGTGAGTTTGCAAGGCCTCTATGCAGGCCTCCCCTGAGTTAGTCAGGTCAGCACGTGGCCCCTTTTCCTCCTGTGTCAGGCTCCCCTTCTCCAACCCCAAACTCCCTGGGTGGGGTTTTCCCCCACAGGTCAGCGGTCTCCCACAGGTTCTCTCTCTCTGTCTCTCTTTTTATTTTATTTTACTAGAGGCCCGGTGCATGGATTCGCGCACTGGTGGGGTCCCTCGGCCTGGCCTGCAGGGATCGGGCTGAAACTGGCTCTCTGACATCCCCAGAGGGGTCCTGGATTGTGAGAGGGCAGTTCTCAGGTGATGCACCCCGGAATCAACCTCCCTCTTCTCTGGTTCAGTGCACATCATAGCTACCGGTTGGAGCGTCTGCCCCCTGGTGGTCATTGTGTGTCATAGCTACTGGCCAGTCAACCAGTAGCTTAGGCTTTTATGTATATAGATAATTTTTTAAAATATTTTTTTATTTCAGAGAGGAAGGGAGAGAGAGAGAGAGGAAAATCAATGATGAGAGAGAATCATCAATTGGCTGCCTCCTGCATGGCCCACACTGGGGATCACGCCCGCAAACCTGGCAAGTGCCCTGACCAGGAACTGAACCTTGACCTTCTGGTTCCTAGGTTGATGCTCAACCACTGAGGCACGTCAGCCGGGCTATCTCTGTCTCTTTTTAAGAACATGTTTTTATGATTTTAGAGAGAGGAAAGGAGAGGGATAGAGAGACAGAAACATGGACATGACAATGAAACAGCCATGGGCTGCCTCTTGCATGCCCTCCACTGTGGATAGAGCCCGCGATTGGGCATGTGCCCGACCTCCCTGCGTGGGTGATGCTTAACCAGAGAGCCAGGCCCGCTGGCTGCCACAGGCGTCCTCTCCCAGCCTCTCCGGTCCTGGCGCACATCAAGATCCACCACCAGCCCTATCCGGTTTGGCTCAGTGGATAGAGCATCGGCCTGTGGACAGAAGGGTCCTGGGTCCGATTGCGGGGTACAGGGGGCAGCCAACAGTGATCTCTCTCATCACTGATGTTTCTATCTCTTTCACCCTCTCCATTCCGCTCTGAAATAAATAAAAATATATTTTTTTAAAAAGAAAAAGATCCACCACCGCTCCCTCCCCACCTGCCTCTCCGCCCGCCACGGAGTCAGGAACTCTGCAGGCGCCCCTAGCAACGGGACACGCCGTTGCTATCAGAACGGACGCCGTTTCCCTCGGCGCGCACGCTTCCCCGGACGATGAATTATGTCCCCGACCGGACCCCGTAACCAGGGACCGCCTCCCGTCCTCAGTCGGCCCGCCCCAGAGCCAGCTCAGGCAATCGCGTTGCCAGTACCGATGACGTCACGGCCCGCGCGGCCAATCCGAGGGCCGCGCGGTCCAGGTCCTCAGGCGCTTCCGTCGCCCGGGGAGGAGTAGGCGTGCGTCGCGCCTGCGCCGTGGCTCTGACCGTCGGCTCCCAGCGCGTGGAAGCTACTAGGAGCCGCGCGCGTGCGTCCGCTCGGTCCAGGTCCTGGCGGCGGCGGCACGCGGCGCTCGCGGGCCATGTCCTGGCTCTTCGGCATCAAGGGCCCCAAGGGCGAAGGCGAGGGACCCCCGCTGTCCCTGCCGCCCGTGCAGCCCGGGGCCGAGGGAGGCGGGGACCGCGGCGCGGGAGACCGGCCGGGGCCCAAGGACAAATGGAGCAACTTCGACCCGACGGGCCTGGAGCGCGCGGCCAAGGCGGCGCGGGAGCTGGAGCACTCGCGTGAGTGCGGCGGGGGCGGGGGCTCCTCCACGGAGGGCCGGTCCACCAGTCCCCGGGCAGCGGGCACCGGCGGCCTCTAGCCCCTCGGGCGTCGGAGCGACAGGGATGCACGTGGTTGTCGGGGGTCCTGCCCGTCAGACGGACACGGGCCTCCGGGGTGGGTCAGCCCAGCTCGCGCGCGTGCAGGGCGGCTCGGGCTCCTGTCGCCCTTGGCGCCGTCCCGGCTGCCACGTGCCCTTCGGGCGAGGAGACCAGCGCCGAGCGGCCTCCCCGCGGTGACAGGTCGCCGGGGGCAGGTTCCGGCCGGGCCTGGAGTCCGGTCCCCGCAGTCCCCGCCCCGGGCCGGCGCTCCTTCCCCTCCGCGTGGGTCGGCCGAGGCGTGGTCAGATCGGGGTGGCTGCTAGCAGGTTTCTGCATAAGAGGAGAAGCATGGCTGAGGGCCATTGGTTTCATTTCATTTTCTTTTTAAAATACTTTTGTTGCCCTGGCCGGCTCGGCTCAGTGGATAGAGCATCAGCCTGCGGACTGAGGGGTCCCGGGTTCGGTTCCGGCCAGGGGCGCATGCCTGGGTTGCGGGCTCCATCCCCAGTGTGGGGTATGCAGGAGGCAGCCAATCAGTGATTCTCTCCCATCATTGATGTTTCTCTCTCTCTCCTTCTCCCTCTCTGAAATCAATAAAGAAATATATACTAAAAAAAATACTTTTGTTGATTTCAGAGAAGTGGCGAGAGGGGGAGGGAGAGAGAGAGAGAGAGAGAAACATCACTGATGGGAGAGAATCATGGATCGGCGGCCTCCTGCACGCGCCCCACTGGGGATCGATCAGCCGGCAGCCGGGCCTGTGCCCTGACCTCCTGGTTCACAGGTCCACCCTCAGCCACCGAGCCCGGCCGCCGGGCTCAGGAGGCCACAGCGGAGGATTGGGGTCCGTTAGCCTGCAGGTCGGCGAGGTCTGAACAGCCGCCGGGCAGACAGCCCTGGCCCAGCCGGTGACCTTGCTGACCAGGAGTCACTGGCCCACATCCTCCCCAGCTCCCCTTTCTCCTGTGCCTCCGGACGTGGTGTGAGAGAGTAAGAGCCTGGGACGCAGAAGGCGCTGAATGAACTTGGAAGAACGTAAAGGCTCTCAAACGTTTGCTTAAGCAGCGGGGCCCTGTGTTCCGAGGAGGCCCAGAGAGCAGCCTGTGAACTGGTAGAAGCGGAGCCTCCGGGCAAAGGCCTGGGGCGGCCTGGCTCTGGGATGGCAGCGGCTCAGTCCAAACACCTAGGCTTTGGGGCGGGGCCAGGGCAGCCCTGTGCCTGGGACACGCCCCCGGCAGCCGGCGGTACTGTGCTTTCTAGGTAATTCCAGCATCAGGCTGGGCTGGGAAACCGGGGCTGGCCTCTGAGCATTGGGGTGCTGCAGACTTCGCTGGGGGACGCCTTTCTGCCCCAGCTCCTGGGGGGTTGCACCCGCTCACCACGTCCAGAACGTCCACGTTATCCCGCTTTTAGAAGCTGAGCCCTGGCTGTTGGCTCCCCAGCTCCGTGCAGTTACATGGACCGAGCGAGGGGCCGGCTGCGGGGCCTCCCTCCTGCCTGCTCCTGCCTCTGAGTTGCTCCCACGTCTCCTGCCCCAGAACACTCTCCGCCTGGGTCCCCAGGGCTGTCTGCTCTCCCGCCACCGAGCCCTCTCCAGGCGGCGTGTCCTCGGGGGCCACCACCTGGAGCTGCGGTCCCCCCACCAGTCTCCGCACCCAGCGACTGTCCCAGATGTGGGCTCTACCCCCTTTTTGTTCCTGCCACCCTTTCTGGCCTCTGCCACCCAGCAGGAGAGGATTCGCCCTGGCCGCCCGCCCCTTCCTGTCCCCAAGGCCTTCCCTGTGCCTCACGCCCCTGTCTCCCAGGTCCCCCCTGCGGCCTGTCCTCCCCAGACACCCGGCTCTCACTCAGGCCGCCGTGCCCGCAGTGCTGGGCCGCAGCCTCTCTCTCGGCCCCTGGAGCCGTCCTCAGTGCTCCTCGCAGCCGGGCGGCCGCCTGCCTCGCGCCTCCAGGTCCCTGGTGCGCCGTGGTTTCCCAGGTCTCCGCCCTCGGAGGCCAGAGCGGCACCTTTGGCCTTGAGCTGCCTGGGAGCGCCAGCCCACCTGCCTGTGCGCTGCAGGAGGGGGTGCCTGAAGGGGCACCTGCCTGTGTGGCTGCTGCTTGATGCTCTGGAGCACACGGCTCCTGGGGCAGAAAGATGTCCAGGTGAAGAACTGTTGCTGTTGGCACTGAAACCGTCGCCGGTGATCAGCGGGCGACGGGGTGCCAGGCCTGTGCTGAGCTGTTAGCCTGCTTTCTCATTTCTCGCCTCCAGGGGTCAGGTGGGTGGGTGGGTGGGGGACTCTGTGCTCCAGTGTCAGCTGAGGTGCTCAGAGCTGAACCTGGCTTGCCAGAGGTCACAGGAGGAAGCCGGTGGCTGGGGTTCGGTCCCAGCGTGGTGAGCCCGGCATCCATGTTCTGTCTTGTGCTCTCGGCTCCCCCGCGGTCAGAGTCACTTGTTAAAGGGGCTCCTGTGGTCGGCTCAGCCTTCGGCTTCGTGGCGTCCCATGCTCACCAGAGCAGCGGGCTGGGGCCCTGGGGCCCTCATGCTGCCTCAGAGGGGTCCTGGCAGAGGGGCTCCAGGAGGCCCTTCCCCAGCTCGGACTCCCTGCCAAACCGCGGGTCTTGGGCCCATGCAGACGCCCGGCTCCCGCCACGCCTGTGTCATGCGTGGGCTGTGCTCACAGTGGCAGTTGAACTCACAAAACCCCAAACTCTACACTGACGTTATGCGTCGCCCTCCACGTATGGCGGCTTCCCCACCGCCCAGGTAGAAACTGACGTCTGCAGCCCACGGCTGGCTGAGTCCGCGGAAGAGAAACCCAGGGGTACTGAGAACCGACTGTTTACCGAGAAAAGCCGCGTGTGCGTGGACCCGCGAAGCCCAAACCCACGGAGTGCAGGGGTCCGCCGAGCTGTGCCTGGGGGCTTCCTCAGCCCAGGGGGAGCAGGAGTTGGTTTCCTTTCCAGAACCCAGACATAGACAGGTGTGACCTCCACCTTAGCGAGGAGGCAGGTGGACGGTGTCAGAGCACCGGTGTTCACGCACCCGCTCTGGGAAGAGCCGCCTCCCGGGCTCACGGCTCGTTTCTAGTCTAATTCTCATCCACCTTCTTGCCTGCGTGTGCTTGATGGCAGTTCCGTCACCTGTTGGAGGCTTCAGAGAAATGTGCGGCCCGTGAGAAACAGGACGTTGGCTGCGGGCTTGCTTTTGGTTTCATTGGGAAAGGGCCGTGTGTTGACCTCAGGGGGCGAGGTCCGCCTGCTGATGGAACCCTCCGGAATGTGGTGGCCTCGGGGGACGAGCCCTCGCAGGAGGTGGGGGTGGAGCAGACATAGGCGACAGTCCCTGACCAGGAGGAGGGTGGGCGAGCTGTGGTCTCCCTGACAGCCTCTCGGCAGCGTGGACTCACCTGGCACCCATGTGTCCTAAGGCCCGGCTCCCGCACTCCTCCGCAGGGCACGCCAAGGAGGCGCTGAGCCTGGCCCAGATGCAGGAGCAGACGCTGCAGCTGGAGCAGCAGTCCAAGCTCAAGGTGAGTGGTGGGCTGGTGCTGCCAGGCCGGCCGTGGCCGAGGGGAGAGGAGGTGCCCCGGAGAGGGGTGAGCTCCCGCAGCAGGACCTGTGCCCAGACCTGTCCACTCCGAGCACACGGGGTCCAGCAGGGGGGAAGGGGGGGTGGGAGGGGTTGTCAGGAGTGGGAGCCCGAGCTGCCAGCCTGAGAGGAGGCTTGGGGTCTGGGCCTCAGCTCTGTGTGTCCGCAGGAGTACGAAGCCGCTGTGGAGCAGCTGAAGAGCGAGCAGATCCGCGTGCAGGCTGAGGAGCGCAGGAAGACGCTGAGCGAGGAGACGCGGCAGCACCAGGCCGTAAGGGCTGCAGGGCCACCCAGGCACCCGGCGGCCTGGGGACCAGGAGGGGGCTGTGGGGCGCCATGGTCCCACATGCAGTCTGGGTCTCTTGTTGACCCTTGAGGACCTGGGGTGGCCTTGCACAGCCCCTAAAGCCCGCGGACCCCTCCGTACTGAGTGTCCGCGCACGTGTCCTTGCAGACAGCCTGCGTGGGGCTCGTGGCTTCTTGGGGCTCCGGTGCCCAGTCGGGTCTGGGGCCACAGGTTGGTTGCGGGTCGCCCCCCAGCTTCTCCAGCTGCGCTGTGTTCACGCTGCTCTCTCCCTCCCCAGAGGGCCCAGTACCAGGACAAGCTGGCCCGGCAGCGCTACGACGACCAGCTGAGGCAGCAGGTGAGTCGGCCCCTGCAGGCGGGAGAGCCTGGTCCTGCTGGTGGGGGACCGAGGCCAGGGCTGTGGACGTGAGGGTTGTGCTGGTTCTGGGGGAGCTGTAGTTGGACTCCCGCACGTGCACACCCATGCCCCGTGGCTCCTGCCACACTGTGCCCCACGGCCTCCACGCGCGCTCTGCAGCCTCCATGCGGCGTTCCGTGGCCTCCACGGCAGAGGCAGGCTCCAGCTGCTCTTAGGGTTCAACCAGGTGGCACGTGACTGGGAACCTGGCTGAAGTGACAGGTTCATGAGGGGCAGTTTCAAATGTTTGTGCCTCTTGTGAGCATTATAGCTTTAAATTTTTAAAATACATATATTTTTTATTGATTTCAGAGAGAGAGAAACATCAACATTGAGAATCATTGATCGGCTGCCTCCGAGCCTGCAATCCACCCGGGCATGTGCCCTGACCGGGAATCGAACCATGACCTCCTGGTTCCTAGGTCACTGCTCAGGCACTGAGCCATGCCAGCTGGGCTATAGCTTTTAAATTTAATGAGCAGAACCCAGAGTGTTTTATGGACACCCGTGACCCCGTGGCCAAGCTGTACCAGGGGTGGGGGCTCCTGGCCCTGGCCCCTGGGCACCTGCGTGTCCAGCCATGTTCAGGCCTGCCTGCCCGGGCTGTGGATGGTGCAGCCCCAGGAGGTCAGCCCCTGGGCGCGTGCGTGTCCTGATGCTGAAAGCTTTTCCTTTTTCTTGTGGCTTCTTCTCAGCAACTTCTCAACGAGGAGAACCTACGAAAGCAGGAGGAGTCGGTGCAGAAGCAGGAGGCCATGAGGCGAGGTAGAGTGGTCAGCTCGCCGGGCGGTGGGGCCCGAGGATGGCCCGTGGGCAGGCGGGGGGTCGGCGCTGCTTGAGGCACCTGGAGCCCCAGTGGGGCTTCCTGAGGCCTCGGGGTCTCTGCCTCTGAGCCGACGTGAAAGTGGAAGCTTCAGCCCAGGCTGGGCGTCCGGGGTTTGGTCTTCTGCCCGGCACCCAGGGTCTCACGTGACTTCCTCCTGTGAGAGGTGTCTGGGCCTCGGGTCTGCATTCCGGGCTCCTCTGTCGAGGACCTGCCCGCCGCAGGGCCGGGGACCCCAGGCCTGGGGCTGAGCGCGCTCCCTCCTCCCGTGCAGCCACCGTGGAGCGGGAGATGGAGCTGCGGCACAAGAACGAGATGCTGCGGGTGGAGGCCGAGGCGCGGGCGCGGGCCAAGGCCGAGCGTGAGAACGCGGACATCATCCGGGAGCAGATCCGCCTGCGGGCCGCCGAGCGCCGCCAGACCATCCTGGAGTCCATCAGGTGAGGCCGCCCTGGCCCCGGGCAGCCTGTGCTCGCACGCGGACGGGGAGGCTGCCTGTCAGGCCCTTACTCTCTCTCCGGCAAGTGCACAGGCCTGTCCCTCCTGCTCACACCAGTGCCTCCCCGACAGGACGGCTGGCACCCTGTTTGGCGAAGGATTCCGGGGCTTTGTGACCGACTGGGACAGGGTGACCGCCACGGTAAGCACCACTGCCGCCGTGGGGCCCCGGGCCTGCCCTGCAAGGTGGCGGCTGGTCCTCCCGCTGCCCCCACCCGGCTCCTGGCACAGGGTGGCGAGGTGGTGAGGGCGTGGTGGCAATGGGGGGCATCACTCGCCTCCTTCCGGCCGCAGGTGGCCGGGCTGACGCTGCTGGCTGTCGGGATCTACTCTGCCAAGAACGCCACGCTGGTGGCCGGGCGGTACATCGAGGCGCGGCTGGGGAAGCCGTCCCTGGTGCGGGAGACCTCCCGCATCTCACTGCTAGAGGCGCTGCGGCACCCCCTGCAGGTAAGGGCTTGGCTGTCGGGGGACCAGTCCTCCTGGCGCTGTGTCCTGCCCATTCCTGGCCTGACAGCCAAGCTCCCGTGTCCTCCTCCCTCCATCTCCCCACGTACCTCCCCCTCCTGCATGCTGGATTTGCTCTAGGTTTGTCCTCGCTGCGTCCCTGGAGGTCTGTCGGCGCCGGCACAGAGGAGAGGGGTCCTTGGGGTTGGGGAGGCTCATCCAGTCGGCTCAGTCCCCTGGGGTCGCCTCTG
The DNA here is from genome assembly GCF_963259705.1 of Myotis daubentonii. NCBI lineage: Eukaryota > Metazoa > Chordata > Mammalia > Chiroptera > Vespertilionidae > Myotis > Myotis daubentonii. Next base: position 219,580,307 of record NC_081842.1, on the reverse strand, counting down.
GGTGTTTCCAGACAGCTGGGGCTCCCCTGTGCCCTTTCTCTGTAAGAGAAGTTGCTGGAAGTCATGGTGTTGCTGCCTCACCTCCATCCCCCCCACCCCTCCCCCGGAAGCGTGCTTCCCGCCCAGCGGGGATCCCGAGGCCTGTCCTCCCCGGGCTGTGATCTCTGTATCAGTCACGATGTGGGTGATGGAGAAAAAGAGAGGTCAGCAGCGACCTGTCCGTCCCCCAGACCAGCAACACGGACAGCTGGTCAGTCCGCCTTCTGAGCGCTGGCCCGAGTCCTGAGCGTGGGCCCGCAGGGCCGTCCTTGTGGCTCTAGCGCTTGGTGGCTGCCCCAGGGCTGCATCCATGACCCTGACCCCGGCTCCCCTGCAGGTCAGCAGGCGGCTGCTCAGCAAGCCTCAGGACGCGCTGGAGGGAGTGGTCCTCAGTGTGAGTGGGCAGAGGCGGGTAGGGGGCACTGCCTGGCGAACCCGCCCTGGGGTCAGCTGCCTCTTGTGCTGCCTGGGTGCCTGGGAGGGACAGACTGACTGGGCAGGGAGCGTCCCTCTAACCAGTTGCTCGTCCCCTGGTAGCCCAGCCTGGAGGCCCGAGTGCGTGACATCGCCATAGCGACGCGGAACACCAAGAAGAACCACAGCCTATACAGGAACGTGCTGATGTACGGGCCGCCCGGGACGGGCAAGACACTGTTTGCCAAGGTGAGAGGCGGCCCATCCCCTAGTGGCGCCTGCCTGGGGCCTGGATGCCATGGGCAGGGGGCAGGGGCTGGACCTTGTCTGCTTTACGGGGAGGAAAAACTGCCTGCCCCGCCCACCCCAACCCCTAGCTGCGCCTCCCCGTCCCCTGCCCCTGCTTTCCCCTCTTCCCGCCTCCGCACCCCACCCTCAGCCTCTACCGTCTCCCCAGAAACTGGCGCTGCACTCAGGCATGGACTACGCCATCATGACGGGCGGGGACGTGGCCCCCATGGGGCGGGACGGCGTGACGGCGGTGCACAAGGTCTTTGACTGGGCCAGCACCAGCCGGCGAGGGTGAGCGGCACCTCCTGGAGGCCTGGTTCCTAGCGTCCCCTGGCTGTCTGGGAAGGAAGGGGTCAGGGACTTCCTGCAGCCAGTCCTGCTGCCCCGGTGCCCAGGTGCCCAGGTAGTCCGGCAGCACCGTTCAGGGGACATTCACCCCGTGCGACTCCCGGTGGCCCGGGCTCACAGGAGCCTCTTGGTGCCGGTGGGTGTTTAATTCAGGGCCAGGTTCTGGCTGCTTTCTCCTGGTGCTGGCACTTGGCACGCCCCGGGTCGAGGTCTGGGTCCCAAAGCTGCTGAGGGCGCGTGGGGTGGGGGCTCCTGAGCACCGGCCATCCCAGGGGCCACGCAATGGGAGGCCCCTCCCTCAGGCAGCCCCTCCCCCCACAGCCTCCTCCTGTTTGTGGACGAAGCAGATGCCTTCCTCAGGAAGCGAGCCACCGTGAGTGTTCTGGAAGCTTCTGGGTGGTGTGTTCAGTGGCTTAGGCTACAGCTGTGCTTTCGGGAGGGTCATGCCTGAGGGTGGCCAGGCCTGCTCCTCAGCTGAGCTTTGCTAAATATTGTTGGACAAGCGGAAGCATCCCTGGCGTTTCTTAGAATCTTCTTGATCAAGTTCAGGTCATAGGCGCCACCGGGAGGAGCAGACACTGCCTTCCACGGGCAGCTCCGCCCAGCTGCTCAGCCAGCCTGTGCCTGACCCGGCTTCTCTCTGCAGGAGAAGATCAGCGAGGACCTCAGGGCGACCCTGAATGCCTTCCTGCACCGCACGGGCCAGCACAGCAGCAAGTGAGGCGCCTGCAGCTTGGGCTCCGCACAGAGCACTTGCCGCGTCAGCCCACCTGGTCCTCCGCGCCGCCCACTGGGGAGCCGGGCACGGCCTGTTCACGCTGCTGCAGGGCGGGGCAGGGGTAGGGCAGCGCTGCCGACCCAGTGCCCGCGGTGCCCACGCGTCTCCCGCTCTGGGACGTCCCGTGTCCCTTGTGCGGTGTGTCTAGGAAACACTGAGAAAATTTGCTGGGGTGTCTGGGCAGCGGCCCCACAGCTGGGTCCCCTGGGGCACAGATGCCCCGAGAGTGGGCTGGCCCCTTTTCAGTCCCCTAGTCACGCTCTTCTGCATCGGCGTGGCCCTCCTGCCCCGCCTCCCCAACTGGTCACACGGGGCGCCCAGCCCTGCTGGTGGGCATGTCCCTCACAGGCCATGGCTGCGACCCTGGAGAGGTGGCTGACCCTGTGAGCTGGCCTCGGCTCAGCCAAACCCTGGCCCTGAGCCCCGGCCTCCTGGTCGGAGGGCAGGGGGCTGTGTCAGACCTGGAGTCTGTCCCTCCTCACAGCAAGGCTTATCCGGCCTCCCCCTGGGCCGTCGGCCAGAGATGCATGGGGTGGGGCAGGGGCAGATCTGCTGGAGGGAGGGTGGACCACAGGGACCAGTGCTGGGTCTTAAAAAGCCCAGCCCGAACCTGCTAGCCGGGGGCAGGAGGTGGGCAGGATGGGCAGGTGGAGAGGGAGCAGTGGGTCGATAGAAGTGGAATCTGCTAGAGAACCACTGGGAGGGTTGGCCTGCGCCCCAGCTGTGAGCACGCGGCTCTGGAGCCCTCAGCTCCTGCTTCTGTTGCTGCAGGTTCATGCTGGTCCTGGCCAGCAACCAGCCCGAGCAGTTCGACTGGGCCATCAACGACCGCATCGACGAGATGGTCAGCTTTGAGCTGCCGCAGCGGGAGGAGCGGGAGCGCCTGGTGAGGATGTATTTTGACAAGTATGTTCTTAAACCAGCCACAGAAGGAAAGCAGTAAGTGTCCTGGAGCCGCCGGCGCTCCCTGCCCTCTCGCTGGCGTCCTCCCAGCAGGGCCTTGGCCCCCAGGCTGACCTCTGACCCCTATCGTGTGGCTTCACGAGGGGCTCAGGGCGGGTCATGTGCGACTTTGTCCCTGGAGGCCCTGCCACCCCCCCGTCCACCTGCCCCCTCCCGTCCACCTGCCCCCCCCGTCCACCTGCCCCCTCCCGTCCATCTGTCACTCCTTGTCCACATGCTGGGTCCCCATGTCCCTGTCCAGCTCTCTGCCGGGTCTTGGAGTTGACAGCCCATCCTTTTCTGTTACACAAAGTGCCTTAAGGAGGCAGATCCAGGCCGCAGTCAGGCCTGGGCGGTGAGGGCTGTGGTGGGCGGTTGCAGACCTAGAGCATCGCTCTGACACCTCCATCCACTGCACCCCGACTCCCAGGAGCCCGGGGCCCTTTGCCAGCATGCAGCAGGCCCGCCTCTGCAAAGCCCGTGTGGGGGTGGCGCCCTCCACACTGTCCAGGCCGCGCTCACTCGCCGCGGTGCCTGGCGTGCTCCAGATAAGCAGAGCCCGGCTATTTTAACCATCTCCAGGGGACGGGTCTCGGCAGCTCTGACCCGAATCCCTCCGTGCTGGCAACAGGGAGAGCGGCCTCTGTTCCAGACGGACTGTGCTCACTGCCACCCTTGTGCCTGCCCCCCAGCTCCCCTGGGCCTCCTCCCTTTGCCCCCAGCATCCCGGCCGCATGGGTGGGTTTCTGAGGCTTTTGCCGTGAGTGTCTGAGTGGTGCTCCTGGCCCTTCAGCCAGACCCGCCTGGGGAGGCTCGGCGCACGTGAGATGGCGGGAGCTTCACTCCGGTTGAGGCGTTGCTCTGATTTCCTGCTGCTCTGCCGGTTCCCCGGTTCACCCTGACGCAGCTTCAGATGCTCTGCAGCCTGGGGCTGGGCAGGGTTGGCAGAGAAGGAAGGACATGGTCCCTGTTCCCAGGGGACAGCGGGGCCCCTCCTCGTTTCTCAGCACGGCACTGCCCCTGCAGCAAGCATGCCCCACCGTCCTCACCCCAGCCCCTGCCTGGACCCTCGGGCTCCAAGAGGAGAGGAAGTGCCACCAGGGCAGGAAGGCCAGCTGTGCCCTGCCCGGGGGTCCCTGCACAGCCTCCTGCCCTGAGTCCCGCCCTCCCTCAGGGAGGGTCGTGGGGCCCTCACAGGCCTCTGGTCCTGCCGGGAGTCGGGGCCCCGGGGTCATGTGGGACCCTCTTCGCAGGCGCTTGAAGCTGGCCCAGTTTGACTACGGGAAGAAGTGCTCTGAGATTGCACGCCTGACCGAGGGCATGTCGGGCCGGGAGATCTCCCAGCTGGCTGTGGCCTGGCAGGTGAGTGGGCAGGCGCCCCCTCCGCCTCTGAGGCCTCCCAGCAGCCGCTGCCCGGGCGCCCCATCCTGTAGGCATCAGCTCCTTGGCTGCCCAGCAGGAAAACACCCGCTCTTGCATCTGACAGCCTGACCACCGGAAATTCAGAAATGCTTTTAAATGACTATTTTATTCACTCAGTGCCCATCTACTTCAGTTTGAAGTGTGGCTCAGATGTGCAGGGGCTGCATTAGAATGAGCTGGGTTATGCTGCTGTAACAAATAGCCCCAGGTTGCAAACTTGTATCCTGTGGGCCAGGTGGCTCTGCTCTGGGCCTGTATGTGCCGGTGGCTGGAGGACAGATGTCTTAGCTCGGGATGCAGTAAGTGTGCTCATCACAGGAGTGGCAGGGGCAGCCCAGGCCGGGCACAGAGCAAGGTGAGCAAAATGCCTGGTCAAGTGATGGGACTCGCTCTCGATGCCCCACATTGGCTGAGGCTGCTGGGGCAGCTGGACTGGCTCAGGCCCCTGCTTGGTGGACACCATTGCTGTCCACTCAGCAGGCTCAGTCAGCCACAGGGTGGTGACAGGAAGCAGGTAGGGTCCTGTGTCATCTGGGAGGGGGTGGCCCATGGTCACCTAAAGGTGACCTGCTTGGCAGCTGAAGAGTGGACCACCCTGGGCCTGGTTACCAAACTTCGGTGACCCCACCCAGGTGCCTGCCCCGTTGGGGGGTGGGAGCCCTGGGCACTGGGAGCAGAGTGGCCGGGCAGTGGCCTGGCTCTCAATGGTCCCTGTTTCTGGAAGGACTGTTTGCAGGTGGTGGGGGTCCTGTGAGGGGCAGGCCCTGTGGACCACAGTTGCTCAGTGTTCGGGGGCAGTTGGGCCTGGCGGGGCCACTCACCCCATCAGAATTGCTGGGGCTCCTGCCGCCCCTCCATGTCGAGAGGAACTGTCCCCCGAAAGGCCTGTGGTGGTTCTGTGGTCTGTGCCCTGGCAAAGGGCAGCTCTGCTGTCAGAAGCAAGGCCCTCAGTTCTGCAGGGGGGCTGGGCTGCTTCCCAAACTCACCCGGGGCTGCCTAATTTTAGAAAGTCACTGAGAAACTCATGGAGTGAGGCCAGGCCAGGGGCCAGGTGGGTGGTGCAGGGATGGCACCAAGTCCGGGCTGCAGATCACCTGCGAGCAGGTGTGAGTGGGCACATGTGTGTACTGGAGGCAAGGTGTGTGCCATCAGCGGGTAGGAGTGTGTGTTCTGCCCAGGGAGGATGTTGGCCAGCCATCCCCTGGCAAACTCTGCACCACGACTTGGCTCCCACCTGCCCCCAGCCTGAAGGAGGACATCTCCAAGAAACAGGCTCATGGTGGGGAAGCAGCATGGAGGGTGGGCCGGCCAGGCTGTGTTGTTGGGGGCCTGGCCCTGGCCCTGCCTACAGGGTGACGGGCCTGGTGCCTGGGGGTCCCCATGCAGGCAGCTCCGGGCCCCTGCCCTGCCTCAGTGCTCTCTCTCCCTGCCAGGCCATGGCGTATGCCTCCGAGGACGGGGTCCTCACCGAGGCCATGATGGACGCCAGGGTCCAGGACGCCATCCAGCAGCACCGGCAGAAGATGCAGTGGGTGAAGGCCGAGCGAGCCAGGCCCGAGGGCAGCCAGCCCCCGCTCCCGAGTGCACAGACGGAGTGAGCTGGGCCTGAACCCGGGGACCCCGGGCGCACTGGCTGGGCAGCACGAGGTGCCAGGTGTCCTGGAGTAGTGGGTGCTGCACAGCCCCGCACCTCCCCAGGGTTTCCGTCTTCCTCTGGGCAGGCCAGGGCAGCATTCGGGCCTCTGCTGCGGACAGCTGCGGCTCTGGTGTCTGATGGGAACCTGCCCTCCACGCATTGGTTGTGGCTGGAGAGCCTCAGGCTAGGGCCGGCCACGCCTGTGACGTGTGTCTCCAGCCAGGCCCAGAGCAGGGGGAAGGCAGGTCCCTGGCGTCTGGCTGCTGAGGCTGTGACCTGCAGGGGGTGGAGCCGGACATTGCAGGGGCCCAACCAGACCAGAACCTGGCCAGGGCTGAGCGGAGCAGACCCTGTGGTGCCCTGCACACCGCTTTGTGCCCTTGGGTACCTGGTGGATCTGCACCCGAGACCGGAGACCCCCCGACCTGCTGGGGCGCTGCCCCGGCCCAGATGGCCTGCAGCCCTGCCTCTCCTGGAGCTGGGTGTTTCTGTCAGAATCCAATAAAAAACTGACAACTACCTCAGTGCGTCTCATGGCTGGTGAGGGGCGGGGCTGGAGGGTCACGTGAAAGAAGAGGCAGAGGCTGGAGCTTTCCGGAGAATTTACTGACCAGCAGGGGCGGGGGTCACAGTGAGGCGCCCACCAGGGATGCCCTGGGCAGGGTGGCCGCACTCGCCACAGCGGGGCTCAGGGGCCTTATTGCTGCTGGGCCGGGGCCTCCCACCCCTCGCTGGGGCCCGCGGACGCACACGCCCCATGCACATGCTCCCGTGTGCAGACGTGGGTGCAGCCGGCGTCCGACCCCCTTCCCAGTCCAGACCCTTTCCCGGCTTCCCCTCCGCCCGGACGGAGAGAAGACAGCCGGCTCGGATGTGGGTAACAGACGTGATCCCCGGCCAGGCGCAGGGCGTGGGGCCCGCCCCCCAAGCGCCCACACCCTGCCTGGCCCTGGAGACCGGGGTCCTGCCCCCAGACCGGCCCCACCCCGACCCCTTTATAAAAAGAAGAGACAGCACCTTCCGCTGGACACACCCGGCGGCCGGGGCGCCCTGGCTCAGGCGGCCGTCCAGTCCGGTGTTCGTGGGCACGGTGGCCAGCGGCCCCCAGAGTCCTGCGCGCGGCCTAAAGGTGCCGCGGGCTCGGGTGGCCGTTGTGGTAGAGTTTCTGCTTCACGTGCACCATGTTCCCGGCCGCCTCCTCGAAGGGCCTGTGCGGCCGTCGGCCCAACTCCCGCAGGTTGCACAGCTTGGGCAGCCAGGTCCACGAGCCATCTGCTGGGCGTGGTCAGCGTCCGGTCAGGGCGGGGCGGCCCGACTCGGGGGACGGGTTGTAACCAGGGAATGACTTGGGAGGGCGCTTGGCTTGAGCTCGGTCTGGATGAGCATGGCCAGGGGCGTGGCTTTGGTTGTGGGCGTGGTCTAGGTGGCTGTGGGCGGGGCTGTGGTCTCCGAGGGCGGGACGGTCTGGGCGCGAGGGCCCCGGCGTGGGGGCGTGGTCTGTGGGTGGGGATGCGTTGTGGGCGTGGCGGGGCGTGGTCTGAGTGAACTGGGCGTGGTCTGGGTGAACTGGACGAGGCCAGGCGCTTGGGGGAGGAGCCTGGGGCGGGGCGGGGCGGGGCCGCGGGGCGGGCGGCACTCACCGTAGCGCCGGCCGGCCCTCCAGGCGCGCACGGCGCAGTGCAGGACGCCGTCCATCCACACCAGGAACCAGCTGATGCAGAAGCCGAGCAGCAGCCCCAGCATGAGGTCGATCTCCTGCTTGGTGACGTTGTCCGTCACGAAGTAGTTCTCGGAGGCGTCCACCACCGACTGGTCCCCGTCGTACGGGATCACGTAGTGGATGTGGTGCCTGGGGGCGGGGCGGCAGGGCGGGCTGGCACCTCTCCCGCGGGGCCGGCCGCCTGGGGCTGCCTGCTGGGGCCTCTGAAGCAGCCCTGGTGGGGTCTGAGGTCCGGAGGGCCCGCGGACCGCCCAGGGCCCCGGTCCCCAGGGGGAGGCTGCCCGTAGGGTGGGGGGTGCAAGACCAGTGGTCGTCAGCGTGAAGTCCAGTCCGGGGCATCTGCCCACACTGCACCCCCTACCTCTGCCCGACCTGGGCTGGTGGCTGACCCTGACGGGGTCACGGGCCAGTGCAGGTGGGCCAGTGGTTCCAGGGTGGAGGCCCAGGGCAGGTGTCCCGCTCTGAGGGCAGGTTCAGAGCCCACTTGCCGGACAGGTGCTGACCGCCCCTCTGGCCTCTCCCTAAGGCGACACTCACTAGCCCTTTCGGCAGCTTCCATCCGGGCACAGCGAGTGGCTATCCCCTTCTCCGTCCTTGAGTCTCTGTCCAGAACCCATCCCTTCGTCCCCTCTCCCGGGTGCACCCTGGCCTACGCCCTGCGTGGATCTGTAAGTCCTTGGGCCGCTCTGCTGCTCTCAGTGGTCGATGGAACTGTCTGGGTTTCTCAGCCCGTGGCCCCTCCTCTGCATCCGGCACCCACCAGGCTCTCGGCCTCCCCTGCCTCCACTGGCCAGGCTCAGGCTCCTGAACCCCCCAGGCCCTCGCTTGCCCCGGAGGCCACATTACACGGTCCTCACACATCTCATCAAGCCTCAGAACTGCCTGGATACCGCCTCCTCCAGGGAGTCCTCTGGGCCCGTGACACCAGGTGGAGTGGCTCTGCCCAGGAGGGTGGACTCTGGGCTTCCCCCACCCTCACCCCCTCACTGTTAAGACAGCCTAGGAGCCCTGGCTGGTTTGGCTCAGTGGATAGAGCGTCGGCCTGCGGACTCAAGGGTCCCAGGTTCGATTTTGGTCAAGGGCCTGTACCTTGGTTGCGGGCACATCCCCAGCAGGGGGTGTGCAGGAGGCAGCGGATCGATGTCTCTCTCTCATCGATGTTTAGTCTCTATCCCTCTCCCTTCCTCTCTGTAAAAAAAAATCAATTAAAAAAAAAACAACAATAAAAATGAGTGAGCGCCTAGGAGCCAAGGCACAGTGGGGTCCATGCACCCTCAACCCCCAGTCATCTTTGTCCCTGGCTCCTACAGACCCTCCTCTTGCCAGGCAGTGCAGGGGCCACCTGGGGTCCTCCTGCCCAGGGGGCCGCCTCTCCTGGCCCACCCCTCTCCGAGTCCCTTTGCTGGCTTTGCCAACTCTCCATCCATCCCCACCCCCCAGAGTCCCTGCCACTCCATATGGCTGCTCTGAGCTCCAGCTGCCTGCCTGGCGTCTCCATGTGGGATCTACAGACACCTCAAACTCACACCTAAAAATAGGTCCTCCCTCCCAGAACCTGCTCCTCCCGGCGTCCCTCCAGTTAGATGCTGACACCTCCGCCTGGTCTTCCTGGAGACGGGTTCCTCCTTCCCCCGCACTTTCCTATGCTCCCCGCCCCCCAGAGAGACCTCTGACCTCAGGCCCTGCTGCACCAACACTGGCCACAGGGGGTGCCTTCCTCCCCAGGGTCAGGGGAGTCCTGTCTCCTCACACCCTCTCCTGCTCCTCCTGGGGACCCCTGTGCACAGCAGCCCACAGGGCAGGGCCCCCATACCCCCGCCCTCGGTCAGTCAGCAAGAACTGGCTGACACCTAGTAGCCATTGCTCATCTGATCAGTTTGTCAATAGCCATTAGGAATCATCAATGGGTGATGGAGCCCTAGCCGGCTTGGCTCAGCGGATAGAGCATCGGCCCGCGGACTGGAGGGTCTCAGGTTTGAGTCCAGTCAAGGGCACCTACCTCCGTTGCAGGCTCAATCCCCGGCCTCAGTTGGGGCACGTGCAGGAGGCAACCAATCGATGTGTCTCTTTCACATTGATGTTTCTCTCTCTCTCTCTCTCTCTCTCTCTCTCTGTCTCTCCCCCTCCCTTCCACTCTCTAAAAATCAATGGAAAAAATATCCTCAGGTGAGGATGAACAACAACAAAAAGTGATGGAAACGAATGATCACCACCTAGAATGTGCAGCAGCTTCCAGGCCCCCTGAGAGGACGCCCCTCAGGAGCCGTTAGCAGTCCCATCACCCAGGCGCCCCAAGCCTCCGGGTGCTGATACTGAACATCACCACCCTCTTCTGCCTCCCCAGCCTCCTGGGCCTAGGACCTCTGGTGGGTCCTCAAAGGACAACTGCTTCTGACCCCTGGACACGCTGCTGGGCAGGGCAGGACTTGTCAAAGGCTGGGCCACCACAGGAGCCAGACATGCCCCTGGTGCTCAGAGGAGGCAAGGAGGAGGCCAGGTCCAACCACCGGGAGGCTCAGGACCCCAGAGGCTGGAGGCACAGTCTGTCCCATCACTGTCCTGGCACCAGCAACTCTCCCCCTGTGCTCTGCCCGCTCCTTCCTCCAATGCAGGCCCCTGGGGACAGGGCTCAGGTCTCCCATGTACACACGTATTTCCATGACGGGAACATACATGGGTCCTACCTGGACCATGCATGCTGCATGTGTTTACCTGCAGTCCAATGCATGTTGTGTATACACGCCGGCCACATGCACAGGACATGGCGTATATACCATGGACTTGGCCCATGAGGTCCGCATGTGTGCATGTGTATGCTTGCCCAGGCACAAGCATGGTGCATGTCACATGGAGATGCACATGCATGTGGCTTTGCACAGAGCCACCTTCTCTGTGGGCGCCGGGGCACATGCATGGATGTGTGTGCACAGACACCACCTGCTGGCACGCACACTGGAGTATGAATGTACATACATGTCCTCTGCATAAAACTTCCCGCAAGGCATGTAGAAGGCACACACGTACGTGCACGCTTATTCTTGTACAGGGTGTGTACACACATGGGTAGAGTCCATTGTGGCAATGCGTGTACATGGCATATACACAAATACTCCATGTGCAAAACTATGCAGGCAGTCACTGGGCCCACATGGAGCACACTGGTCGCTGTATATTGTATCATATACATGTACTGGGCATACACATGTTTGTTGTCAATAAACAAGTATATGTTGTACACCATATCATGTATGTAGTGATGTGTACGAAGCACACACATGTGGACACAAGCATGCAGAAACATTCTTAAGTTCATAGGTGGATTTCCACAGACACGCTAACCTGTGCACACAAGCCCAGCTGTGCATACCCCATGGACATCTGTTTACATGAGCCCACGTGTACTCTGGACACTGCATACATATGACTCACACACACACCCTGTGCAAATAGACTCTGAAAGCACATCCTGTCCGCCCTCAGTGTGAGGTCACCGGCCCAGAGAGGCTGGTCACAATGCAGCAGCCCACACACATGTAAAATGTGTGTTACCCGTGTTGTGCGCACCACCAGTCCCAGGGGGTCTCCAGGTCACCCCAGTTCATACCACTCACAGCCCTGGCCGCCCCAGGCAGGAACTCAGGGGTCTCTGGGAGAGTATGGCCACCGGGAAACCTCCGGGAGGTTCCTGGCCAGCACAGGTGAGGGCTGCTTGCACTGCTGTCTCCACCTGCTCCCAGGCCCAGTTCTGCTTCCACACACCGGTCGGCACCCACGGGCAGGGAGCATGCGGAGTGAAGCCTGAGGCCGCTTGCCTCTCCCCAGGCCCACCACGTGTGCACACGTCGGGAGCAGGCGTCCAGGTCAGGAGTGAAGAGGACGGGTTCTGGGGTTCATGCCCCTATCTCTCGCTAGCTGCGTGACCCCTGTCCGCTTTCTCACTGATTCCAGCCCGAGGGTGTCCTGTGGGGTGAGGGTGTGCATGCGGACATGCGCGTGTGCTGCGTACCCACATGTATATGCACAGACGGTACACACACTCGCGTCTCATGAGATGTTTATTTCGTACATGGACGTACAAACATGCATGGCCCGGAGGACGCCGTCATTACATGTGCACAGGATGCGGGTCACAGTGGGTGGTGTGGCCTGGGCGCTCCAAGCTGAGTGACCTTGAGCAAGCTCCACCCCTTGCCTCAGTTCCTCCTCTGCACAGTGAGGGGGTGGGCCCCGCCCACCTTGAGCGGCAGCACCTCCCTGGACCTGGCTCCCAGGAAAGTTCACGGACACCGTGCAGGGTCCAGGGCAGAGGCTGGTGCGCTCCGTGGGCACAGCCCTGGGCAGGGTCCCTCCCGGACACCAGGCTGGGCTGCTGCTTCCTTGGCCTCCGGGCCCTGGACCAGGAGGCCTGGGGCCTGTTCTGCCCATCACCCTCTCTGCGAAGGCGTTTTGGGAGGGGGTTCTAACTGACCCAGGCGCGCACCCCGCTCCAGAACTCCACTGGCCAACCTCCAGGTGCCTGCAGGCGGCTGGACAGCCCTTCCCCCGCTGGACCCGGTGCCGGATTCAGCGGCCCCATGGGCCTAGCGCGGCCCTTCGCAGGCCTGCGCGGGCTCCCGCGCGCCAGTGGGCCCCGAGTCCCATACATGTGAGATCACGCGTGAGCCCCGCGGGCACAGACTCACCGGCCACAGTTGCAGTGGCAGACGCGGTCCTCGCCCCGCAGGTGCGGGAGGATGTAGTTGTGGAATCGGTCCAGCAGGGCGTTCATGTCCATCAAGCACGCGATGGCCTGGAAGAGCCCATGACCGGTCAGGCCCAGGAGCAGCCCGGTGTCCGGGTGGGGGTGGGGCGCTGGGGACCGGGGAGCGCAGGCCGGGGATGGGGGTGCTGAGGGCAGCCCAGGATGGGGAGCAGGCTGGGCAGGGGGAGCGCAGGCTGGGGATGGGGGTGCTGAGGGCAGCCCAGGACGGGGAGCAGGCTGGGCAGGGGGAGCGCAGGCCGCGCGGCCGGTAAACAAGGCGCGGGAGGGGGAGGCGGCCGGCGGCGCGCGGGCGCGGGAGGCGGGCGCGGGTGGGGGAGCGGGCGCGCGGGAAGCCCCTCCGCTCACCATCACGATCGACGCCCCCAGAATCATGAAGATCATGGTGTTCGCGCTCATGGACATCGGGCGGGGCCGGGCCGGGCCGGAGCGCCGCCCCCCGGCCCCGGCGCCCCCCCGGCCCCGGCCCGATGCTGAGCCCCCGGCGCCTCCGCAGAGGTCAGCGCGCCGCGCACCCACCGCCGTGGGCCGGGTAAGAAGCGCGCGTCCGGAGCGCGGGGCAGGGGACTCGGTTGCTTCGGGGTCGTCCAGCCGCCGGGCCACCGTGCTCGCTGCGCTCCGCTCCGCCCTCGGCCCTGCCTCCCTCCCGTCCTCGCTCCGCGCGCTTCGGCCCCCTCTCCCTGCGCGCCCGCCTCCGGGAGGGACCACGCGGCCGCCCTGCCCCGCCCCCTACCCCTCCCTGGGGCATCTGGTCAGTACGCGGCCCTGGTCGCCTGCCCAGCAGCTCAGGAGCCCAGCGCACGTCCCGACCCCAGTGGCGATCCAGGGCCCCCGGGCGCAGCTCCCTCCTCCCTCCCCATTTGTCAGTGGAAGTATCTGAGCGGCCCTGGGCCCCCAGCCCTCGGTGGGGAGGCCCGCAGGGTCGCTGGGGAGCTGCCCGGAATGTCACTCCAAAGCCTTGGCCACAGGGACCAGGACAGCTGAGCAAAAGCCAGAGAATGCCCCCCCTCCCCCCGCTGGGGCAGCACCAGCCTCGGCCTGGCTTCCCGGCCTGGCTTCCGGAGGGTCAGTCTCGGGCACCGGGACTGGGCAGCCTGGGAGCTCCGTGATGCTGGGACCTGGGGAGGCTTCCGAGTCCACCCTCCTCCACAGCCCAGGACACGTGGCTGCACTGCCTGCACCACCCCACTCCCTCCCCGCAGGACCGAGCTTTTCCTCTGCATGAACCAGGAGGGTCACCGGGAAGCCGGGCTACTGGGGGGGAGGGGGCGGTCAATGGTGGGGGGCAGGTGCCGTAGGGAGTAGGGCCCCATTCTGCCAGCAGCCCCAGTGGCCGCAGAAACCCTTGGGTGCCGGGCAGCCGGGCCCTGGACTGTAGCCACAGAGCCCAGCAGAGAACCCCTAAGTGACCGTCGGGGGGCATGTCGGGCACCCAGCTCTGCCTCCTCCAGAGGGGCCTGCGCGGGGCCAGAGAGACGGGCCAAGCTCAGGACAAAGCAGAGGCAGCAGCAGCTGCTCACTGGACACCTGCAGGCTCTCTCCCAGGTGTCTGACCGTCCAGCCAGGTCGGGGAGGGAACACAGAATGGCAGGCAGACACTGCTTTGCTTAAAGAAAAACACTTTAATTTCACACTAGTAACGAGGGTGGGACACCGAACTCGACAGCTGTGGGGCCAAACTATGTACAGCGCAGGGGCCATCCCTGGGCAGCAGCCCTCGGGGTCAGACGGGTGGGAAGTACAAGTATTAACAACAGGCAGCGCGGAGGCCGTTGGGCGGGTGGCTGCTGGCTCAGTAGAAGCAGACGGTGTGCAGGAAGGTGCGGCCGCTCTTCTCCTCGAACTCCTGCAGCAGCTCCTCGATCTCGTTCTCCATGTCCTCCGTGTGCTGGATCTGCGGGCAGAGAGGCGTCTGAGCGGGAGGAGGGGGAGGGGGGTGAGGGTCCGAGGCCCCAGCAGCCCCGCAGGTGCTGACCATGCTTCCCACTCCTCATGCCGGGTGGCCCAGGCCTCCCCTGGGAGAGCGCAAAGGGAAGGGGCTGGGCTCTGAAATCAGGGCCTGCTGTCCAGTGTGTCCCATGTTCCATGGAGCCCGGCCGGCTGGCTCAGCGGGTGAGCGTCGACCTATGAACCAGGAGCTCAGGGTTCATTCCCAGTCAGGGCACGTGTCCGGGCTGAGGGCTTGATCCCCAGTGTGGGGTGTGCAGGAAGCAGCCAATCAACGGTTCTCTCTCATCACTGATGTTTCTCTCTCGCTCTTCCTTCCTCTCTGAAATCAATAAAAAATATATTTAAAAAATGGAAAAAAAGTCACATGCATTGCAGCTCCGGACCCTCACTCAACGGACACCGGGCACAGAAGGGCAGTCCCTTTCCCCCGAGTGGGGGGCGCACCGTCCCATGCAGGGTGTGTGGCAGCATCTGTGGCCTCTCCCCACCGGCTGCCACCAACTTCCCTCCCAGTTGTGAGATCACAAGTGTGCAAACACAGCCAGGCGCCCCGGTGGACAACCACTGCCCTAAAAGGCGTAGGTGCTGCCAGGGGTCAGCCTGGGTGGCCAGCTGGACTGCAGCCAAGGCCATTGCTGGCCCCAGTCCTGGCCTAAAGTAAGGTCCCTGAAGAGCGCCACCCCCACCCCAATCACTCAGCTTTAGCCAGGGTGACCCAAGCCACACGTGTAACCTCGGGGACATGTCTTCCCCCTGCAGCCTTTTCTCGTGCATGACGGCCGGATCATGGGCACAATCGCTGGAGCTTCAGCAGCCACACTGGACCATGAGGCACACGGGGAATGGAAGCTGTGCTGGGTCCCTCAGAGCAAACCAGCAGGGTGCACCTATCTCTAGACTTCTTGGTTAAACTTTTAAAAAAAAAATACTAACCCAAGGATGTTTTTCCCATTGATTTTTGTGTTAAAAAAATATATTTTTATTTTATTTCATAGAGGAAGGGAGAAGGAGAGATACATCAACGATGAGAGAGAACCATTGATCAACTGCCTCCTGCATGTCCCCCTATTGGGGATCAAGCCTGCAACCTGAGCACATGCCCTTGCCTGGAATCGAACCTGGGACCCTTCAGTCCGCGGGCTGACACTCTATCCACTGAGCCATGCCAGCCTGGTCCCAATGATTTATAGATACAGTGGAAGGGAGGGGAGGAGGGGCAAGAGAAAGAGAGGAACCACTGACGTGAGAGAGACTCTGATGGGCCGCCTCCCGCAGCCGGGGATCAAACCGGGGACCCCTGGGGCGCAGGCCGAGGCTCCTGCCATGTGTTTCTTCCTGTTTCTGTCCCCCACGCCAGCTCACCGAAACCCAGGGACCGGGGCAGAGCCAGGGCTGTGGGCTCCTCCGTGCTCGGTGCTTTTGTCACGCGTAAGAGACACTTTGCTCTGAGCACAGCTGCGGTGGCTGCACCAGCCCTGGCTTTCCGCACAAGGGAGGTGCCAGGGCCAGGGGCCGGCCGCCCGGAAGGGCCAGTGAAGGGATGTAGAGCCCCTGAGGCCCTTTGACACCTTGACACACGGCAGCTTCATGGCAGCGAGACCCCCGCAACCACTGCCTTCTGTCAGCGTCACACGCAGGCGAACTGCCCAGAGCAGCTACGGACTCTCACACCGTGGGCTCCCTCGGGTGCAGGACCTGGGTCTGGACCCTGAGCACCGCCGCCCGTCCCCAGGTGCCGGCGCAGCCAGAGCAGGCCAGGCGGGCGGATACTCACGCACTGGCACAGCTCGCAGATGAGGAAGGCCCCCAGCGTGGCCTCCTCGTGGTTGTCCTGGATGTCCACGTTGATCACGTGCACTGGCTGGCAGGTCTCCTGCTCCCTGGAATTCAGATCTAAGGGGACAGAAATGGCACGACGTCACCTGCCCTGGCCGAGCACCAAACCTCCTCCTCAAAATGGCTGTGACCCAGTGAACACCAGGCCCCGCCTCACCCCTCACCCGTCCTGGGAGAAGCACTCAGCCGGCTCTGCCCTGAACACGATGGGCCAAAGCCCCTGGCCAGGCCCTCCCGGCCGGCTGTGGGCCCCCTGGGGCCGGGGGGAGGGGGAGGGGGAGGATGAGGGACGAACGCACAAGCAGGCAGAGGGCCCGGGCTCACCTTCCACCACCTGGTCGTACACCCTCTCCTCGCAGGTGAGGATCAGGTCGAACAGGTCTCTGCAGTTCTGGAACCGCTCTGGCCGGGGCTTGATCCGCTTGTTCCTGTCCAACATGTGCAAGATGCCGTTCTGCGTGTAGCTGGGCACGGGGTTAAGGAACTTTATTGACTTTATTTTTTGGTTAATCCTCACCAAATGATCTTTTCCCATCGATTTTGAGAGAGTGGAAGGGTAGGGGAGAAACAGAGAGAGAGAGAGACGTCCAGGTGGGAGACTGGGTCCTGGGATCGAGCCTGCAACAAAAGTACGTGCCCTTGACCAGAATCAAAGCTGGACCCTTCAGTCCAAGGGCCAATATTCCATCCACGGAGCCCCGCCGGCCAGGACTTCAGGGGAGACGTCATGAACTCAGCTGAGCGGCGTCTGCACAGGCAGAGCTGCCAGGCTCCACGGGCAGGAGCGCCCAGGCCTTGAAGCGGGCAAGGCAAACGGCGGCCCTGTCCTGATGGGCGTCAGGACCCGCCCACCTCAGCCGGCCAGGCCACAGCTTCCAGACCAACAGGTTCCAGAAGTGGAGACCTGAGGCGGGCCACCTCCAGCCACCGTTCTCGCCGACCCACCAGCCGCCCGACTCGCCCCGCAGCAGCTCTGCTCACGCCGACCCATCAGCAAGGACACGGCTGACCGTAAAGCCACCCAGCCTGGCTCAGCAACAGCCATGCAATCCCAGAAAACCGGCAGCAAAAAGGGAAGGTGCCGGGATCACCACAGACAGAGTGAAAGGGGCCCCCCACAGTGAGGTCCACGCCAAGCAGGTGACCCCTGAGCTGGAGGCCCTCCTTGGGGGTCCTCCAGACAGGGTCACACCCCCACCCAACACAGTGACCCTGTGTTCTTGGGGCCCCAGGGAGAGGGTGTGGCCTGTAAGGGTCATTCCGGACCACTGGAAAGATGCATCTCGTTAATTCCATTTTAGAGGTACAGACCGGCTGATGCGGGAATTCTGAGTGACACATTCAATGTCTCCCAGACAATTTATTTAAATCAGCTCAGATTACTCACATTTCCTCCCTTCCTTTCATAATGTATTTAAGTGGTTTATCGAACAGTTTTAACTTAAAACGATGCTAGACTGTTAGCCGCGGTGTTCTGGCTCCTGACACTTTCCAGCTAAGTTAGTGAAGCCAGCGACCCGCAGGTTTGCTGCCCAGCCCCACCCCACGGGCTCGGCCAAGGCTGCGGTTCAGCCTGTGGTTAGCCCCTCCCCTGCCACCCAACCAGCCTGGCCCTCGGGAAAGGACCACAGACAGTCCTGCGAGAACTCGCACTCCCCTCCACGACTCAGGCAATGTCACAGGAGGGTGAGCTCGTTGGTGAACCAGACCCCGGCCCTCATTGGCGGGACAGGAGGTAAAACAGTGGCCTTTCGGGACTATTTTCTGGCAAATTCCAAGGATGTATGGCCTGCGCCAAGCCAAGCAGGACCAAGGGCAGGAGGTGCCCGCGCCAGCCCTTGAGCAGGAAACCAAACCCACCTGCCTTCAATTCCCAGAGACCCAGAGCTTCTCGAACCCCCACTTCAGGCCACAAGGGACAGGAGGGGGATGGGGATGAGCTGAGCCTGCCACCTGGACGAAGCCCCAATCAGAGCAGAGCTGGGGCCAGAGGGAGCGGCCGTGAGGGGCGAGCTGCTGGGAGCAGCAGACCCCAGGCCCTTTGTCAGAGCGAAAAGCTCCCGCAGCCCAGGACGCCTCCTGCTGAGCAGGGCTCCGCGTGCAGCGCGTGCGCCTCAAGCAGCCCCGAACCCAAGGGCACACCCTGGGAGCAGCAGGCACAGGGGGCCTGAGGCCCAGAGCGGCACGGGGAAGCAGGAGGACAGGGCTGACCCCCCTCCCTGAGCGAGCGAGCACTTAGGTTTTCAGTCACAACCCCCGCCCCCAGCACAGCTGCTCCTGTGGCCGCGGGCAGGACGGGCCTGGCTGGGCCTCCCCTGCAGTGACTCCGTGTGAAACAGGAGCTGGGGGACACCTCGGCAGCTTCCTACCCAGGCCAAGGAGAGAGGACAGAGCAGGTGGGCCCTGGCTCTGAGGGACACCTGCTGAGGGCACGGAGCGGGCAGGACCATCTGCACCCAGGCCCTGAGGGCCCTTCTGCTCCTCCGTGGCCATCCCTGGAAGCTGCTGGTGCTCACGGTGCAGGGCTCCCAGCTGCGTGGGAGCAGGAGGGCGTGGGCAGCGGGAGCTGGGGGCCAGGCCAGAGACCCCTGTGGGCGCTTGGCTCAAAGCAGAAAGCAAGGGAATGTGCTGCAGGAACCGGAGAAAAGACCAGGCCCTAGCAGCAGGGCTCCCCCGCTGCCCTCACTGAGGCCCTGATGATGGGCAGGGGCCTGCCATGCCCCCCTACCCCGCTCCCCAAGTCCCAGTCCTGGGTGGACAGAGCACTTCCCAAGGGCAGGAAGACTCCCTCCAACCTCAGGAAGGGGCAGGGAGGCCGGGGCAGGGACAGCCCTGACCCCAAGCCAGGCAGCACCCCTGGACAGGGCAGGAGTGCAGCCCCCCCGCCACGCTCCCTCCTAACCACCAGGGCCCAGAACCTTCACCGCCCCCCCACCCCACCCCTGCACCTGTGGGGTCATCTGCTCAAGTCCAGGCTGGACGGGTTGTGGTCGTGGTCGTGGTCGTCCTCTGCTGACAGGATGCTCAGAGCCCAGGACGCCCTGGTCGACACCGACTTCCCTCGGCCCCCAGATGCAGTCACACCCAGCTCAGGTGTCCCCACTTTGTACCTCAGCCTTGGAGGTGACCCCAAATCCTCTGTGGTTGACACTCCCTAAGGGTGGGCCATGCCAGGGAGCCAGCTCTGCACTGGGATCCTGTCACCCAATTTAACTTCTAATCTTAAACTTGATCAAACAAATGTCAGGCACAAACTCTCAAGTGGGGCCCAAGTCCCCTGGGGGGGGGGGGGTCCTCAAAGGCACTGTGGCTCAGAAGTGCCCACGGGAACACCCTCCCCAGGGCTCAGGCAGGGCCCTGGGACCACCAAGGCGGTCACAGCAGGTCCAGCCGCACTGGGCTGGGCTGACACTGCAGACTAGGCTGCGCCTGCTCAGCTCAGGCACACACTCCCTGGGACGGGCCCAGCGCCCGCCCCCCCGCCCCCTTGTTTCGAGGGCAGGAGGGCCCTATGCCAATTCCACAGCCACCAGGAGGGGCAGCCCCAGCCAGGAGGTCCGACTCCTGGCCAGTGACCCCTTCTCTGGTGTCTCCACATCCCCTCTGACCCCTGCCTGGTGGGTGTGCCCGTCCAGGGACCCCTCCCCTGCAGCTGGAGCTACTTGGGCACCCAGGGGACAGGCGGTTCCTCAGCAGGGAAGCTGCCCAGCCCATCTCGGGAACAGCTCACTTAGATTTTATGATGATGCAGCGGCAACATGTCTGCCTTTACCTGTGACCAGCCCCAAATGAATGGGGCAGTGGCCCGACGAGCTCTGGACTTGAGGGCCAGGTAGGCTGGCACCCCTGGTTGCTCAGCCTGGCATCTCCCTCAGGACCCCTCTCTTTGAACCCCCCTCAGAAAGTTTCCCCTGCCATGGCAGGAGGGCCGCACCCCTGAAATCCCATACCCCATCCTCCAACGCCAGTTAGAGCCACGGCCACGGCCACCTGGAGCTCAGATGCAGCACAGGCTGAAGGGACCACATGTGGGAACCATTGCAAAGCACGCCCAGTGGGACCAGGGTGAGGAGTGGCTGCCACCCTCTCCTTCCCAATCCTCCCACGGCCCAGAGAAGCAACCCACCCTCTCCCATCGCGGATACAGGTGACACCCCCAAGGCCTGCCGCATCCTACATTTTCCTGGCAAAGCGTGGAGTCAGCACGGATACAAGACGTTTCCCATGACCACAGGCCGGGCCCAGCGGCTGCTGGCCAGGTAGGTGCATCCTGGAGCCCATCCCCCACTGGAGGGCCGGCACCAGGGCAGGAGCCTGTGGGGAGCCCCTGGCACACGGGGGAGAGGAAGAACGGCCAAGAGCAGCTTTAAGCTGGAGAACCTCCCAAAGGCCTGTGGGGCCAGCTGGGAGCCTCAAACCACTCAGAACCGCTCAACAAAAGCTTTCGAGCAGCACTTTTTATATTAAGAAATAAATTCAAACTCATTTCATAATCAAAGCAATTTCTGCAAAGCATGTAGGCTGCACAAGCGAGAGCGTGGGAACCCGAGTCCACTCGAAGAGGCGCTGCCCTGCTGCCCTGAGACGAGGGCGGCCAGCTCTGCCGGGGGTCTGCAATGGCCCCACCCCCCTGGCTTTAGGTCAGGTGACCCACTTTCAACACACCGGGTGTGTGTGTGTTGGGGGGGAGACCAGGTCCACCCCTTAGGCCTGGGCGAGTGCACAGTGAGCATGGCCAAGGCACCGCCGATGTCCAGACCCCCAGGTGACCCTGGCTTCACCTCATTCACCCCAGCAGTCGGCTCTGCTCAGCTTGTTAAATAAACAAACATCATTTAAAAAAACAACGTAAACACACAGCTGCCGACCAGGGTGAAACGCACCAGGGTGAAACGCGACAGGGAGAGCCCAATGCTGCCCGTGCCGGCGCCAGGCGGGCGACAGGGACGCCAGCACAGTGAGCCCGGCCTGGGGGGCGGGCCAGGCAGCTGTTCCCACCCACCAAGCACAGCACGAGAAAGCGGGCCAGCTGGGAACACGGCTGACGAGACCCGAAGAAGTTTCTGGAGCAGCCCAGTGGCTGCAGCTACAGTGATGGTGCGGGGGCCTCAGAGAGGACGGGCCCCTCTCGAGCGCTGTGCCCACTAACCGCACACCCAGCACGGAGGTCAGGAGGCTGTGGGATATACAGTGCGAGAAATCATTTTTATTTTTAGCTTTTACCCCCTGATAAGAAAGAAGTACACAGTGAAGTGGTGGGTACACACGTGTTAAGCCAGGGCCTAAACGACAATGAGACTGAGATGGAGAAGCATAAAGTGACTATGACGGGAGATCGGGAGGCAGAGGTGCTGGACACAGGCTCTGGGAAGGGGTTACATTCGAATTTCAAATCCATGTTTAGGGACAACTGGTCACGTGTTCAAAGCCCACGAACATGTTTGGAGGCAGGCTTTCACAAAGCCGCTATCCACCGAAAGGTTTCAAACAGCCCAGAGCCTCCTGACAGACCAGCCCCTCCTCCCGGGCCCGCGGCGTCCCCGCAGCTCCAGGCTGGCCATTCCACATAGAAGCAGGTGACCGTCTCTCCACCAAAGGCTCCCCAAGGCCGCTCCCGGCTCAGCCGGGCTCCTCAGCAGGAGCTGGGGCTCCTGGGGGGAAGCTCAAGTGTGGAAAATGACCCCCCGGAGCCACACGAGTGCCCACAGGAAACACTATGTTTAAGCCACTCTGTATTCATGTGAACTCGTGGCAAAGGGAAGAAAATTTAAGGTCAAGGGGGAACATGTGCACTTAAAAACCAACGGTTGGAGGCCAAAGACGTCATCAAGCAAGAAATGGAACAAACTTGGCATTTGTTTCTCAAAAAGAAAAAAGACCGTCCGATGCACACTACAACATGGACAACCTCAAACCCCGCTGGTGTGAGCAGCGGCCAGGAGACCATGCGTCATGTCTCCAGCTGTAGACTGCCAGAAGAGGGGCACCCACTGAGAGGGTGGGCAGTGCGGGGCTGGGAGAGCTGGGACGGAAACAATGTTCTGGAAGCTGCCAAGACGGCGGCACAGCCCTGGGAGATGCACGGAAGTCACGGGCTGCCCTTTGGACGGACAAACTGCACACACCACACACCACCCTTTTCGAGTTCCCTCGTTAACGCAACTCAGAGGAGATTTCGTCTGGAGGGTCAGGTCAACTCCGGTTTCCTGAACTATTAGTAAATAATCCCCAAAAGGAAAATGGTAACGAAACTGTGACTAACCTAATTCCTGCTCCTGCTGGTGGAGAAAACCACACCAGCTATTTCATCAAGTCCTTTGCTCCTAATGGGACAACTGGCAAAACCTTACTGAGGCCAGTCCTTGCGAATACCATGATGCCAGTGCACGCAGGGACCTGAGGCCTGGCTGCGCCGGGCAGATGCAGGCCGCCTCCAGAACCTGTCACTCTCTCCATGGAAAAGTCATTTGCCAGCCCTGGCCGGCATGTCTCAGTGGTTGAGAGCATCAGCCTGCACACTGAAGGGTCTCAATTCCCGGTCAAGGGCATGTACCTGGACTACAGATTCCATCCCCGGCTCCGGTCAGGGTGGGTGTGGGAGGCAACCAATCAATGCGTCTCTTTCTCTCCCCCTCGCTCTCTCTAAAAATCAATGGAAAAAATATCCTTGGGTGAGGATCAACAACAAAGAAAATTCATTTGCCCCATGTTACAGCTTAAAACAGTGGTTCTCAACCTGTGGGTCGCGACCTCTTTGGGGGTCGAACAACTTTTCACACGGGTCGCCTAAGACCATCAGAAAACACACATATAATTACATATTGTTTTTGTGATTAATCACTATGCTTTAATTATGTTCAATTTGTAACAATGAAGTTGGGGGTCACCACAACATGAGGAACTGTATTAAAGGGTCATGGCATTAGGAAGGTTGAGAACCACTGTCTTAAAATATTTTTCTAGCTTTCTACTGGTTACTAGAGGCCCGGTGCACAAAATTCATGCATGGGTGTGTGTGTGTCCCTCAGCCCAGCCTGCACCCTCTCCAATCTGGGACCCCTCTCATAATCCAGGACTACTGGCTCCCAACCGCTCGCCTGCCTGCCTGCCCTCTAACCACTCCCCTGCTGGCCCAGTCCCCCCCAAGTACCCTCCCCTGCTGGTCTGGTCCCTCCCAACTGCCCTCCCCTCCTGGCCTGGTCCCCCCACAAGTGCCCTCCCCTGCTGGCCTGGTGCCCCCCAAGTGCCCTCCCCTGCTGGCCTGGTGCCCCCCAAGTGCCCTCCCCTGCTGGCCTGGTCCCCCCCAAGTGCTCTCCCCTGTAGGCCATCTTGTGTCCACATGGGGGCAGCCATCTTATGTTGGAGTGATGGTCAATTTGCATATTCCTCTTTATTATATACGATAACTGCCACTTCTGCAAACACCAACCAGGCATCCTGTCCCGGCACGGGGCTTAGCTCTTAGCTGCACAAATCAGGAGCAAGTGAGGAAGCAAGCAAACCGCTAGCCCCCCTGAGCTGGATGCTGGTCCCATCACTCATCAAGGATCCCCTCGCGTACGTACTGCCAGGCGACCCACTGATGCCCCTCCCCTCCCTCCCTCTGGGCGTCTGCAGTGTTTAGTGACCCCTGGAGCAGATACCCTCCATTACTGGGCAAGGGCTGCACTTGGGTCACGCTAAGCACCAAGCACAAGGTTGTTCTGCCCCTCCCCCACCCTCCAGGAGACAGAACTTCCACCCACATGAAGTCAATCAAGCAATGAAGGTGTCCCGTGCCGCTACATGCCCAGCTTTGTGGGGCAATCAAGAGGGGAGGGGGCTTTCCTACACGGGGTGGGTCGCCAGGAGACAAGTACTGTTGGTGACAGTGGGCACAGCACCCCCCCCCCCCCGCTTTCTGACATGGCAGAGGCACGCGCGCGCGCACACACACACACACACACACACACACACACACACACGTGCAGTTGTCTTTGGAACAGATGCTTCGGGGGGGACACCGAGTTCTGAAAAGTGGGTTCTGCTTCTGTTGAACTATCAGGGACACGCACATCACCCTCCTGCTCAGAGCCCCTCTGGATTTCGTCTTTTAAAAATGTGTCAGCTGCCGGCCGCTGTGAAAGGGCCTCTGTGAGCACTGAGGGAGTGTGCAAGCACACCACCCCGTTCTCACTGCTCCTGTGGGTGTGAGCTTAAACGTGAACGCTGCTGACAGAATATCTTCAGAACCAGCCAGGGTCTCACGATAAGCTCCAAGCACACGGAAGCCTGGGGCTAAAACCCAGCTCTTTCCAGGAAAAAGGGACCCTGGTTAACGCTGCTGCCAGGCTAAGGGCAGCCTCAGCTCCCAGGACCCGGAGACTGTCCTGAGGCTGCTCCTCGGCCAGCCAGCGCCCGGCCTCTCCTCCTGGCCCAAGAATGTGAGCAGAGCAGTTGCTCCAACATGGAGGGAGGACACAGGTGAGGACTCACCACTGGAAACACTCAGGGAGCTTCCCCCAATGCAGGCTCTGCCTGGGGTTGTGAGAAAGGGCCCGAGAACAGGCACTGCCCCAGTTGCGAGGGCTCCCGCCCGCCCAGCACACAACCTGGGGGACTGGCTCCAGGTGCCACCCAGACCCCCAAGGCCCACTGCAGTACCGACAGGAAGTGCCTGTTTCTGCCCCAGTGCCCCCACCCACATCTACCTGGAGCCTGGCAGGAGCGGGGGCTCACACACGAGCTACAAGACCTCCGGGCCACTCCGGCTAACGAATCTAGATGGACAGAGAACACCTGTGACCTATTAACACCTGTGCCAACATGGAGACCAAGCGTTCCATTTGGTGCTACATCCCTTTCACCCGAATTCAGCTGGGTTCCACCCTGAGAACTACACGTCATTGACGGCAGAAGCCCAGGAGTCCACAGCAGCACAGGGTGGTAGGTGCCTGGTCAAAACCCCGGCAGCGATCACCTTAACCACACACAGCTCGGTGCCACGTTCACAAGACTATATTTAAGAAGTACCTTCCCCTTAAAAACCACGTGAGAACAGAGTGAGCAGATGCCACCTGCAAGCTAAGGAGAGCGGCCTCCAAGAGCCCAACTCTGCCCACACCTTGATGTGGGTTTCTGCCCTCTAACGGTGAGAAAATAAATGTGCTATTTAAGCTAAAAAACAAACAAAGCACAAAACCCTTTCTTTCGTGAGTCTGAGGAAGCAGAGCCAGCCTGTTGCCTGTGCCTGATGCAAAGCAAAGTTCCTTCAAATTGTCACTTACTAACAGGCTTCCTTTGCTCACACACGAGGCCTTTAATGGATCTGACCTTCCAGAGACATCACCAGAGGTGGGTGCAGCAGCCGGCCGGTGTGGGTCAGTGCACACCCACCGGCACACACCTGCCTGCTCAGGAAAGCAGGCGGCCCTGCAGTGAGAAAAGCAACGGAGCCTGCGGTTCCCTCCCCCATCTCATCTGTGTAATATCATGACCTTGTCACCATGGACTTCCCGTGTCTGTCTGCGTGCCCTACGTGTCCATGGCCCCCAGGGTGCTGACCCTTGCACTGTCCAAGCAGCACTAGAAACGCACTTAGTTCTCTGAGCTGAGAAGACTCAGCACAGCACCCAGCGGCGGCCACGATCCCCCCGCCTCCCAGACGCCCGCCGTGGGCCGGCACGATGCCTGTGCCACAGACCACCACACTGGGGTCTTGAAAAGGGGGACCCGCTGGGATACAGCTCCTTGTCTTTCCTAAGGAGATCGTTGTACATCTGATCATATGTCGTTTTGAAATCATAAACGTTGGGCTTGTCGGGCGCTGGCCCTGGGAGCTTCACGTGAGTCCCTGTTCCGAAGGACCGGACACTGAATCCCCGTTTGCTGAAAGACACAAAGGAGACAAAGATCACAGCTGGGTTAAGTCAGACACGGACCCTGCAAGCACGGGGCATGCGGTGGGAGCAAACAAATGAGTAACCCTGTTGGTATTCGCGAGCACGCTTTTAAATACTGAACTTTAAGTACTTTATTCAAATTTGAGAGTCATGTAGCCTGTGACACAAAAACCAGATGAAACCGAAAATAACGGTGACGCAGGGCTGCCTGCCACGCCGGTTCTCTCCCACAACACGCTCCTCAGCTCCAGCGGGGCCCAGTGCGCAGCGGGCATGACAAATGGCTGCTAGATGAACGGGACTCAGGCCGCACTCAGGCGGAGCTGCTGAGTGACTAGGAAGCCTCTGGATAAGGTGCTGGCATCCGAGTGTCCAGCTGTGAAAGCTGGTGTCACCGCCACCTGACCTCTCACTCCTGGGAGCCCCCCGCCCCCCACATGCACCTGCAACCAGCCCCAGAACTGTCGGCAGCGGCGCTCAACCACCCAAGACAGAACCTGCAGGTCCATCCACACAGCAGGGCACTTCCTGCCACTGAGAAAGGGTGAGGGGCAGCACGTGCACCGAACCCAGAACTGGTCAGAGGACACGGGGAAACAGATGAGTGGCCAACCAACCGAGGGCCAGGCACTCAGCGGTGACATTCCGCACGGGCCGCCACTGCACATCCCGACGGAGCGGGAGGCCAGGCGTAAGGACGTCCGCAATGTGTGCTGTGACCAGAGGGCAACAGGCCCAGACACCAATCAGACTTGCTGACCACCTCCGCCCAGTCCCCACCCTGCCCCTCACCAATCCAGGTAACATACAAGAAAAGGAGTATTTTCTGTCAAAGCCCCAACCAGCCCGACAAGTCACCTCAACCATGGCGGTGGGAACCAGGCAGCGATAGGAACCCACTGCCTGCTCGATCCCCACAGGGGCCATGGTCATCCAGGCTGGCCGCACCTGCTTCTCTGGAGGTCATGTTCCCCTAAGCTGGCCTCCCAGCTGACCACTGCCCCACAGGAACTGCCCCAACAAGCCACTTCCCCTGCAAGTGCCCTAAAGGTGCTGCCAACGCTCCAGCAACCTAACGGCTATTTAACCAACCCTTTCCGCAGAGTGTGAAACCCATCAGCCCGCACGGCTCCCCGAGGGCAGAAGGACTCATGGGAAAGCAAGGCGCCGAGAAGCCCACAGGCACCAGCTCCCCCACCTCTTCACTGGCTCACCCCTAGGGCACCAGGAGCTGCCGCTCTGGCCAGCGGGAGGGATGTGCTGAGACCCACAGCTCCCCAAGGACCGGCGTGGAGCTGAGGCCTGTGCCCAGCAGAAGGCAGGGTCGTCCCTGTGGAGGGAGCAGCCAGGCCTGGGCCTCAACCGCGAGCTGAGGAGCACGTGGGCCGAAGGTGTGCATTAACCAGGGAGAACACTTGTGGCCAGCAGAGACCTAAGTGCGAAAGCAGCTGCTCAACACGTACCTGGGCCCACGCTGGGTCTGTCTCCAGAGGCCACACGTCTTTCACGAGCCCTGCCTCCTGGCGGTCGTGCTAAACAAGTCACGTGAAACCACATCCAGAAACACCGCTCCACTCAGCTGTGCAGACACTGCAACTGAAGGCCTGTGGCAGCCCTGTGGCGAGCAAGTCTACGGTGCCGTTTCCTTTTCTTTTTTAAATACATTTTTATTGATTTCAGAGAGGAAGGGAGAGGGAGAGAGACAGAAACATCAATGATGAGAATCACTGATTGGCTGCCTCCTGCACGCCCCCTCCTGGGGACCAAGCCCGCAACCCTGGCATGTGTCCCTGACCAGAATTGAACCTGGGACCTTTCAGTCCACAGGCTGACGTTCTGTTCCACCGAGCCAAACCAGCCAGGGCTACAGTGCCATTTTCTAGCAGGCTAAGATGATGATTACCTAGTCCTGTGGTCAGCAAACTGCGTCTCGCGAGCCACATGCGGCTCTCTGGCCCCTTGAGTGTGGCTCTTCCTAAGCCTTAGGAGTATTCTAATTAAGTTAATAACAATGTACCTACCTATATTGTTTAAGTTTAAAAAATTTGGCTCTCAAAAGAAATTTCAATCGTTGTACCGTTATATTTGGCTGTTGACTAATGAGTTTGCCGACCACTATCCTAAGGTATGTACATTGTTGGTTTAGAGCAGGGGTGGGCAAACTTTTTGACTGGAGGGCCACAATGGGTTCTTAAACTGGACCGGAGGGCCGGAACAAAAGCATGGATGGAGTGTTTGTGTGAACTAATATAAATTCAAAGTAAACATCTTACATAAAAGGGTACGGTCTTTTTTTTTTTTTAGTTTTATTCATTTCAAACGGGCCCGCAGGCCGTAGTTTGCCCACGGCTGGTTTAGACAGTGCTACTGCACACTTTAACAGACTGCAGTGCAGCGTGCATATCCATGACTTATGTGCGCGGGAAAACAAAACACACAGGACCTGAGGGCGTCTGGAACGCACCCTGCAGTGTCTCAGCTGTGATGCAATGAGGTAACTGGATATTCGGGAGAGAATTTTTGGGGTTGAATCCAGCTGGCGTAGCTCAGTGTCACTGAGCGTCAGCCTATAAACCAGGAGGTCACGGTTTGATTCCTGATCGGGGCACATGCCTGGGTTGTAGTCTCCAGAAGTGTGTGTGCGCAGAAGGCAGCCGATCAATGATTCTCATCATTGATGTTTCTGTCTCTCTCTCCCTTCTCTGAAATCAATTAAAAAATACATACTATAAAAAAAGAAAAGAAAAAAGAGTTGCTTAGGCCCTGGACGGTTAGCTCATTTGGTTAGAACGTTGTCCTGATACACCAAAGTTCAGGTTCAATCCCCAGTCAGGGCAGGAACCAACCAATGAATGCATAAATAAGTGGAACAGCAAATCAATGTCTCTTTCTCTAAAAGCAACAACAAAAAACAAGTAAGGAATGTATTAAAATGAGCCAACTCTTAAAATGAGCCTAAGCACAGCCACACTTGAAATCATCGACGAACTATCCAGTGAGTCCATCCGAGCCACAGCAAAGGAGTCAGGAAGCCCCAATGGTGACATTTCCAATGTGAAAAACCACCACTTCTCCTGGCAGCAGGTTCACCTTCCATTTGATTCGACAGTGTTTCCTGAAGCTCAGTATGTGCTGGGGGCAGTGGTCAAAACAGACCCATCTCTCTCCTCAGCTCCTGGGGGATGAGAAAATAAACAAACATCCAGGACACAGGACAGTGAGGAGCACGTCCAGAGGCTTCTGGGAGACCCCCTAGAGCAGTGGTTTTCAACCTTCCTAATGCCGCGACCCTTTAATACAGTTCATGTTGTGGTGACCCCCAACTTCATTGTTACAAATTGAACATAATTAAAGCATAGTGAGTAATCACAAAAACAATATGTAATTATATATGTGTTTTCCGATGGCCTTAGGCAACCCCTGTGAAAGGGTCGTTCGACCCCCAAAGGGGTCGCGACCCACAGGTTGGGAACTGCTGCCCTATAGGGCCTTCCCGTCCACATGATGCAGCTGTCTGGGTCCGACCTGCGGGGATGCCACCTGGCAGGCCTGTCTCCTGCTCATCGTGTCATGCTGGGTCTGAGGTTTCACTGGGTGTCCAGATGGAACACTCCCCATAGCCCTGACAGTAACTCATCCCCAAGGTAACCGGGTCCAGCCCTCCCCGCAACCGCCCAGACAAGGCTCCTCGCTGGCTGGGTTTCTCTGAGGAACTGCCTGCTGCCATCCTCACCGCCCTCCAGACTCTGAGATCGTCACCAACCATGTTTAAAAATAAGATGAATGCAGTTTGTTCCTCCCCCAACAAAATGCTCACAAGTGGTAAAGGCTAATTAGCAGCAAAGCCCTGCTTCTTCTAAGCTGGTGCAACGACATAACAGCCCATCCTGCGTGTGACAGCTGTGCCGTGTGACAATTTGTTTCTTACATAAGAGAACCGAGGGCTAGAATAAAATTCCTGACAACAACAGGCTTTGTTTCAACGGTCAACTATTTTCTATGTTAATCTAACCTTCCAAACAAGTGTTTACCAAACGCCTTCACGAGTACAAAAATCTTTCATCAAGAACCTATCTGCCCCGGCCAGTGTGGCTCAGTTGGTTGGGGCATGTCCTCTACACCAGAAGGTGGCGGGTTTGATTCCCAGTCAGGACACAAGCAGAAGACAACTGATCGACGTTTCTCTCCCTCTCTTTCCCTCCCTCCCTCTCCCTCTAAGATAAACAAAACCTATCCAAGACAATGTTAAATGTGGGGGTATAGAATTGTTTCCCTTGTTATCCAACGACTACAGGGAAAATGCTAACGTTAAGAAGAACACCAGAAGAATCCAGAAGAATCGTAAGAGGGTCAGTGCTGTAGTGTGAGCACTAACCTACTGGGAAGCATGCCTCTGGCTAAGAGTGAGCCCAGACCTGCCAGCCTCCTGGGAGCACAGCCTGTGGGGACAGAGCCCTCACCACATCCCCTCCACAGCTAAGTCACTGCTCCTCAGCCCCATCGCTAGCTACGGGACCTCATGCCCACAGAGCACAACCAGCTGCTCCCAAGCTACCTCACCTACAGTCTGCCTGCAGCTTCACTGTGAGCCGGCCAGGACTGGGAAGGCACACTTCTGAAATGTCAACGTTCCAATAAAAGTTGTATTCTCACCAGCAAATTGTGGGCCCAAAACACATTCCAATAAACATTTTCTATGATTTCATTTATGATGATCCCACAGGCCAAGAATGAAACGGAGCAGCTTCTAAGCAGATCTGTGCCTGAACTTGTGACAAATGTGCCCTTTAGACTGCCCGGTCGGTGCCCTGCTTGGACACCCTCCTGCCCCGTCTCCTCACAGGCCACCTTGCTCTGCCGGCCACTGGGGGCTCCCCCTCCACACAGCACCAGCACCAGCAGAAGGCAGTCCCAGGCCAGGACGCACACGGGCTGCACCGGCTCAGGCGCCTGTCCTCATCCGGAAGGGCCGGAGGAGACCCGAATGCAGGGAAGAATGCTCAGCTGTCGGGGCGGTTCCCATGCCTGGTCTGCCCGGTTCTGTGTCAATGTTCACCTTCAAACGGAATTCTCCAACCTGTCCTGCTTCTGAAGACAAAAACCATGTAGCCCCTCAGAGCCCATGAAGGTGGACGTGGTCCTCTGCCATTCCCAGGACCCGACTTCAGACCCAGTCACCTTTCCACATCATTTCCAGTTGGCTTCCTTTTTCCTTTAAGTTCTCCCAGAGCTGAGATATCAAAGATGCAGCTACAGAGGCTGCAGGACCCAGCTGACCCAGCCTAGTAAGCAGTTTCTGTAAATGTGCTCAGACCAGAGGTTTTGGGCACCTTGAGTGGGAGCACCCTGAGATGTGCCAGGTGTGTGACCACACCACCTCAGGCAGCCTGAGACACGTCCCCTCTGGGAGGAGGTCCGAGCGCCTTCTCTCCCCGTGTGGCTTGGGGCCCACATGATGTGAAGATCTGAGAGCACCATCCAGATCGGAGAACTGCAGGACCTCAGTTGACTGTGGCACCCCCACCTCCACCCCCCGGATCCCTCCTTCAACCCAGGTTTTCCCATCCCGAGTCTTGGTTGTCACATCTACAATGACCGGGGCCCCTCGGGTCCCTCACAAGCTGGGGCCTCCTGCTCTGGGCGGCGCCTCCTCCCCTGTGCCTGTGAGCATCTAAGGGTGTCCAGACGCAGTCAGATGGGGCTGGGAAAGCACCTGCTAGAGGAGCTCCAGAGACGGGCTCACCTGTTTGTCCCATGTTTGCAGCCCCTGCTCACCTTCCCAAAACCA
This sequence comes from Myotis daubentonii, assembly GCF_963259705.1. Lineage (NCBI taxonomy): Eukaryota > Metazoa > Chordata > Mammalia > Chiroptera > Vespertilionidae > Myotis > Myotis daubentonii. The sequence goes on along the minus strand of NC_081842.1, from coordinate 219,548,503 downwards.
CACAGCCAGGGAGTTGTGACTGAGAACTCAGCCCAGCAACTCATAGAAGTCTGTCTTTAAAATTTGTTTTGAGCCCTGGCCGGTTTGGCTCAGTGAGTAGAGCATCGGCCTGCAGACTGAAGGGTCCTGGGTTCGATTCGGGCCAAGGGCACATGCCTGGGTTGTGGACTCGATCCCCAGTGTGGGGCGTGCCAGGAGGCAGCCAATCAATGATTCTCTCTCATCATTGATGTTTCTCTCTCTCTCTCCCTCTCCCTTCCTCTCTGAAATCAATAAAGATATATATTAAAAAAATAATAAAAATAAAATTTGTTTTGGATTGCTACATGTACAATTAGAAATGTAGCTTCCAAAAATCAACATGCCTCTTAACATCTAGGAGGTAGTTTGGAACAAAAAATGAATTGGCTCTAAAGAGAAATCTTAATCCACAAAGTACAAAGAACAGGAGTCTCTATGGAAGCATACAAGTCTTCCAACACCTTAAAAACCTAATCCCCGCCCCCCCCACTGGTATTTGAAAAATTTTAGTCTGAAAAGATAAAAATGATCACCCCAGGGAACATTCTGACTAGCTCTAGGAAGTGCCAACACTCATTATCACTTGTATTCGACTTGTCAAAAAAAAAATGCAGTCCAAGCTGATTTCAAGAGGGCAAAAACAAAACAAAACAGGGTTTCACTGATAACTACCTACAGAGTGCGTTCAGGTAACCACATTCTTTTTGATATTTGTCTGTTTTCCTATGCATACTCTTTTGTATTTGTAACCAGACTGCACACAAGTTTCTTGCTTTTTTCCATCTACCACATCATTTTTCTTTGCTTTCCACAAACATCACCTTTAAGGTCTAAATCTCTAAATCTGACTTTCGTAAGCTCTCCTAATTGTAACAGAAACCTTCAATAAGTTTCTGAAAATGCATTTAAGCCCTGTAAAAAATCCAAATACATAAAGCCATAAGTACTTTTTCAACAGTGAGAAAGACATGAAAAATTGTTCAATATCAAAGCAATTTAAAAATAAAGGAAGGTGAGATCCACACTTCTGCCCTGGTAGCATGAAAAGATTGTGAGGAAATGAAAATTTTATAAATAGGTATTTTCTGGAAGGCAGTCTGGCAAAAACGTATCAAAATGTAACTCTACCTCTAGGAATTTATGCCAAGGAAATAACCAGAAAATGTGCAGATACTTAGATGGCACAAGGATGCTGACATTGTACGACTGCAAAATAGAACAAGAACGCTCAAATGTCTATTAATGGGAGACTGGATACAAGTCACCCTGCCCAAGGGCCCAACCACTGGCTGTCACCACAGGAACAGATGTTCAAACTCAAAGCATCAAAATGAAAGTGACCCTGGAAAAGTTGCTCAGTTGGTTAGAGTGTCGTCCAGACACACCAAGGGCTTGATTCCTGGTCAGGGCACATACAAGAAGCAACCAATGAATGCGTAAATAAGCAGAACAACAAATCGATGTGTCTCTCAAATAAATAAATAAAAAAAACCACAGAAATGAGTACTGCAACCAGACCATGTTCACATGATGTGAAGAGAGGTTAGAGCTTCGTTTTGTCTCCCTTTAAGTGTATTAGACACAGAAAAATGGTATTTTGAGTGATCTTCATCTTCCATATTTTCTTCAGTGAGAATTTTGCAAACAAAGATTACTTTTTTAACAAAGGAAAACACTCCCCAAATAGGCATTTTAGAAATTAAAGAGCCATGTCTGAAAGAACCTTACATTCACCACATGAATAACGTGTTACCCTAAACTTACCTCCTTTGTCCTCATTCTGCCCTTGTGATGAGTAAACTTGAAAGACAGTAAACTCGGTAAAAGCACACAAAAGAATTCCTACTCTGGCTTGTTTTGCCCCTCTTTCCACAGGAGACCCAATGCTGTGCTCCCACCACTATGAACCACTAAGAACTTGCTATCTTTTTACTTTTCATTTTTATTTATTGACTAGGGGCCCAGTGCATGAATTCGTGCACCTTGAAAGGAACTGTGGGCCGCAAGGCTGTGGTGGGCACAGTGATGGGTCTCGGCCCATCCTCCTCACCCCTACCCGGCCCCTCCCGCCACTGCCCCTGGTACCGTCTGCAGGCAGCTCTGCTCCCGTCGACACCCCACACACTGAGGGCGCTGTTCCCGCTTGCACCTGCTGACAGTGTGGAGTGACTGGGGCCGTGCCAGCAGCGGTGCTAGCGGGGCCAGTGCTGTCAATGGTGCGAGCAGCAGCTGCTGCCCCTATCACCCCTCAGGAGCAGAGGGAGGTGGAGGAGCCCTCAGGGGCGATCGGGGCCAGCAGCCACCACTCACACCCGCTGATGGCAGCGGGTCACTCTCAGTGCCAGGCACTGGCAGTGGGTGCGAGCGGTGGCTCTGGCGCCAGCAGAGGGTGTGAGTGCCAGCTGGGACTGTGGCGTGTGGGAGCAAAGAATTTTCAGTAACCACCAGAGGCTCACCCCAATGACAGCAAGTGGTGCCCTGCCTCGGTCACCTGCTCCACCATTACCCCCATGGCCAATGTCTGCCATGCTCTGCACACACCCCCTGGTCAGTGCACATCATGGCGACCGGTTGTTTGGTTGTTCCTATTGTTCCACCGTTTGTTCTATTTGCATATTAGCATTTTATTATATAGGATGTTAGAGAGAGGGGTAGGGAGGGGGGATTGTGTATCGATCTGTTGTTCCACTTATTTCTGCACTCAGCCTTGGATTCTTGTGTGTGCCCTGACCTGGATCAAACCCACAGCCTTGGTGTTATCTGGCTGACGCTCTAACCAACTGAGCTCCCGGGGCCAGCCCAGGGCATCAGACAGGCATAACTTTGAAACCGATTTCACTCACAAAGTTGCTGCAGGTAATTTTTTAAACTTTTTCTTTTCTAAGATTTCATCCCAACTTTATTACACAAATACTTAGTAGTAGGACTTAAACAAAGGATCACCAGCCAGAACCAGCAGGATGAGGTGGTCTCCACAGCACCTGTTATTATAATTAAAAACATTAAATATCAGTTCCCTTGAGTAGTTTTCCAGGGGTGTGAACGCGCATTCTTCTGCTTAAATTTACCCAATTTTGCCGAAACCGGTTTGGCTCAGTGGCCAGAGTGTGGGCCTGAGGACTGAAGGGTCCCAGGTTCGATTCCGGTCAAGGGCATGTACCTGGGTTGCGGGCACATCCCCCATGGGGGGCGTGCAGGAGGCAGCTGATCGATGTTTCTCTCTCATCGATGTTTCTAACTCTCTATCTCTCTCCCTTCCTCTCTGTAAAAAATCAATAAAGTATATTTTAAAAAAAAAATAAATAAAAAATAAATAAATAAATTTACCCAATTTTTAATGACTGGAGACATAATGCAGTTGGGGGGTGTGACCCAGCACAATGTAACTCCAGCATATGTCTAGTTTTAAAATAACTTTACAGTTTAAAAATAACTTGCACATAGACTTCTCAGGTTCAAAGCGTGTGATAACACGCTACCCCAAAATGGCCTCCCGTGAATACTGCGGACGGGCCGCCGATGTTGGTTGGGAGGCGTCAAGCTCCCCCTTAGCAGATCACGGCCACGGGACCCTGCCCGCCTCAGCAGGGAAACCGGAGTGCGGGGCCCCGCTCTCCCCAAGTCACCCGGGGCTCAGGCAGGGCGGGTCACAGCAGCCAGGCTCTGCGGTGCTTCACATCCGCACACAGGGGCGCCGGGAGCGAAGGCAGCTCCCACTGTGCTTTACTGTCACCACCGACGGGTGCACCGAACTGTCACAATAATGCGAGTGACCGAGGGGGAAACTCTGTCAGGCAAGAATAAACTCTCACTAAAGACACCAGGGCCCCCGAGGAGGAGTTCCGCTGAAAGATCACGCGAGGCGCCCACTCCACTGCCCTCCAGAGACGCCGGGGCCTTTCAAAGGGGTTGGAGAGGGTTTCTGACTTGAGACTTGAACGTGTGGCTAGAGAGAAGCAAACACACAAATTCCTGACGTCGACAACACGGCTGTTTCCCTATTTTTTTTTAAAAGCCTCTTCCTGTGCTGAGGTCACGTCCCGCGGGCTTCCCAACAGGTGGTAAGTGACGCTTCGCCCTGGACCCTAAGCCGGCGTCTGGGCCAGACAGGCCCCCCATTTTCCGATGCGCCGACGGGCGTGCCAGGCGGGCGCGCCGAGCACCAGCCTCCGGGTCTCCCAGGAGCTTTGCGGTTCCGGGGGCGCGGGAACGTTTTCACTTCGAACCTGGATTTCCCCGCGATGCTGACCACACGTGGGCGCACCGCGCGGCCGACCGCACCCTGTCCACCCCTCGCAGAGCTCGGCCCCCGGAGTCCAAGAGCCCGGGCCGGGCAGTCCCCCGGGCTTCCTTCAGGGACCGCCCGGCCCCGGACGCGCCGGGGAGAGCAGAGGCAGCCTTCGCCCAGCTCGGGCCGGAGGGACGGCGGGCCGGCCGGGGGACGCGGCGCGCGGGGCCAGGGCGGAGGCCCACCTACCTAAGGATGTTGTGCGCCTCCATGCTCCGGTTCTGGTTGCTCGAGCAGACCACCGCCACCCGCAGCGGCGACGACGGCATGGCGGTGGCCTCACCGTCCGCTCCCTCCGGCTCGGGACTCCCACCCAGGCGCGGCTCTTCCGCGCGACCAAGATGGCGGCCGCGGCTCCCGGAAGTCATGACGCCAAGCGGCGGCGCCGACGACGTCCCGCGTCGGGACGCGCGGCGCGGGAGGACCCGGCGTCCCGCAGGCCTCCCCGCGCGGTATGAAGCCGGGCAGCGGGCGGAGGGAGGCCCACCAACGGGCGCCGGGCGGGCGAGCTCGCCTCTGCTGCGAGGGGGCGCAGCCGAGGCCCGCGTTCCTCACAGGAGCTGCCCACCGACCGCGTCGGCGTGCTGACGTCACAACGCCGCGCCGCCGTCGCCGAGAGTGACGCGAGGCGTCGCGAACGTCCCGCCGTTGTCGCCGGCAGTGACGCCACGCCGGCCCAGACAGGCGTGGGAGGTGGCTGGGCGCGACCCGGCGCCTGTCCTGGCCGCTCTACGCGCCCCAGAATCCCCTGGGGCCCCGGGTTCTCCCTCGCTCCCGCGTCGCCGGGAGAAGCCCGCAGGGACGGCTCTGGGGTCGGGACGCAGCTCCACGTGCTTGGTGGCTGGCCCTGCTCTTAACTTCCTCTTCCGCTCTCGGATGTCCTTCCTCCATTTTCCTCCGGGCGGAAACCTCTACCGGGCTAGCCGTGGCTGCTCCTACAGGCTTGCTTTTTTTTCTTTTCTTAACCCCTAAATAAATCCTATTTGCTGAATGAACACCTGGCCAACTGTTTACTTACTTCCGGCCTATTTGGGGCCCCTTGTCCCCGTCGCTCCAGGTCGGGTGAGCGGGCATTGCGGCGCCCACGGGGCCAGCTGAGCTCCGTGCTCCTCCTCGGCGCGGAGCTAAAGGGTAAGTCCTCCCGGACCCGACCTCCCGCCGTGTGTCCTGAAGCTCTGCAGCCCTTATCCGGGACCTGGGGAGTTTTCGGGGTTTTGTCTCTTTTCTTGTTTACTGTTAGAAGGCCGTGTTTGTCGGGCTCTCAGTTGACACGTTGGCCTGACCCCCGGGGGGCCGGGCTGTGTCTTGGGCGGGTTCTTCGTGCTGGTGGTTGTCAGTCCGCTTCCGTCTGGACGCAGACGGTCCCAGTGACCCTGTCGCTCAGCCACTGGCCAGGCGGGGAGGACGACGGTAATGTTTGCTCTGAAACAGGCCAGGACCATCCCTGCCTCCTGCCAGGTGCCGGGTCCTGGGCTGTGACCTGCACCCGGGAGTGGCCCCGAACCAGCACCGTGACTCCTCCGCGCTGCCCGGTGTTGGGCCCAGTACCTGCCCGGTGGTGCCAGGACCCACTCATCTCGCTGCCACTCAGGGCACGCGGTCCGTGCGCGTGGTTTCCGTTAATAAAACCCACCAGTGTCGGACTGCGGGGCAGCCTCCCCCTCGGGTCTCCCCCGGACCTCTGCTCTCGGAGGCGGGTGCTCAGTGGCAGGGCCTCCCCCGGGTCTGCGTGCACTGGCCGCACTGGCCGCACTGGCCGCACTGGCCGCACTGGCCGCAGGCTCTCCCTCCGGAACTGGCTGTGGGGCCCTCGGCTTTCCCTCTGTGACCAGGCTGTGCTCGGCGGGACTGGCCGGGACTGAGCCTGCAGGTTGCTTGAGCCGGTGCAGCCTGTCTGGGCCCTTGTTCCAGAGAAAAGTCTACGGTCTCAGTTATCTGAATATTTTCAAGGTCTCCCTCCTGCACGGACCCCGGCTGAATTTATGTTTAAAAACCACCGTCCCTCCTCATGCGCATTTCTAACTAAATGGACAATGTGACCAAAACTAATTGAGGTTCTCAGTAGTTATGGGAAACATTTGAGATTCCAAAACTTAACTTTTTTTAAAAATATATATGTTATTGATTTTTTACAGAGAGGAAGGGAGAGGGATAGAGAGTTAGAAACATGGATCAGCTGCCTCCTGCACACCTCCCACTGGGGATGTGCCCGCAACCAAGGTACATGCCCTTGACCGGAATCGAACCTGGGACCCTTCAGTCCGCAGGCCAACGCTCTGTGCACTGAGCCAAACCGGTTAGGGCAAAACTTAACTTTTTAAAAAAATATATTTTTATTGATTTCAGAGAGGAAGGGAGGGAGAGAGAGAAAGAAACATCAATGATGACCCTAGCTCTGTGGTCAGCAAACTGCGGCTTGCGAGCCACATGCGGCTCTTTGGCCCCTTGAGTGTGGCTCTTCCTAAGCCTTAGGAGCACCCTAATTAAGTTAATAACAATGTATCTACCTATATAGTTTAAGTTTAAAAAATCTGGCTCTCAAAAGAAATTTCCATCGTTGTACTGTTGATATTTGGCTCTGTTGACTAATGAGTTTGCCAACCACTGCCCTAGCTGGTTTGGCTCAATGGATAGAGTGTTGGCCTGGGGACTAACGAGTCCCGGGTTCAATTCCAGTCACAGGCACATGCCCAGGTTGCAGGCTCAGTCTCCCATGGGGGACATGCAGAAAGCAGCCAATCAGTGATTCTCTCTCTCTCCCTCTATCTTCCTCTCTGAAATTAAAAAAAAAAAAAAAAAATTAAAAAAGAAAGAAAGAAACATCAATGATAAGAGAGAATCATTGATTGGCTGTGTTCTGCACGCCCCACACTGGGGATTGAGCCCCAAACCCGGGCAGGTGCCCTGACTCGAACCGTGACCTCCTGGTTCACAGGTCAGCGCTTCACCACTGAGAGTCATGCTGGCCGAGCATCCACACTTTTTTTAAAAAACTTAATTGGACAACCACAGCTCTGAAATTGCCAAATGGAACACCTGTTTTGAGGCTTCCAGACATTACCAGGAATCTGCAGTTGCCTCTTCGCAAAATAGTTTTAGGATTAACTGAAGCCAACCAGCTTCTGAGGAAAGAAGACGGCTTCAGAAGCCGCCTGTTCCTCGCTCCTGGTGCCGGCTTGCCTTCCACTCTAGCCTCCTTGCCTCCGGCTCTAGCTCCGCCCCTGGTGCCCTCCCCGCTGGAACCTCCTCTCCCTCCCTCCTCCGAACCCATCAGTACTGGACCCTTTAAAGTTAAGCCCTCTGAGGGTCCTAATGAGCCCCGAGCTCCCTCTGTCCCATGGACTATAGACTCCCCTAAGGGGACAGCGTCCTCACAGAGCTGCGGACGCGCCTGACACGTTCATTCAAACCGACCAGCCCGGACTCTCCGCTTCATGTCAGCGGTGTTTGCTGGTCCGTGAAGGCAGGCCCCGCTCTGGATGAGACCTGCTGGGTCGCAACGCCCTGAAAGGGGTTTTTAGCAAAATGCTAGGAAAGGGGGTGGGGTCCCCACTGAGCCCTTACAGCAGCCTTTCCACAGCCTGTCGATCGGAGCAAAATTCAGACTTGCTCCCCAAGTCAGATGCGTCTGTGCCTTGTAATTAACTTGATTTTAAGGAAAGGTCTGGTCTTCCCTCAGATGTTGAAGTCACTCCAGTAGCCTTTGCCTCTGTGCTCACTAAAGGCTGAACTGGCCCCGCTGGTGTGGCCAGTGGTTGAGTGTCCACCTATGAACCGGGAGGTTGGATTCCTGGTGAGGGCACATGCCTGGGTTGGGTGGTTGATGCCTGCATTGCCCGCTCAGTCCCCAGCAGGGGGCCTCCAGGAGGCAGCCAATCAGTGATTCTCTCTCATCATTGATGTTTCTCTCTCCCTCTCCCTTCCTCTCTGAAATCAATAAGAAAATATTAAAAAGAAAAAAGCACACAGGTCTGAGGTTATCAAAAGTAAGGATTTCTTTTCAACAAAGGACCCGGCAAAGTTAGCACATGTACAATATTTAAAGCAGCCAGAGGTGCCTGTCTAGAACTGTGTTTGACACGGCCCCCACTGAGCACATGTAGCTACCTAAGGTAAACAACATTTACGATGCACCCTCACTGGTTCAGCTCCGTGGGTAGAGCGTCGGCCTGCGGACTGAAGGGTCCCGGGTTCGATTCCGGTCAAGGGCATGTACCTTGGTTGTGGGCACATCTCCAGTAGGAGGTGCGCAGGAGGCAGCTGATCGATGTTTCTCTCTCATCGATGTTTCTAACTATCTCTTTCCCTTCCTCTCAGTAAAAAATCAATAAAATACATTTTTTAAAAATTCACTAGCGGCAGCCTTAATCCAGTGAGCGGTACCTTTGTAAGAGGAAGGAGGCCGTTCGGACAGAGGCAGAGGAGATGCTCGGACGAGAGGACCGTGGGCTCTGCACCCTTGGACACTGGAGCGATGTGTCCCCAGGCCAAGGACCCAAGGTTGCCAGCGGGTCCCGCAGGTGGCGAGGGGCACGAGGCAGAGCCTCCAGCAGGTGCCACCCTGCCGCCTGTGAGATCACGATCCTCGTGTCTTCAGCCTCCTAGTTCGTTGGTAATTCCGTGCCGCGGCCCTCAGAAACGTACAGCGTAGATGAGGACATCCCAGAGAGGCCTGTGGCACGGTGCTGATCCAGAATACTCATGGAACTCTTGGAAATCAAGAGGGAAAAGTCACCGCAATGGAAAAACCTACAGAAGACCTGAATAAGCAGCGTGTCCCGGGGACACGAGAGGGACGAAGGAGAACAGGACGCGACGCCCAACCTCTCGGGAACGAGAGAAAAGCAAATTCCAATAATACTGGGTTTCTGCCACACAGCCAACGGATGGGCGGGAGCTAGAGAACGGAGTGCTGCCGGTGCTCATGGGAAATGGGGGGGTGCCCACGGCCTCAGCCATGAAGAGCGAACTGGCAGTATTGGCAGAAGGAAGTCGGCACACCCCCGAGACCCATCGTCCCCCACCACGGGAAATCCTCGCGAAGGTCCCTGAGGAGGACGGTGGAGGGTCTCCATGGAACGTCGTGATAGTAGTGCAGCTGCCTGTGTCCTCCCGGCGTGAGGACAGGTACGTGCGGAGGAGGGGCACGCGGGAAACCTGGGCAACAACGGGGAAGGACGTGTTTGTGTGCACGGCGACATGGAGGCCTCAGCGATGTGGCAGAGCCCCGGCCGGTGTGGCTCAGTTGGGCGGGTGTTGTTTCACGCACCAGAAGGTTGCCGTTCTGATTCCCGGTCAGGGCCCAGGCCCGGGTTGCAGGCTCCGTCCCCAGGAGGGGGCGTGCAGAAGGCAACTGATTGATGTTTCACTCTCACATTGATGTTTCTCTCCTCCCTTTTTCTCGCTCTAAAAATCAATAAAAAAATCTTTTCAGCCTTAACCGGTTTCACCCAGTGGATAGAGCGTCGGCCTGCGGTCTCAAGGGTCCCGGGTTCGATTCCAGTCAAGGGCATGTACCTTGGTTGCGGGCACCTCCCCAGTAGGGGGTGTGCAGGAGGCAGCTGATGGATATTTCTCTCTCATCGATGTTTCTAACTCTCTATCCCTCCCCCTTCTTCTCTGTAAAAAATCAATAAAATATATTTTAAAAATCCTTTAAAAAATAAAAAGATGTGGTATCAAGGAAAAAATAAGATGAGCAACACGACGTTTGAGGTAAATGGTAAAACATGGATGTAAGGATGCATCAGAATGACTGCTGATGGGGAAGAAGGGAACAGCAGGGGAGAATCTGTCAGACAAGAATCCAAGCGAGCAGGACAGACACTGGGCCAAGGGAGGAGGAGGCAGGGTAGGGGTGGGGGTGGGTGGCGCATCCCATCCCAGACAGGGAGGCCTTGTAGTAACATTCCCGACGGCAGAGCTGGGAAGTTAGGGCGCTATCGCCCCCCACCACACCCGACCTAGGAGCTCAGGCAAATGCTCTGTGTTGTATGAGACAGGACAGGGTAGCGGTCGCATCCCTCAGACTTACTATCAGAAAAAAAAAGATAAGCATAGTAATCTCTCTTTTTTAAAAAAAAAATATTTTTATTGATTTCAGAGAGGAAGGGATAGAGAAAAACATCAATGATGAGAGAATCATTGATCGGCTGCCTTCTGCACGCCACCCACTGGGGATCAAACCCACAACCCAAGTGTGTGCCCCGACTGGGAACTGAACCGTGATCTCTTGGTTCATAGGTTGATGCTCAACCACTGAGCCATGCTGGCTGGTTAACATCTCTACAGGTAAGGCACACCAGAAAGAAACTCAGAAAATCCAAAAATTTTAACGGGATATTTCATCGGGAGCTAAACGGAGTTAGAGAAATGGTAAAAGTTATGACAGAGCATCCTGCATTAGAAATGGGGAAGATTTTTTTTTTTTTACTGAGATCATTGGAAAAAATGAAGATTTGAAAGACCACTGGTAGCCTGGCTGGCGTGGCTCAATGATTGAGCGTTGACCCACGAACCAAAAGGTCATGGTTCGATTCCCGATCAGGGCACATACCCAGGTTGTGGGCTTGATCCCCAGCGTGGGGCGTACAGGAGACAGCTGATGGATGATTCTCTGATCGTTGATGTTTCTCTCTCTCTCCCCCTCTCACTTCCTCTCTGAAATCAATAAAAATATATTTTTCTAAAAAAGACCACTGGTACAACTTAGGAATAAAGGACAGATTTCTAAAAAAGGATAAGACGCAGGCGTAACAGAGGAGGCGAGGCGTCCATCATGTGTTCACAGAATGATTGAGGGTCACCCTGTTGATAAGTGAGGAGCCTGCTGTGAATTAGGTTGGGGTGAGCAGGGAGTCTGGCCATCGTAGTGGGGATTTCAAGAAGGGCCCCAATAAAATGTGTGTGTGTGTGTGTGTGTGTGTGTATATATATATATATATATATATATATTAAAAAAAAAAAGCAGCACAGTAGCACCCCTACAGTAAAGAAGGCACGCCAGAAAGACGCCCAGAAGACAGACAAAGACCACTGGTGGCCCGGCTGGTGTGTCTCAGTGGTTGGGCATTGACCTATGAACCAGGAGGTCATGGTTTGATTCCTTCAGGGCCCATGCCCGGATTGTGGGCTTGTGTGCCCGGTCAGGGCCAGCTTGGGGCCATGTGTCCGTCACGTGATCACATAATGACTGTGGTGAGGAACGTGCCATGGATTAGATTGGGGTGAGCAGGGTGTCTGGCCATCGTAGTGGGGATTTCAAGAAGGGCCCCATGCCTGGAGCTCCAGCAGGTGAGGCGGGGACACAGTCCTGGGGTATTGGCCTGGAGGGCACTTCAAGTGGCCGCATGGACAGCAGTAATGATGGCCCCCGTGGCGGCCTCCCATAGGCCCGTGACCGGGCCCCATTCCTGTCTCCACCTTACAGGTGAGGAAACAGGCCCTTCGGTGTTCCTACCCGAGCGGTTATTTCTATCCGTGTCAGAGAATGAGCTTCAGTGTCTGCAGGCAGGTGAAGCCTCCACCACAGGCCAGGCACCTGGACCCACCTCCAGGGCACAGGAAGCCGGGAGGGTCACAGGTGAGCAGCAGGTCACCACCAGCGCAGTCCCAGTGGGAGTGGCCACAGAAGAGCAGAGGGAGGAGGGGCTGGGGAGGCTCCCATGGCAGGTGGGGCTGGCGGGGTCTGGGCCAGGTGGACCAGAGGGGCAGGGGGGCAGAGCCTGGGAGGATGATGGACCCTGGGAGGAGGGGGTGGTGAGCTTGGGAGCATACGTGTTTGGCTGGCCACCAGGTGCAGGCCGTCTCCCAGGCCCAGCTGACCGCTCTGGGCAGGTGGTGCCTCCAGCCTCCATGAGCCCCTGGCACAGAGCCCTGCACTCCCACCTCTGGAGAAGGCTGCGGGTCAGGGTGACCGGCCACCCCATTGGCGGCTGGACAGGTTTGTGGTTCTAGCGGGTGGGCTTGAGCCCATAACCAGGGCCCAAGTCAAGTGGAGGGCCAGGAGGGGAAGGAGGGCAGACAGCAGGGAGCCTGACCGGGACTGAGGGGGCTCCCCCTGCCCCCTAAAGAAGACGACACTTGAGTGCCCTTCACAGGTGGCCTGAGACAGGCTCGCCATCTGGCTGCTGGAACTGGAACCCTGCCCGCCCCCCCACACATGGCTGCACCCCTCCTCCTCCCCTAGAGGATGAGTCACTCCAGAGCCTGCCCCTGCCCCCCCCCCCCCCTTCCTGGCTGGATTTTGCTCCAGGATCTCAAGGACGGACGAGGTGGAGGAGGGCCCAGAGTGAGGGTGGGTGGCGAGCTAGTGCATGTCACACAGGAGCCCCATGGTTACCCTCTGTCCCCCCGCCCAGCTCTAGCACTGCATTGGGGGGCAGGTAGGGAGGGGCCCTTCCTAGAGCTCCCAATAGCTGCCTGTCACAGCTCGTGCTCAGAGCCTGGCTGCTTCTCACTGCAGCAGGTGCTGCCCCCCAGCCCCACACCCCGCACTGCATGTTTTCCCATCTGAGGGTGCACAGCTCCCCCCTCCCACTCCCCCCACCTCCCAAATAAGCACACAAGGCAGTGGTTTGAGTCTAAGGATGATGGACGTTTAGACGCTGGCACCAGGCTCACACCTGACCAGCAGCACACCAGGGGCGGGCACAGCGAAGGCAGAGGTAGGGAGCGGGCACTGTGGGGGCACCAGCCAGCGCCTGGGGTTGCTGGTAGCCGCTGGGGCGAGGGCAAGGTTGAGGAGGGTTAGCCACAGTGACTCCAGAAGTGCCAGATCCAGGAGGTCACAGTCCGGGGCTCACGCGGAGGGCAGGCACGCCGCACCCCTCCTGGCACCGGGCACTGCCAGGTGGTCAGCACAGGAAGAAGCCTCGGCGAGGGCGCGCGGGTCTGCCCGGAGAGGAGCCCGGCCAGCCTTCCGGCCACAGTGGGTGTGTGGGCAGCAGCATCCCTGGCCGATCCTGGGCTCCCGGCCCCAGCGCAGGAGGAGGTGGGGCGTCCTGTCGGTCATGCTGAGGTGGCGGCTTGGGATCCAGACCACAGTGCAAGGTCCAGCTGGGCAAGGCTGGCACCTAGTCTGCCTTCCGGACCCAATGCTGCCCCTTCAGACCAGGCCCCTTCTTCCCAGCCATCTGCCCCCACTTACCACAGGAAGTCCTCATCAGAGGCAGCACTGCAAAACGAAAACGGGGCTCCCCGCCTGGAGAACTGCCAGCTTCCCCCCAAGGTCAGAGGAACTCACCCCCGTGCAGCTGGAGGCCAGGCCCCACCTGCTGAACCGCATCCCGGCTCCTAGCTGGTCAGACACCCCCGCAGGGACACACGGTGGAGCACTGTTTACGAGGCTCCTGCACAGCTTGAAGCGGGGTACCCACGGGGACTCTGGCCCAAAGCGCATACAGCCCAGCCCGCCAATCTGGGGGACCACCGATCCCCTTGGACTGCACGGGAGGGGGTGGCTGGGAGACTAAGGCACAAGGCTAACCTAAGCCCCACTAAGGGTGGGGTGGAGGGAGGACAAGGTCCAAGAGGGCCTGGAGCAGCAAAGCGCACAGGAACCAAGCAATGAAGACGGCCTGGGTTTTCCAACTTGGCACAGGCTGGAGGTGCAGGCGACGACCCGGGGTGCCAATGGCTCTGGCTACAAGGCGCTCCATGTCCTGACAGTCCCTACAAAGGCCTCTGGAGAAGGGGAAGGCCCCTGGTTGCGGCCCACACCCTCCACAGGCCCAAGGGCCAGTCTCCAACTGGATTCTGGGAAGCGGGTAGCTGGCTGGCGAAGTGGTGGGATGACTCCAAGGTCCTGGCGCAGGCCTGCGCCCTCTCCATCTCCAGCGGGCCCTGCGCGGACAGCCTCGGGAGGGAGCAGGAACGGAGGGCAGGGCGGGCAGAGGCCTCGAACGCACGCGCTGGTCGGTAGACAGAGCGCCCGCGGCCGCCTCCAGCTCACGGCTGCCTGCGCAGGCCCGGGCGCCCGAAGGCCGGATGCATGAGGTTCTCCGTGATGTAGGCCACGAGCAGGCAGATGACCACGAGCATGACGCAGATGGAGCCGCCTACCGCCGTCATGGCCACCACGATGTCCCGCATGCCGGCCGGCTCCGCGACGAACTCCACGCACTCCGTGGGCCCGAAGGCCTCGGCGGCGGCGTGCTCGGCGTGCAGCGGCAGCGGCTGCAGGCACAGGTGGTAGCGCACGCCCTCGTGCACGTCGGGCAGCAGGTAGTCCCGGCAGGAGGCGCCGAGCAGCACGCGCTCGCAGGGGAAGCGCGTGTAGGCGCCGCGCCACGAGCAGTCGAGCATGAAGGCGCGCACGCGGCGCGCCCGGGCCGGCGGCAGGCGCCACTGCACCAACACGCTGCGGTTGCGCAGGACGCTGGCGCGCAGCGAGTGGCCGGCCGCGGTGTGCACCGCGCAGCCGGGCTCCTGGCAGCGGAAGCCGCGCACGGGGCTGCGGAAGCACAGGCGCCCGGCGCCCGCCTCGGCGTCCTCGGGCAGCACCTTGTAGGGGCACCAGGGCGCGTCGGCCGCCGGCTCCCAGCCTGGGGGCGTCGGGGCGGCCGCGGCGCAGGGCGGCGGCCCGCAGGCGGCCAGCAGCAGCAGCAGCAGCGGCAGCGGCGGGGCGCGCATCCTGCCGCGGGGCCTGGCGCAGCGGGACGCGGGCTCACGGGCGCGGGCGGAGGGTCACGCGGGCCGCGCCGCCGCCGCTCCCCGCGCTCGCCCCGCGCGCCGCGCCCTCCGCCGCCGCCGCCCGCTCCGACCCGCTCCTGCGCCCGGTGCGCGCTCGGACCCAGCGCGGCGGCGGAGGCGGGGCCGCCCCACGCCCCGCCCCCCTTAACCCTCGCTGGGCCGTGGCCTGTCGGCCCCTGGAGGGTGGATCTCGAGGGAGAGCGCGCGAGGGAGGTGGGCGTGAGCCCTGGGGGTGGCCACTGAGCTCTCAAGACTCCCAGCCCCGGCGGCGCGCGCGTGGCAGGCTCCGCGCAAGTTCACGGTCCCTCCGCTTCTCGCCGTGTGAGCACACTTCGGCCCCCGCCCCCGCCCCCGCCCCCGCCCCCGCCCGGCTCCCTGAGGCTTTCCCGCGGGCTGTGGTCCCGGGTCGTGGCCGCGAGGGCAGCTCCGCGACTGCCTTAGCGACTGGGACGGGAGGTCGCGGCCCGGAGCGCGCAGGACCCTGGGTCACGCTGCCGGGTCAGACTCGGGTGGGGACCCAAGGTAAGGGTCCCGGCCTGTTGTGGGGGAGGAGGCGAGGACGGAAGCTTTCCTTCGCTCCCAGGGCTGTTCCCCTTGAGAGCTGGATGGCGCCGACCGGGAAGGGCGCGATCGATCGATAAGGCTTCCTTTGGTGAAAACTTTTTCACTCTGCGCAGGAGAGAGACAGCTACAGGCGGAGCACCCTCTCTCCTGATAGATCCGGGGGGTTGCCCTCTCGGTGGTCCCGGAAGGGGGTCAGGGCTGGACACGGGGTAACCCCCACCCGCAAGCCCACCTTCTCCCACGCGTGTCTTCAGGGGGTCCCGAGGCTCTACCAGCCGTGGGCAAACTACGGCCTGCGGGCCGGATCCGGCCCGTTTGAAATGAATAAAACTAAAAAAAAAGACCGTCCCCTTTTATGTCATGATGTTTACTTTGAATTTATATTAGTTCACACAGACACTCCATCCATGCTTTCGTTCCGGCCTCCGGTCCAGTTTAAGAACCCATTGTGGCCCTCGAGTCAAAAAGTTTGCCCACCCCTGCGAGTCTAGCCGCTCAATCCATCCCTGCCTGGACCTCCTCCTGCTCCAGACAGCCCTCCAGGGCCGAGGGCACAGGGCCTGGCCCGAGTGGACAAAGCAGCACTCAGCTCAGGCAGCGCGTCTGGCAGGGAGGTGAGAAGCACTGCGGACCCCTGGGCTCCTGGGCGCTGCTCTCACCCGGGGGAGGGAGAGGAGACGCGGGTGGCTGCAGAGCTGAGTTACTGGTCCCCAGCTCTGGACAGCCGTGGAGCACCCACTCACCCATGGAGCACCCCACCTCACCCTACCCCCAGCCTCACTAGTTCCTGGTCATTTTCCAAAAAGTCCAGGTCAGCACCAGATCTCAAGGCCTCGGAGCCTGAAGCCAAGGGTCAGACGCACCTCCCTCCCGGCTCCGCCCAGCACACCGCCTGACGTAGCCTGGAGGGCCCTGACCCCCAAACCAGGCCTCTGCAGCTTGCGGGGACCCTGAACAGGGCCTCCAGGCCTCAGCACCCAGCTTGGGGGTGAAGGCTTGGAGAGGGAGGCCCTCCCCAGCCCTGCCGCTGGCTCCTCCTTTCTCCTCAAGCAGAGAGGGCCCTGGGCTTGGACCCCTGCCCCAGCTTTCGGGGACTCAGGAGCTCCCCCAGGGAAGCAGAAAGTGATGGTGAGCTAGGGACCCTCCTAACCCCACCCGGAACCCCGCGGGGCTGGGCCAGCTTGCTCACATCGGCTGCAGTGGGAGCTGAGACAACTGCAGGTGCTCTGCCTGAGGGGAGGGCACCGTGGGTAGAGCCGGGCAGGTGACAGTGCGGAGGGGGGGGGGCGCGGAGTGAGAAGGGGACTCGTTGGTGGGAGCGCCATGCTCTCCATGCCTTAGAGACGCACGTGGGAGTCATGCGGCAGCACCCTGGGGGCGGGCCGCTTTCCTCCCGAGTTCTGAGATCACAAACTTTGCGGCAAGCACTGCCCTGGAACAGACGCTTTCTGCAAACGCACAAAGTGTGGGGTGGGGGGCACGGGAGAGGGGGGACCCGTCTGGGTCGCTGGGATCGGCATCCTGGGCGTTCAGGTCGCCTCCGGGGGCGCGCAGCTGCGGGCGGGCGGCGACCGCCACCTGTCGGCGCGCGGAGCGCAGTTCCCCTCGGTTCCTCCTCCCTCTCAGGAATGTCCCGAGGGGTCTTGCCTTTGAAAGTGCAGCAAGAACTCTCCATTTCACAACGTTTTCTGTCCCCTTCGTGCCCTTGGATCGTCTTCTCTCTTTCTTATCAATCGGTGCTGCCTCAGCCTTTTGCAAGTTGCAAAGAGTTCCAGTTTCTGGCCTCTGGCGTTGCCTGTGACGGTTCAGCCGGACAAAGATGCCTGGCTTTGGGCTCTGTCCTTCCTGGATTTGAGGTTCAGGGGTGTAGGAGGCCTTCCCAGCCCGGAGGCCCAAGAGCACATGTCCTCCGGGCCCCAGTACTTAAGCGGCTTGTTTTATGTATTTGTCTGTTTATTCTGCACCTGAGTTTGGGTCCCAGAGACATGTTTCCGGGAAAGGCAGGTGAGGCTCCAGCCTGAACAGAGGCCTGGCTGGCAGTCTGAACTCACCCCTCCCTTGGGCAACGCGGCCAGGTGTCCAGGCCCTGGCCTTCGGATCCTGGGGAGTGTGTGTGTGTGTGTGTGTGTGTGTGTTGGGGGGAGGGGTCCTTTCCCACACCGCTGCCCAGCCGGACGGCCCTGGGTGCGCCCGTCTCAGCCCCCCTTCTCGGGGTCCTTATCTGTGAGCCGGGTCGACAGTACCGCCTGGCTGGTCGGGCTGAGTGAGGACTGCCTGTGAAAACACAGGTGCCCAGTACTTAGTGAGCACTGCAGTGACGCTGTTTACTGAACTTGAGAGGAGTGCCGACGGAATGGACTGCGAAGAGGGAGGTAAACTGGAAATCTGCACTCTGTGGGGTGGGGCCGGCAGGCTCCCTTCCCGAATCTGGTTCCAGGAGGGAGCCTGGCAGACGGGCACCCTGGGAGGGAAAAGGGCGGCCCTGAGGAAACATCCACCAGGTCGCCCACGCCGCCACCGCGGTGGCCCAGGGATGCTGAGCCCTGCCCAGGTGAGCAGGGCGCCCACCCAGCTGTTAAGACTGCCTTTGTCCCCCATATCCATTCTTCCTTCCTTTCTTAGTGATTTCACCACTAGCGTGCCGGGGTAGGTCGTCTGAAAAACCACACATCCCAGCTTCCCTTGCAGCTGTGTGTGCGCCAAGTTCTGGCCGATGGGATGCTGGTGGTAGGTGCACCTCCCGACTCCTCCTTCTGGAGTCCCCTGTGGAGGGGCCAGCCCTGGACCCCCTCTGCCTGAGAGAAGACCCAGCCTCGGTCTTGTCTCAGACACTTTTATTGGAAGGTTTTCTGACACTGTCCGTGGGGCTCGATCCTCCCTAACACAGTGTCTCGCTCTCAGATTGCAACAGGGAAAGAAGGCTCGCCAGACATTCGAGGAAAGCTTCCGCCTGGAAGTGGACAGACCAGAGCAAGTGGAGAGAAGGAACCGGGATGGGAGAGCCAACGCAGAGAGCAGGAGAAAGGCTTTGAAGAATCTGTAATTAAACTGAGAAAAATGCACGTATGAAGAACATACTGTGTGTGTGGAATCAGGGAGAGTAAACATGAACTCAGAAAGGGAAGAGATGAGAGCCCGATGTGTGTTTCCAAACCATCCAGCAACTCTCCAGGTCTCAGCAGACACTGACCAGTGTCCCACAATTTAACTAAAACAAATTTGTAGGCCCTGGCGGGGTAGCTCAGTGGGTTAGAGCGTCATCCCAATACTCCAAGGTTGTGGGGTTCGCCTCTGGTCAGGACACATACTAGAATCAACCAACAAATGCATAACTAAATGTAACAACAAATTGATGTTTTTCTCTCACAAATCAATAACAATTTTTTTAAAATATATATTTTATTGATTTTTTACAGAGAGGAAGGGAGAGGGATAGAGAGTTAGAAACATCGATGAGAGAGAAACATCAACCAGCTCCCAAGGTACATGCCCTTGACCGGAACCGAACCTGGGACCTTTCAGTCCACAGGCCGACGCTCTATCCACTGAGCCAAACCGGTTAGGGCCAATTTTTTTTTTTAACAAAAATGAATTAAGGAGCCCAGCTGGCATGGCTCAGTGATTGAGTGTCGACCTATGAACCAGGAGGTCATGGTTCAATTCCCGGTCAGGGCACATGCCCGGGTTGCTGGCTCGATCCTCAGTGGGGTGGGGGGGGGGGGGACATGCAGGAGGCAGCCGATCAATATTCTCTCTCATCATTGATGTTTCTATTCCTCTCTCTCTTTGAAATCAATAATATATACAATAATATACACACACACATATATATATATATATGTATTTAAAAAAAAAAACAACTCCCAAGTAGATGGACATGAGCCTCTGGGATGAAAAAGACAACTGTGTGTGTAGATCCATGGGTAGAAAGGTCCACATCGAGGTGTATTGTGACACTTGGCAACACTGAGGATAAAGATAAGATCCTAAACGCTTTCTCAGAGAACAAACATATCCCATACAAATCGTTAGGAATTAGTACGGCTTTAGAGTTTTCAACTGCGGCCCTGGCAGCTGAAGGAAAAAACAAAAAAAAACCCTGACTTCAAATACCTTGAAGGAAAAGCATTTCCAACCTAGAATTCTATACCCTGCCAAACTATCAGAGTGAGAGTAGAATAAACACACTTCAGATATGGACCCTTCCCAGGAAGCTACTAGAGGCTGACTTCAGTAAAACGAGAGAGCAGACCAAGGAGGGGGTCAGCACAGATTCCAGGAAACAGACTCCAGCACAGGGGAAAGGCCGAGTTAGCAGGATGACCAGAGAAAGCACAAGATGACAGCTATGCATGGTCTCGGAAGCAATCAGTCTGGATTGGAGTAGGAGGACGTGGGGGGGGGGGCGGGCTCTAGAGAGAGGTCTCCAGGAATTAAATAGAATGTGTCTGAGCCTTTGGAAAACGTTATCAATAGGCATGTGGCAAAGATGTTAGAGCCTTGGGAAAAAATTAGGTATGAGTTAGTAAAATTCTAGGCATAAGAAAAACACTAAGGCAAAAACAGAAAAGAAAAAGGACCAGGTATTAACTCAAAAGAAAAAGAAATTACTGTGTAAGAACGGAGGCAGGGTTGTATGCAATAACAGGTAGCAGAGCAGCCAGCACCGGACAGGTGATGTAATCCTAATGGGTAGGGAGGTCACGTGGCCATGGCGGGGTGGGGGGGGCGGAGGTGGCGGGGTTGTTTGCAGATAAAGTTCTCACTGACTATCTGGAAGTCCACAGAAATGTCTAAACACAAGGGACTAGCAGCTTCTGGTTTAGAAACATGGAGGTTCCGGTCGCAGGAAAAGCTACAAGAGTTGAAAGGATTTGCCTCTGCGGAGCACACGAGAGACAGTGACTTTTACGATGTCCTCCGTTCTGCGTGAATTAAAGCCCTGCACTGGGCTTACTTTGATTTTACAACAAGAGTTGCCGTGACCACGCCTCATCTCAGCGTCCCAAGGGCCAGGGTGGTCAAAGATGCTGCAGACAGACACCCCGGCATCCGCAGCCTCCGTCTCCCGGCAACGGAACGCGTCTCCGAACCCTAGAGCGCCACGTAGGGTCGGCGAGGGCGACCCGCCCATCCGTGACGCACTTCCGGTTCAGCCCCCGCCCCCGGGCGGAAGAGCTTGACCCCTGGTCCGCGCGCTGCCCGGATCGGATACTCGGGCTTTAGTCCCCTGGTGCCCAGTTCCGTCCCCGCGCGTGCTCGGCCCTGGTGACCCCGACCCCTTCCCGTTCGGGCACACGCCGCTCGGCCCCTGTCCCCGGCGGGCGTGGCGACAGTCCCTGAGGCCACCGCAGTCCTCTGACGTGCGTCCCACGCTGCCCAACGCGAACGCGCCCAGCGTCCGCGGCGGTGCAGAGCCAAGCTGGAGTCCCAGCTCTTCCCGGGGAAGCAGGCCTCTTCCCATCGTTGCGGGACCTGGGGTCCCTCTGTCACCCCCGTCCGCTCGCCCGCAGCTCCCCCAGCAGCCGGAGCGTCAGCGCCGCCGCGGGGCCTCCTGGGAGTTGTGGTTCAGACCCGCCCCCGATCCCGGCGCCGGCGGGCTGTGGACTACAACTCCCGGCAGGCCGTGCGGCGGCCCCAGGAGCCCGAGCGCTGGGGGCTTCGGCAGCCGCGGCCGGTGGGCGCGGGCGCGGTGACGGGGTGGCCCGGCGGGCCGGTGCTGAGGAGCTGAGGGGCCGCGGGCCGGCCGGCGGCTGACAGACTCCGGCTCCTCAGGTCCCCGAGCTCCCGCCGCGGGACGCAAACTTCCGGGCAAGTGGAGGGGTCGGCGGTGGTGGCCCCGCGGCCGGGGCCGGGGTCAGTCCGCCGCCCGGGGCCTGGGCGACTTCCCGAGGAAGGAGATGGAATGACAGGGGGCGGGGCGGCCCCGGGAGGGCGAGGCGGGGTCCGCCTCGGGGTGGGCGCCGGCCCCGTCCTGTCCTGTCCTGTCCAGCCCGCCCGGCGCGGCGCCCCCGCTGCCCCCTGCGGGCGGGCGCCGGCGGCCAGGGCGCAGTGCGGGGCCCTGACGTCTGCGGGGCCGCGGCTGCCCGCCCCCCGGCTTCGCTCCAGGCGGCCCCGGACCGCAGGGAGCGCAGCCGGACGGGAGGACCCGGGCGCGGCAGGTGGACAGCGCGCAGCCTGGAGCAGACAGCCCGCCCCGCCCGCCCGCCGGGTGCTCGCTGCGCCCTCCCGCCGCCGCCGGGTCGGGGCTGGCGCTGAGCTCCGTGCAGGCGCCCGGGTCTCCACGCATCCGGCTGCAGCCCGGCGGGCGGGCGGCGGGCGGCGGGCGGCGGGGGTCTGGCCGGCGGGGCAGGTGCGCTCCCGACCGGCCTGCGGGTGCCATGTCTGGGCGCTGCTTGCTTGTGAGTGTGTGTTGGGGAGGGGCCCGGGGGGCGGTGCTGATAGATGATCCCCGCCGCCCCCCGCGTCCAGAGCCAATTGAAGAAACAGGCGAAGGTGCCAGACAGACTCCCGGCGGGCGCCGCGTGCGGAGCTTGGCAAACCCGGGCCTGCCCGGCGGGCGCCCTGGCCATTGCTCTGTGGCCTGACTATCGCCATCCCAGCCGCCAGCCGCCGGTGCAGGGCGGGGGCGCGGGCCTCCGTCTGCAGGCTTCCACCTGCTGGCGGCCACCCTGCCCTTCCTTTGGCCCTCCCCCCCCCCCCCCCCCGCAGGCCTCACGCGGGTCCGGTCTGGGCTCCCCCCTCGCCCCGCCCCCCGCAGCCTGTCCACTGTCTCAGCCAGGCCGCCCCGACAGGCGCCTGTTGATCGTCCACCCCGGGCGCTGATTGCAGCAGCAGCAGCAGGGCTAGGGGTGCAGGGAGAGGAGTGGCTGCCTCTGTCCGCCCAACTCCTGGGCAAATGTGATCACCTTTTTTTTTTTAAAAAAAAAGTGATTTAGTCCCCACAGCTTTTACGTTTTTCCCAGTAGAAGGTTCACAAGTAGGGGAACAGCTCACTTGTACACGGTCCGGCGGCCGGTTTGTGAAGAGCTTTGCCCCCCGACACAGCGGACCCAGGCCACTTGTCTGGTTGCGGTAAAGGCTGCAACTGGGAAACCGCCTTTAAATGTGTATTATGTTTGTTGATCTCAGAAACAGGGAGAGGGAGACGGGGACAGACATCCATGATGAGAGAGAATCACCGATCGGCTGCCTCCTCCTCGCCCCCCACTGGGGACCGAGCCGCAACCCGGGCCTGTGCCCCGACCGGGAATCGAACCCTGACCTCCTGGTTCACAGGTGGACGCTCACCCACTGCGCACGCTGGTGGGGCTGAAACCAGCTTTTCATCCATTTTTCTGCAGGCTGGCTGGCTGGCTGCCAGCTGGGGTGGCTGTGGTCTGTGCTGGCGATCGCTCCCGGTTCCCAGTAGGACGTCTTGGTGGCTGAGCAAGTTTGAGGCCCAGGAACTGGAAGCGAAATGGCCGGTTCGCTGGCGCCAGGCCGGTGTGTGTTCTGAGGTGAGTTCCGGTTTTGCTGCAGCACGACCGTCACACGAGTCCTGACGCCCTGGCAGCCTGCGAGTCGTGGCCGACATTCGCAGCGACAGCCTCTGGGTGGGTTTGGGCGCCCGGCCTGTGGCCTCCGGGGCAGCTGGCCGAGCACAGTGTTTCTGGTAAAGGAAGAAAAAGAAGTGACTCTGGGGGAAGTCCCCACTGGAATGGGGCCCCCTTCCTGGCCCCTCCCGGCTGCTGACCCTCCGCACGCACCCTGGTGGGGCCTCCCGAGGTGGGGGGTGAACTCGGACCCCAGGACCCGGTGTCAGGTGGAGGCCAGTTGGCCATGTGCTGGGCTCCAGGGTGGACGGCGATAAAGGCCGGGCAGGGACGTGGGTGGAGGAAAGCGGTGGAGAGGCCTGGAGCACACCCGGCCCGCCTCACGAGGGGCCTCGGGTGCTGGTGCTTCTGAGGCCGGGGGGACGGGCGCCCCATCGCTGTGGCAGGTGTGGAGGAGGGGGCAGCGGGCAGGCGTTGCTGGAGGCCCTGCTCAGGCTCCAGGTGATGCCACGCTGAAGCGGAGGGCAGACCCCAAGACCCCGGGGTGGGGTGTGGAGGGGCGGTGACAGGAAGGCTCTCAGGCCGCGGGGGCCCCAGAACAGGACCCTCCTGTTCTCCACTGTCCTCAAGGGGTGTTAGTCTGGGCAAGAGAGGTGAGGGGTGGGGGGGACCCATGGTTAGTGCCCCGACCTGGGGGTGTCACATGTGGGCTCCCGAGAGGGTCAGCCCTGAGGGGGGGTGGTTTCCTGGCCGGGGGCTGGAGAACTGTCTGCTGAGCTAAAAATACCGGGTGTGAAGACATCAGGTACTGGCCGGAGGCGCCCTGGAAACCCTACCCCGCGGCCCACAGGCAGCCATTCGCCAGCCGAGTGAGGCCTGGCCCTGATTTCACAGGTCCTGCCAGGCCCCCACCCCACTCTCCATTCTGTGCCCACCCTTGAGGGCAGGGCCCTGCTCGGGGTGCCCCTGCCCCATGGCTTGTTGGAGATGGTCCTGCAGCACATGGCGGGGACCCGGGGGCCAGCAGACAGGCAGGTGTGGCTGCCAGCAGGCTGGGCCGAGCCCCCAGGGCATGCCACCCTGTCTGGCCACAGCACTGGCTAATGGCACTGGGGTCCTTTCCTGCCTGAGTTCGTTTTTTTTTAAAAAAAATAAATTGTTATTGATTTCAGAAAGGAAAAGAGAGAGAGAGAGAGAAACATCAGTGATGAGAATCATGGATCGGCTGCCTCCTGCACGCCCCCTACTGGGGATCGAGCCCACAACCCGGGCCTGTGCCCTGATCAGAATCAAATCCGAGACCCTTCAGTCCTCAGGCGGACGCTCTATCCACTGAGCCACACCAGTGAGGCTGCCTGAGTTCTTTCTCTCGGGGTGGGGCCAGTTTCTGGGCTCTGCAGTGGGGAAGCTTCTGCCAGCAGGAGCGTCAGCTGGGCCCAGGCGTCCACCCTTGTCTGTCGCTGGGAAAGAGGCTGCCCTGTCCAACTGCAGCTCAGCAGGTGCATCGGGCGGGGAGGGTGTGAGGGCCGGAGTCAGAGCGAGCGGCAGCTGCTGGTGGAGGCCCTGAGGCCACCCGTGGTGGCCTGCCATGCCCGACTGCCACGGTGGCTGCCCAGGACCCTCCCCCTTGCCGGGTGCTGGCACCAGGCCCAGTCGGAGGTTCTCAGGGGTCACTCCTGATGTGGGCCCTTTGGCTGCAGTGGCCTGGGGGCTGTGCTCCTGGCTGGAGCCCGCAGCAGCCTGGGGCCTGGGCGGTCATCTTGGTGGAGATCACAGGGGAGGGGAGGGCAGACGGCAGGGGCGTGGCCCAGGGGGCGAGCTCCGGGCAGACCAGCACGGAGTGGCATTTCTGGGGAAAGGCTCCTGATCAGTTGTCGGTCAGAGGGGCTCGTCCTTTTCAAAACGTCCCCCTGTTTGTGGAAGCCCCAGAGGCCCCGGCTGGGGAGGAAGGCGCCCCCACGGGGACTCTGCCCGCGAGGAAGGGGACTGGCCGAGCAGCTCGTACCCTGAGACTACGAAGGTTCTGCGCTTGGACCCTCAGGCTGCGCACGGACCCAGGACCCTCCCACCCTGTGCTGGATGCAGGTCTCAGAGTGGGTGGGGCAGAGGGTGGGCCCCTGCTGCTGCTGGAGCAGGAGTCGGGCAGGGAAGCCTGGCCACTGCCTCTCCTCACTGCCCGTCAGCGGCCTCAGCCGGGCCGGTGTTCCCTGAGCTGGCCAGGCCCGGAGGGCCGAGTGTCGGGCTGGGGGTGCCGCAGAGCCAGGCCCGGGAGCAGGGCCGGGGGCAGGGGGATGTGGCCTCCCTCTCTGGACTGGCCTCAGTGCCCGGTGCTGGGCAGTTGTCCGGCTGCACCCAGCCCTGCCCTGGTGCCCACCACGCCTTCCCCCTGCAGAGCCCTGACCCCACGTGAGGTCCTGCGCACCCCACAGGCACACTCCCCGGAACGGAGTGGTGGCCGCCTCACCTCCCAGGGACCCCTCAGCCTCTCCTGCAGGTCCCGAGGCTCCTCTCTCAACTGTCTTCCAGGCCTTCATGTTGCGCAAGAGCCTCTGGAGGAGCGTGTAGCGGGGCACAGGTCACGGTGAGCCCAGCGTTCCAGGTGAGCAGGCATGTATCTACTTGCAGGTCAGGGGGTAGCACCTCCCTGGGCCTGGGGCCCCAGGGCCACTTCTGCCTCTGCCTCCGCCCCCCCACCCCCCCTCCAGCGCCTGCATTTGCTTGTCCTGTTGGTGGCCTTTCTGTAAACGGGGCCGTGGCGGGCACACACCGCCAGCAGCGGCCTGGCGATCAGCCCGTGTGGTTTGGCTGTTGGGGGGGCCCCTGGTCCAGTGTTTTCTCTGGGGTGTCTGCTCTGCTCGCTGAGGCGGGTGCCCTTTTCACGGGGCAGGTGCAAGCCCTTCGCGGGACGAGCTGACTGCAAACCGGGCGGGTGGGCCCCGCCCTTTCAGTCTCTGGTGTCCCCAGGAGCAGCCGTTCTGAGCGGCAGCCGTCCACCCGTCAGTCACTGCACCGTCTGTTTGCTCCGTCAGCTTTGCTGTCTGACCTTCCACTGCTGCCTGGAGCCAAGTCCACTCGATCCTGAACACCCAGCACTGGGCCTCCTAGTGGCCACGTGCTGAGGGGACCTCCCCTGCCAGGTTTGTCCCCTGGTCCCAGGGGTCCACGTCCTCTCCTGGGGATGCCCCCCACCCGAGTCACCACAGGGCGAGTCTCGGGGCAGCTGGAGGGACCCTTCAAGGGGCCCACCCACCCCCAGGACGTGCCACCCCCACCGTTAGGCTGCTCTCCCCGGCTGCCCCCACCCCTCCGTGGGCTGCGGGCCTCCTGCGGTCCCCAGCCCGCGTGTCCACCACGCTTCTCCCCGCATCCCTCCCTCTCGCTGGGTGCCTGCCCGCTTTCCCTGGCAGCCCCACTGTGGCCTGAGGGTGCCCTCTGCCTGCAGGTCCCGGAGCAGCGCCGCCCACCATGGACCCAGACCCCCAGGCGGGCGTGCAGGTGGGCATGCGCGTGGTGCGGGGCGTGGACTGGAAGTGGGGCCAGCAGGACGGCGGCGAGGGCGGCGTAGGCACGGTGGTGGAGCTCGGCCGCCATGGCAGCCCCTCGACCCCTGACCGCACCGTGGTCGTGCAGTGGGACCACGGCACCCGCACCAACTACCGCGCGGGCTACCAGGGCGCGCACGACCTGCTGCTCTATGACAACGCCCAGATCGGTGCGTGCGCGGGCCGGGCGGGGGGCGGGGCGCGCCCACCCCCCCTGACCCTGCCCCGCCCCCAGGCGTGCGGCACCCCAACATCATCTGTGACTGCTGCAAGAAGCACGGGCTGCGGGGCATGCGCTGGAAGTGCCGCGTCTGTGCGGACTACGACCTGTGCACGCAGTGCTACCTCAACAACAAGCACGACCTGGCGCACGCCTTCGAGCGCTACGAGACGGCCCACTCCCGCCCGTGAGTCTGCGCCCCTGCCGCCAGGCTGCCGCGGTGCAGGCGACCCTGGCCAGCGCCTCCGACACCGACAGCCCTCGGCCCGCAGTTCCGGAGTTGCCTCTGCTAACTTCCCCAGGGGCAGGGCAGGCCTTTCTGGGCCATTTCCCTGAAGAATGGCCGAGTCATGGTCACTCTGGCCTCCGTCCGCTGGGGAAGGCGACTATGTCCACTGAGCAGGTGGTGCCATGGTCCTGGTGCCACCCCCAGAGCCAGGCGTGGCTCCCCAGTGTAGCCATGGCGGGCACTGAGGTGGCCTGTGGCCTGTGTGGCCCTGCAGCCAGCATCCTCTGTGGAGGTCCTGGGCTTGGCAGTGGGCAGCCCACGCTGGGCCAGCCCCAAGGCACACGGGGCAGGAGCTGTGGTCTGGCTGGGAGCCTCTTTGCTGTGATGGGGTTGGGGGGGGCGAGATTACGCTGGGGACAAGGCTGCTGGGTTGGGGGCACCCAGAGAGACCGTCCCTGTTCCCTGTGTCCTTGACACTCACACGCCCACATGTGGCCAGAGACAGCGCAGGGTCAGCTGTCTGGGCACCTGTGGCCGAGCCTGCATTGCCTTCCTTCATTGCCCAGGCTGGCCCTCCCTGGACCAGGCCCTTGGGGGGGCCTGGGGTGCATCGGGGAGGCCCCTGGAGGAACATGGTCAGCAGGCTCCAGGCCGAGTGTGGAGGGTCCAGAACTGCTGGGCAGCCGTCCTGGGCCCTGGGCGCCGGGAGCGAGGCTGGGCAGGGCAGTGGCCGGTACCGTCACCGCCACCGTGCATGGCCCAGGTCACACTCTCTTGCAGGGTCACACTGAGTCCCCGCCAGGGCCTCCCACGGATCCCATTGAGGGGCATCTTCCAGGGGGCCAAGGTGGTGCGGGGCCCCGACTGGGAGTGGGGCTCACAGGACGGTGAGTGGGGTCCAGGTGGGAGGTGGGGGCTGGGCTGGCACTGGCTGTGGCTGGGCCTCGGGGCACGGGCTTAGCCGGCTGGTGGGGCACTGTCTCCAGGAGGGGATGGGAAGCCAGGCCGAGTGGTGGACATCCGTGGCTGGGACGTGGAGACGGGCCGGAGCGTGGCCAGCGTCACGTGGGCCGATGGCACCACCAACGTGTACCGTGTGGGGCACAAGGGCAAGGTGGACCTCAAGTGTGTGGGCGAGGCGGCCGGCGGCTTCTACTACAAGGACCACCTCCCGAGGCTGGGTAAGGGCCGCCCGGCCGTCCGGCCTGGCCGAACCTGTGTGGGGTGGGCTGGGCTGGGGTCTCTGGGGGTGGGCCCGGGGTGTGGGGGTGCCGCCTGAGCTGGGCCTGCGCCTGCCTCCAGGCAAGCCCGCAGAGCTGCAGCGCCGGGTGAGTGCTGACGGCCAGCCCTTCCAGCCCGGGGACAAGGTCACGTGTCTGCTGGACACAGACGTCCTGAGGGAGATGCAGGAAGGCCATGGCGGGTGGAACCCCAGGATGGCGGAGGTGAGCTGCCCCGCCCGCTAGCCCTGTGCCCTCCCCTCCCCCTTCCCTGGACCCCGAGCCACAGCCTCCACGACCGCCACAGTTCCTGGGACAGACCGGCACCGTGCACCGCATCACCGACC
Source organism: Myotis daubentonii (assembly GCF_963259705.1). NCBI lineage: Eukaryota > Metazoa > Chordata > Mammalia > Chiroptera > Vespertilionidae > Myotis > Myotis daubentonii. Next base: position 219,519,845 of record NC_081842.1, on the reverse strand, counting down.
GCGGGGACGTGCGCGTGCAGTTCAGCCACGAGACCCGCTGGACCTTCCACCCGGGGGCTCTCACCAAGGTGCATGGGGGGCGGGGCGAGCCCTGTCCATTCCCTCCACACCCCTCCGTGGACCTGCTCATCCCTGAGGAGGAGGAGAGGGCTTAGGGGGTTCAGGTGTGAAGAGACGGAGGAGGGCCAGGCGCAGCGCTGGCAGCTGGGCAGAGCCCGAGGAAGCCACCACAGCTCCACGGGCAGGAGCCACGTGGTGGCTTTACTTTCTCCCGTGCCCGTGGGCGCTGCGTGGGGAGCGTGTGGGATGGTGACGGTACGGGAAGGCCCAAGGACAGAGGGTGGTGCTTGGCCCACGGCGGCGGGCTGGGAAGGGGCACCTCGAAGCAGGACTTCCCAGCTGGGAGGGGGACGTCCACAGATGGGGGCCCTGGGAAGGAGTGGGTGCCAAGGAGGGGGATGTGCTGTCACCAGCTCAGGACCTGAGGGGCCTCCAAGGAGGGTGTGTGGGGTCATGAGACAGTTTAGAGCGAGTCACATGCAGGTGAGGGAACAAGGGGGCGTTTATGGGTGGGGAATGGGCCCTGGTCCGTCTCCTGCTCTGGCCCTGCCCCTGGTCATGCTGGGGCCACACCCCACGCCTTCTGCTCTGGCCATGGCCACGCTGCCTGCTCCCCATCTGTGCAGGACAGGCCTGTCCTGGGTGTCCCACCTGCCGAGAGCTGGTTTGTCTGGTCTGGATCCGCTGCTGCCTCTTCAGCTGTCACCCCTGGGGCACAGGGACTGAGCTACCCAAGGCTGCCCTGGTCACCAGTGGCCTTGTCCAGCCAGACCCTTCGGTTGTGTTTCTGGTCAGGGGTTAGGGTCAAGTTCAGGCTGGCCTATCCTGTGGAGCAGCCACATGGTCAGGGCCCCTCACCGGCCTCTCTCTCTCAGCACCACTCCTTCTGGGCGGGCGACGTGGTGCGGGTCATGGACGACCTGGACACGGTGAAGCGGCTGCAGGCTGGGCATGGCGAGTGGACAGATGACATGGCGCCTGTGAGACCCCCTCCCTCCCCTCCCCCTTCCTCCCTCCCCTCGCCTCCCCTCCTCCCTGTCCTCCCTCACCCGCAGGGAGACCGGCCTGTGACGCCCCTCTCCTCAGGCCCTGGGCCAAGTCGGGAAGGTGGTGAAGGTTTTCGGAGACGGGAACCTGCGTGTGGCGGTCGGCGGTCAGCTGTGGACCTTCAGCCCCTCTTGCCTGCTGGCCTATCGGCCTGAAGAGGACGCCAACCTGGACGTGGCTGAGCGCGCCCGGGAGAACAAAAGTGCGGGACCCAGCAGCGGCCGCCTGTGTGAGGGGGGTGCTGCCCTGGCCCCTGCCTCACCTCTCCCCCTGCCCCTCCCCTGCAGGCTCCCTGAGCGTCGTCCTGGACAAGCTTCGAGCCCAGAAGAGCGACCTGGAGCACCCCGGGCGGCTGGTGGTGGAGGCGGCCCTGGGCAGCGTGGCCCGGGCGCTGGACCTGCTGCGGAGACACCCCGAGCAGGCAGGCTCCTGGACCCACCCTCGTCCCAGGCTTGGCCCACCCCAGGGCGGGGAGCAGGGGCCAGGAACTGACCAGCAGTGCTCCCGCAGGTGGACAGCAAGAACCAGGGCAGGACGGCCCTGCAGGTGGCTGCCTACCTGGGCCAGGTGGAGCTGCTGCGCCTGCTGCTGCAGGCCCGGGCGGGCGTGGACCTGCCCGATGACCAGGGCAACACGGCTCTGCACTACGCAGCCCTGGGGTGAGGCCTGGCGGCTCGGTGGGGGCGGGGCCCGCAGTTCTGCCAGTGGGCACAGCACCCTCCCGCCTCCTCTCCATCAGGAACCAGCCCGAGGCGGCCCGCTTGCTCCTGGCTGCGGGGTGCCAGCCCAATGCTCTGAACGACACGCAGAGCACGGCACTGCACGTGGCGGTGCAGAGGGGTTTCCTGGAGGTGGTGAGGGCCCTGTGTGAGCTGGGCTGTGACGTCAACCTGCCAGTGAGTGCGGGGTCCCCCGGTCCTATCCCTGGGGTCAAAGAGCCCTGCCGCCAAGTGACCGCTGGCCCACCACCGACAGGACGCCCAGGCCAACACGCCCCTGCACTATGCCATCTCTGCGGGCGCCGGCGCCAGTGGCATCGTGGAGGTCCTCACGGAGGTGCCGGGCATCGATGTCACCGCCACCAACAGCCAGGGCTTCACCCTGCTGCACCACGCGTCCCTCAAGGGCCACACGCTGTGAGTTTGGGGTGGGCACCCAGCCCGGAGCAGGCGCCCGCCACGCTGCTGGGCCACTCTGGGAGCCCCCGCCACCCAGACACCTCCCTGCTCCACAGAGCGGTCAGGAGGATCCTGGCCTGGGCGCGGCAGCTGGTGGACGCCAAGAAGGAGGATGGCTTCACGGCCGTGCACCTGGCCGCCCTCAACAACCACCGGGAGGTGGCCCAGATTCTCATCCAAGAGGTGAGGACAGAGCCCCCGCTGCCGGGGTGGGAGTCAGGGTCCACGGCGGCCCCAGGCTGAGTCTGTGCCCCCCCCCCCCCCCCGCCCCGCCCAGGGCCGCTGTGATGTGAATGTTCGAAACCGTAAGCTCCAGTCCCCGCTGCACCTGGCCGTGCAGCAGGCCCACGTGGGGCTGGTGCCGCTGCTGGTGGACGCTGGCTGCAGCGTCAACGCCGAGGACGAGGAGGGCGACACGGCTCTGCATGTGGCCCTGCAGCGGCACCAGCTGCAGCCCCTGGCGGCCGATGGGGCCCGGGGGGACCCGGGGACTCTGCAGCTGCTATCCAGGGTGAGCAGGTGTGGGGCTGGGGCTGGAGAGGTGGGCCGTGCACCTGGCTGCAGGACCTGAGTGACTGCCCACTCCCTCTGAGGGTGCTTCCTGGGAGCCAGGCCCTGGGGGGGGTGGTAGCCCCCAGGTCAGCCGTTTGCAGGAGGTGTCTTCTGTCCTGTCACCTAGTGTGGCCTGCATCCCTGCGATTCTGTGCCCCTGAGCAGCCTGGAAAGGGGATGGGGGTGTCTCAGCATTCACCCCTCCCTCAGGGGCTTTCCCTGCCGCCTCCCCTCTGCCCCTGCTTGGGGCAGCTGGTGCTCCCTTGAGGCCTGCCAGCCTTTCCAGCCTCTGTCTGCCCCCAGCTGCAGGCCTCGGGCCTCCCAGCCAGCGCAGAACTGACGGTGGGCGCCGCAGTCGCCTGCTTCCTGGCGCTGGAGGGCGCGGACGTGAGCTACGCCAACCACCGCGGTCGCTCCCCGCTGGACTTGGCTGTGGAGGGCCGCGTTCTCAAGGCCCTGCAGGGCTGTGCCCAGCGCTTCCGGTGAGCCGGGGCGGGGCGAGGTGGGCGTGGTGGGGCGGCACCCCGCGGCCTGGGCCCTGTCAAGCCCCCCCTCCACCTGCAGGGAGCGGCAGGCGGGCGGGGGCGCGGCCCCAGGCCCCAGGCCGGTGCTCAGCACCCCCAGCTCTGCGTCCAACCCGCACGTGGCCGTGCCTGCAGGGCCGGAGGCCGCCGAGTGCCTGGTGTGCTCTGAGCTGGCCCTGCTGGTGCTGTTCTCCCCGTGTCAGCACCGCACCGTGTGCGAGGGTGAGTGCGGCCCCCGGGGCGCGGGGTGAGGAGGAGGAGGGGGCGGCGCGGCCCCGCCCAACGGCGCCCTCCCCCCGCAGAATGCGCGCGCAGGATGAAGAAGTGCATCAGGTGCCAGGTGCTCATCAGCAAGAAGCTGCGGGCAGGTGGGTCGGTGGGCGGGAGGAGCAAACTCGGGCCCCCCCCCCCCCCCCCGTCCCGTCCCGTCCCGCTCTAACCCCCACGGCCCGCGCCTGATCCCGCCGCAGACGGCACGGAGGTGGCCAGCGCGGCCCTCGCGCCCGGCCCGCCGCGGCAGCTGGTGGAGGAGCTGCAGAGCCGCTACCGGCAGATGGAAGAGCGCATCACCTGCCCCATCTGCATCGACAGCCACATCCGCCTCGTGTTCCAGTGCGGCCACGGCGCCTGCGCGTCCTGCGGCGCCGCCCTCAGCGCCTGTCCCATCTGCCGCCAGCCCGTCCGCGACCGCATCCAGATCTTCGTGTAGCCGCGCCCCGCCCTCCTGCTCTGGGGCCACGTCCACCATCGCCCTCGAGAGCCCCCCGCCCCCTGTTTTATAAAAAGAGTCACGAACTTGGCCGCCTGGTGCCCGTCTTTGGGGAGAGGGGCGCGGGCGGGTCTCGGTTCTTCCCGGACAGAAACACCAGCGGTCCCGCCCCTCCGCCCCGAGCCCAGCTGTGGCCTGCGCTTCGGCCAGACGTCCCGCCTCACGTGTCCTGCCCGTCCCAGGGCTCCCGGGCCCAGACGCCAGCCACCGGCAGAGAAACCTTCCGGGCCCAGGCCGCCTCTCGCGACCCCCGGCCCCTCCCCCTTCCTCCTGGGCGGGTCCTGGAGACGGGCTTGGGCCACAGCAGGGCCGCTTCTTGCTGAGTTCGGGCCCAGGATAAGCAGGGCAGGGGAGGGGCCCGCAGGGTCCAGGAAGAGGAGAGGGCCGGGCGCGGGGCGGGAGGGCGGCTTTGTCGGGCAAATACTTAGCCACGCAGAGGGGACGCTGCTCCAGCTGGGCCCGGCGGCAGCGCTTTCCAAGAACCACCCCAGACGCTCCCCCGGAGCCTGGCGGCTGCTCACCAGGCTCTTGGCGCTGACCCCGCTGGCCGGCGCACGGCTGTCACTCTGGGCTCGAGGCCTGGATGGAGAACGGGGAGGGCCCGGACCCTCGGCCTCGTCTGGCCCAATCCTCCCACCCCTCTGCCAGCCAGAGCCCCCTCCAGCTCCCAGCCCTCTCCTCCCCCCTCAGTCTACGCACCCCCCCCCCCCCGTTCCCCCAGCCGAGGGGCGCCTTTGCCAACACCCTGCCTGGCTGGCCTCACCCCAGCTCAGTCTGAAGGCCGCCCCGTCGAGTCTTCCGGCCTCAGTGTCTCCCACCTCCCACCCAGGACCACTCCGAATTGGGCCCTGGGCCTGGCTCTGCTGGGAGAGAGCCCAATGGGGGATTCCTAGCTCCCCGCAGCCCCTGCCCCTGCGCACCGCACCCCACGTCCCTTATGGGGTCCCTCCGCGAGCCTCTACCAGCTCTCGGTGCGACCCCTGCAGATCCCCCCTCTCCTGGCGCCACCCCCAAGCCGCTACCCCGCCTCTCCCCCCTCAGCTGCCGGACTCACTTGCCACGTCCCTCCCGCGTATCCCCGCCCCTCTAGCGGGGACCCTGCCCGGCCAGCGCCGGCGGGACGTGTCCTGGGCTGGCCTGGTCGGAGGTTCCACGCCTGGGTCTCATTCCGTGTCCAGGGGGTTGGGGATTCCATTGAGGAAAAAACCTCCAGTCACTCAACCCCTGCCCGTTTGGGGCCCCAACTGACCGTCCCTGCTGGATGCTGAGCCCCTGGCGTCTGTCCCTCCCTGACAGCCGGGTATCTTCTTGCGCCTCCCCCACCCACACCCCCCGCCCCAGCGTCCCCGCCCAGCAGGCCCTGCCCCGGCCGGGGTCCCGGCGCCAACAGCGGGATGGCCAGCTGGTTCCCTTCAGGGGTGGCCGCCCCCGCCTCCCCACCCCCACGCCGGGGCTGTAATCCGAGCCGCTTCGGCGCCTCCCCCAGCTCCTCCCGCGCCTGCGGTCCCCGCAGCCCACGCGCCCGGAGCCCCCACAGCAAGTCCGCAGGCGCCATGGCCCGCGGGGCCTGCGTCCCCTGGGCGTCGTCGGGGGCCCGCGCGCAGGCCGGCTGGTGGGGGGCCGTGCTGGGCGCCCTGTGCCTGCTGCCCGTGCTCCTGCTGCTGGTCCGGCTGGGGGCCCTGCCGGCTGCCCGGCCCGCCTCAAGCGCAGCGCAGGTGAGTCCCTCCCGGCGCCAGGGACAGCGCAGGAGTCCGAGTGTCCGCGCGTCCACGGCGCCCAGTGGATGGGGGTGGGGGACAGCATCCCTCCAGCTCCGCCCACTCTGACCCGGCTGGTTCTCAAGCCCTTTTCCTTTCGGGCTGTAAAGGCGCGCGGGGTGGAAAACCAGGCAGCGCTCCCCCACCTCCTTCACTCACGGCCCGTCTCTTCCTCGCGTTTTGCATCAGGCAGCCCCTGCTGCCTCCTCGGAGCACTTGCTTCCTTTGAAGGAAGACGCCGCCGCGCCCCACCCCGCGGGTGTTCTCACCACCCCGGGGCCCGGTCCGCTGCTCCCCCAGGCGCCCCGCAGACGCCGCTACACGCTGACCCCGGCCAGGCTGCGCTGGGACCACTTCAACCTCACATACAGGTGCGACCCTGGCCTGGGGGGGGGGGGGGGGCGCGGCAGCAGCCCCGCCGCCAACCCTAACCTTGACCCTCCACCCCAGGATCCTCTCCTTCCCGCGGAATCTTCTGAGTCCCGGCGAGACCCGGCGGGGCCTGGCCGCCGCCTTCCGCATGTGGAGTGACGTCTCCCCCTTCAGCTTCCGCGAGGTGGCCCCAGAGCAGCCCAGTGACCTCCGAATAGGTGAGTGCCGCGCCCCCGCCGCCCGCCCCCCGCCCGCCGCCCGCCCCGCCTCAGCCCTGTGCTCCATAGGCTTCTACCCGGCCAACCACACCGACTGCCTGGTGTCCGCGCTGCACCACTGCTTCGACGGCCCCACGGGCGAGCTGGCCCACGCCTTCTTCCCCCCGCACGGCGGCATCCACTTCGACGACAGCGAGTACTGGGTCCTGGGCCCCACGCGCTACAGCTGGAAGAAAGGTGACGGCGGCCGGCCCCCTGGGGGACCCTCCGCGCCCTGGGGTCCCGGTGGAGGGCTGGGGGCAGGGCTGCGATTTGGGGTGAAGCAGGCAGGGAGGGGGCGGCTGTGAGGAGGCCACAGGCCTGAGTTCCGGGAGTTCTGGGCCTCTAATCCCCACGCCGAGCGGAGCTGCATTCCTGGGGGTGAGCTCACCGCTGCGCCGCCCGCGCCGGCCGGCCGGGAACCTCTCATCTGCCAGAGACTCCTGCCCTACAGACGGGGGCCGCAAGGAGGGGGCCGGGGCGGTGGGCGGCCGGGCCCCCGGCGCTGACCGGCGGGGCCTGCAGGCGTGTGGCTGACCGACCTGGTGCACGTGGCGGCCCACGAGATCGGCCACGCGCTGGGCCTGATGCACTCGCAGCACGGCCGCGCGCTCATGCACCTCAACGCCACGCTGCGCGGCTGGAAGGCGCTGTCGCAGGATGAGCTGTGGGGGCTGCACCGGCTCTACGGTGGGTGCCTGCGGCGGCTGCGGGCCGGGGGCGGGCGGGGCGCGGGGCAGGCCCTGAGGCCAGGCCGCCCCCTGTAGGCTGCCTGGACCGGCTGTTCGTGTGCGCGTCCTGGGCGCGGAGGGGTTTCTGCGACGCCCGCCGGAGGCTCATGAAGAGGTTGTGCCCCAGCAGCTGCGACTTCTGCTACGGTGCGGCCGGTCCCAGCCTGGCCCGGGCGGGGCGGGGCGGGGCGGGGGCGGGGTGCTGACCGGCCTCTCCCTCCCTCCCTCCTGCGCAGAGTTCCCCTTCCCCACGGTGGCCGCCACCGCGCCGCCCCCCAGGACCAAAACCCGGCTGGTGTCGGAGGGCCGGAACGTGACCTTCCGCTGCGGCCAGAAGATCCTGCACAAGAAAGGCAAAGTGCAGTGAGTGACCCGGCCGGGGCGAGGGGCGGCGGGCTGGGGTCCCCCCACTCAGCCTCCCTGCCCCCCCGCAGCTGGTACAAGGACCAGGAGCCGCTGGAGTCCTCCTACCCTGGGTACCTGGCGCTGGGCGAGGCGCACCTGAGCATCATCGCCAACGCCATCAACGAGGGCACCTACACCTGCGTGGTGCGCCGGCGGCAGCGCGTGCTCACCACCTACTCCTGGCGCGTGCGCGTGCGCCCCTGAGCGCCGGCGCTGATAAAGGTTTTCTCTCTGACGTCTCCACGCCCTTTCTTGGGGGGTGGGGCCCTCTAGACCTGGCCCCTTAGGATCTGGGGTGCCTGGGGCCAGGCCCAGTCCAGTCAGAGCAGGAGCTGGAGGCAGGGAGAGGCCGGCCCACGTGGGGCCAGAGACCAACCACTTGGTCCCCGACTGTGGGGCCAGGGCCAGCGCAGGGCCAGACACAGCAGCGCTCCCTCCAACATTTCACCGCATCTTAAAAGGTGTAACCACCTCGTACGCAATTCTGCGTGCCCAGCTGTGGGCGCTGGGCTACGGGTGCCCGCTGAGGGCAGGAGGCGCCCACGCAGGAGCCTCAAGATTAGAGAGACTGAAATCACAGCCAGGACCTGACCACGTGCACGTGTGGCTGTACCCTCTGCACTGGCTTCCCCTCCTCATGTGTCAAATGTGATAAATCTGAAAAAAGAGCCTTTTCTTCCACAAGGAAATAAGATTTAATTCTACAAATTTACAAGCCAAGACAAACGAAACATGGAAAACGAGGCCAGCAGTTCGACTTGAGGCTCCTTCACGGCAGCCCAGGCCGCAGCAGCCTGTCATCTGGGCGGGACGCGGGTCTGGCCCACAGGCTGTGGCCGCTCCTGCCCCTGGTCCCGCTGTTTCTGGGGTCCACGCTGAGCCTCAGAACTTGAGGCTGAAGCCAGGGCCTGCGGCCGAGGCCCCCTGGTTGGTGGTGGTGAGGTGGAAGCCGGTCTCCTTCAGGTCGTCGTCACCCTGGGGAGCAAGTGGCACCGTGGGGCCCTGGCCGGGCCAGCTAATCCCAGGGACACCCCTCACACCGTCCCCCCTGCCTGCCCGCCCCTCACCAGCTGGCTGTAGCCGAGGCCTCCCTCGGGGGGTCTCGGGCTGGTGCCACGCTTCACCCTCTGCTGTTCGCTCTTGGCGGGCCACGTGGGGAACATCGAGGGGTCGATGGGGAGGGGGGTCTCGCGAAAATACTCGTGCTTGAGGCCGTCCTCAGCGCTGACCCTCCGCCCAGGAAAGTAGGTCAGGAACCTGGGAGAACAAGGCGCTTGGAGCCCTGGGAGGGCTGGGAAGGCGCCCGCCCCCGCCCCCACAGCGGCTCACTTGTTCATGAGGTCGAAGCCCTGGTCGGACAGCAGCGCGCCGAAGCGCTTGCGCAGGTTGTTGTAGGGGTACTCGGTGAAGGTCATCTTCTTCACGGCGGGCAGCTCGTTGTAGCCCGGCCAGATCTTCTCACTGGGCGTCCCCAGGTCCTGAGAAAGGGACGTCTCAAAACATCCATGCCCAGCAGCGACCCCCCAGCCAGGCCCTGACCCCCCCGCATGGTGCCCTGACCCACCTTAAACACTTTGTTGATCTGATCAATCTCTGACTTCCCGGGGAACAGTGGCTTCTGCGTCAGCAGCTCCCCAAAGATGCAGCCCACGGACCACATGTCCACGGCCGTGGAATACTCCTGGGGACAGGGACACACTCAGGGGCCAGCGGGACCGAGCGCAGGGTGGGGCAGGCCCCACCCAGCCCAGCACGTACCTTGGCCCCCAGCAGCAGCTCTGGGGCGCGGTACCACAAGGTCACGACGACAGGGGTGTAGGCCTTCAGAGGGGACCCATACTCACGTGCCAGCCCGAAGTCCCCCACCTGCAAGGATAGTGGGGCCGGGAGTGGGTGCCGGGCTGGGCTCACCGGGGGCCGCGCTCACCGGGGCCGCGCTCACCTTGAGGATGCCGGCGTGGCTCAGCAGCAGGTTGGAGGTCTTGAGGTCGCGGTGCAGGATCCAGTTGTCATGCAGGTGCTTCACTCCGCACAGCAGCTGGATCATCAGCGTCTTCACCTCCCCTGCGGCGAGGGGCACGGTGCTCTCACCCCGAGACGCCCCAGCCCCGCGTGGCCTCCCATGCACTCACAGGCACACGCAGGCACACGCACTCACACGCAGGCACACGCACTCACACGCAGGCACACACACAGACACACGCACTCACACACAGGCACACACACACAGGCACATGCACACACACACAGGCACACGCACTCACACGCAGGCACACGCACTCACACGCAGGCACACACACAGACACACGCACATGCACTCACACGCAGACACATGCACTCACACGCACTCACACGCACTCACACACAGGCACACACACACACAGGCACATGCACTCACACGCAGGCACACTATGGGCACAGGCTGCGGCCCCGCCTGGCTCACCTGGCAGGAAAGGCTGCTTCATGGTCTCCATCAGGCTCTTGAGGTCGTGCTCCACGTAGTTCATCACAATGTAAATCTTGTCCATGTTGCTGCCCACGACAATCTCCTAGGAAACGAGACCAGGCTGGTGGCCCCCGCGGCCCTGGCCCCGCCTGTGCCCTGACCGCCAGCCGCCCCAGAAGCCGAATCCGAGCAGAACCAGGCGGGAGCTGGGACCCAGAGTGAGGACTGGGAAGGGCCCGACAGGGCTGGAGGCCGGGCCTCCCTCCCGCGCAGGCCACCTACCCTAACGGTCACGATGTTGGGGTGCTGCGCCTTGAGAATGGTGTTGATCTCCCTCAGCGAGGTGATCGGAAAGCCCTCCTTCTCCTTCTCCATCTTCAGCCGCTTCAGAGCCACAATCTCATCTGAAAACAGTGCCAAGACGGTGCCGACACCTCCCCGCGGGGAGCTCACACGTGCGAGCGCCAGGAAGCCCCAGGCGTGTCCACGCGGACACAAGCCCATTCGCACCAGCCTCCTTGGCACCTGCTGTGACCCCCCCCAAGCCTCCAGCAGGGACTCGGCTCAGACCCACTCTGCCCTTCCGAGACCTGGCCCAGACTGGGTCTACCCGCCCCTGCTGTGGCAACCGAACAGGAGTCTCCTGGCCAGGCTGCCTCGGCCTCTGGAGGTACCAGGGGCTCAGCGGCTCTGAGTGTCACCCCTGAGTCATGCCCAGGTGCAGGCTGGGCAAGGCCAGACCCCTGCCAACACCAGGGGGGATTCCCAGGATCACAGGGACTGTGTACCTGTGACCTTGAGGCTGAAGGGCCAGGGCTCAGATCGCAGCTCCCTGCACGTGGCCCGGCCTCCCTCAGAGCAGCATGGAGGCCGCTTGGGGATTTGCGGGGCGCGACCACAGACAGTCCTCAGGCAACCCCACCCCTGCCGTCTCCATCCCCTTGGGGGCCACGCGAGCCCACCCACCTGTCTTCTTGTCCTTCGCTCGGTACACCACCCCATAGGTGCCCTCCTCAATCCTGTTCAGGCACTGGAACTCCTCCACACTGCGGCAGCCCTGCAGGAGGCGCTGGCATGAGGAGTGGCAGCCCTGGCATCTGGGGGGGTGGGGGGGTGGGGAGCAGCTCCCTCCTTCCCTTTTCTTCAGTGAGCGCAGGCCCCGCGATGTGACACAACCCAGAGCCGGTCCCAGGCCTTCCTTCCCAGCCCCCGGCCTGCCCTGCGCCCCGAGGACAGGAGGGCCGGCAGCACCAGCCCCGCCTCCCGCCGCACGGGCTCTGCTGGGCCGGAGAAGCCCCCTTGGGTGGGGCCCCGTGCAGGGGGCACCATCCTGTGTCACGTGCGGCCAGGGCCTCCGCTCAGAAGCCCCTAAGCAGAGCCGCTAAGGCAGCTGGGATGGCCGAGGGGCCCCGAGCGGGTGGAGGCCTCGGTGGGGTCGCCACTCACCCCTCCACCCCTCGCCCCCCTCGCGGTGCCCCCGTTACTGGTATTTTCCCAAAGAGAAGACGCACGCTGCCTCCCGCAGGCCTTCCGATCCCACACACACTGGGCGAGGCCCCGGGAGAGGTGACCATCGAGCCGGCCGCACCGGCTGCCTGCCTCCCACACGCCCGGCTGTGGCAGGGCCTTGGGAGGTGCGGGCAGAGGCTGGACCACGACCAGGGGCACAAAGGAGGCCGGTGGCCGAGCCCAGCGCGATGGTCACTGCGCTCAGGACAAACCCCCGCCCCCGGCTCTGCTCCCCCCACCCCCACCCCCACCCCCACCCCCGGCCCCTCACGACCAGCAAAGGAGCCAGCGTGCCGGGCGCCTGACCTGCAGGGCGGGCAGGTACTTGGGCAGCTCCTGCTTGAGCTCGATGGGCGACAGGGCTGGGGATTCGGGCACGAACTCGCCTTCGGTCAGGGCGGTGCTGTGGGGGGTGCCCTCGCCCACCTCTTCCTCCCCTTCTTCGCTGTCCGCGGAATCTCGGTCGAATCGTGACTCTGGAACTTCCAAGTTTAAACCAATCATGGAACCGGGAATGAGCCACTGCCACAAGCCCCTTCCTGGTCTGGGGGTGGGAACACCAAGAAGCCACACGGCAGCAACCCCAGGGTGCCTGCCACACGAGCTGCTCCCCTGGACAGAGGGCACCTGGGCCTTGGGGCCCGCCAGCCGGGCCACGGCCACAGCCACTGTGAGCCACTGACCAGACGCTGAGCTCTGAGGAGGCAGCCCTGGAACTCACAGGCCCAAGGGCTCAGCGTAGCTGCCTGTGGCCATGCCGGCCCGTGTGGCCTGTACCCACCAGCCACGGACCCGAGCTGCTCCCCTCGCTCCCCCGCGCTGAGGCCGGGCAGGCTGGCAGTGCCCTGCCTCCTGCTGTCCAGCCCCGGCGGCCCTGAGGACGGCACTCAGCTAGCACTGTCCCTGCAGGCAGCCGGTGCTGCGTGGGCCCAGGTCTCAGCAGGCAGCCCAGGGACGCCCCGTGGCTTCGGGGCCGGCACGCCTGGGAGGACGGTTTTTGAATACGTTGCCATAGTCATGCTCACAACTTTTGAGAAGTTGTCACCACACTTAGGGACGGACGAGGAAGAGAAACGATGCCAGGGAGGCCTCTTACCAACGAGGATGTGGTTCTCAGCCTCTCGCTCTTCGTCTTCACTCATTTCTTCCTCACTCACCTCCTCTGCAAGAGAGCAGCGTCCACCCAGTGTCCCCCCGCCCGCGAGTGCCCCCCGCAGGCTCTGGGTCTGCTCCTTCCAGGGGCCTTGTGTTAGTCCCAGACAACAAGACGTTTTCCACTTGGAAGTTTTTTAAAAAATCAGACTTTGCCCGGTGGATAGAGCATCGGCCTGTGGACTGCAGAGTCCTGGGTTCGATTCTGGTCAAGGCACGTAAATTGGTTTCAGGCTGCTCCCCAGCCCAGGGCAGCATGCAGGAGGCAACCAATCGATGTGTTTCTCTCACATCAATGTTCCTCTCTGTCATTCTCTCTCTTCCACACTCTCCCTAAAAATCAGTGAGAAAATATCCTTGGGTGAGGATTAACAAAAAAATAAAATAAAACGAAAGTTTAAAAAACAAATTAGACTTCTAATTATCTTTGTCAATCCCAGGACTCTATCCAAATACACAATTGTGTGCCCTGGCCAGGCGGTCAGTGGTTAGAGCACTGTCCCCATACCCCAAGGTTGCAGGCTTGAACCCGTCATGGCACATGCAAGAATAAGCATAAATAAGAGGAACAAATTGATGCTTCCCTCTCAAATGAATAATAAGTAAATCCCATCTAATAACAGCCTAATATGCAAATTGACCGAACAGTGGAAAGACAGGTGGAACAACCGGTCGCTATGACCCACACTGACCACCAGGGGGCAGACGCTCAACGCAGGAGCTGCCCCCAGCCTGCAGGCCCCAGGACAGCCAAGGCAGGTGCCAGTGACGCCGCCCCCCCACCCCCATCACCCTGCAGATGGGCCCTGATCGCCGGCCAGGCCTAGGGACCCTACCCATGCACGAATTTCATGCTCTGGGCCTCTAGCAAATACATAAAATGGGTTACAAAAACCACACACGTGCCCTGCGCTCTCACCTGCCGACTGTCCAGACGCGTCCTCAGAGTTGCTCCCGGTCTCCTCTTCCTCCTCCTCCTCCTCCTCTTCCTCCTCCTCCTCCTCCGATTCTTCACTGCTGCTCCCCTCCTCCTCCTCCTCCTCCTCCTCCTCTTCCTCCTCCTCAGAGCCTGACCCTGATTCCGCTGTAGGCAGCAAACAGCAGGAGTGACCCTGCGGCCCTCCTGAGCAGCAGGGCATCTGGGCTCGGCCGGGAGCGCGGCTACCTGAGGAGGACTCGGCCGAGCTGGTCTTCCGCTCGTTGTCGCTGATGTCTTGTAGGTCAGACAGCAGGTCTCTCTCTTCCATCTTCTCTTCTTTCACTTAGGAAGCAAACCACCAAAGGTGAGTGCAGGGAGATACTCTGTAACTCAAAGACCGACACCAGAGGCCCCAGCGGGCACTGCCGGCCTCACCTGGCTTCCGGCCGTCTCCCAGCTCAAACCTCTCCCGCGGGGGCCGGGGCGGGCTGCGGCTCCAGTGGCCGGCCTTCACTTTATCGCCGTAGTCCTCGCGCATGGCTCGGTGATGCGCAGAAACTGGCAGCCGGCACAGAACAGGAGACCACGATGGCAGCAGCCTCTTCCCACCAGGGCCACCCCCACCCGTCACCCCACACCCCTGCTGAGGCGACGGCCCACGTGTGCGCGGGGCGGACGTGACCTCCGGACACACTTGCTAATGGCAGCCGGGCAGAGGCTAGAAGCCAAGGGAAGCTCCGACCCCGAGGGTCCAGGTGGCCCCCCAGACCCACCAGGAAGGGCCGGGAATCACCCCTCAGGCCTGTGCTCCCACCTGTGGGCAGCAGGGGCACCGGACACGGACATGCTGTCAAGCGCCAGGCGTGCGGTGGCCCTGGGGTGCAGCCCCACCCACCGCTGACGGCCCCCCTGCCCCCCCCAGCGCACCTTCCCTGCGGGCCTCCCGCTCCTTGCGCCGCTCCTCCGCGCGCCGCTCCCGCTCCTTCTGCTCCCGCTGCTCCTTCTGCTGCTCCCGCAGCTTGCGCTCCCGCTCCCGCTTCCTCTCCAGCTGCTCCAGGCGGTCCCTGCAACAGGCACATGCCAGCTCCTTCCCCAGAAGGGGGTTTACCCTCCCGCCCGCGCTTTCGCTCAGGTGTGTAAGTGTTCCATCTGTGGAGAGCGTCTTAACGGGAGAACGTGTGCGCAAGCACGTCCGGAGGAGGCACCCCGACAGCACAGCCGGATGAAGAGCTGGGACACGGAGGCAGGCCTGCTAGGAACAAACCTGCTGGTTCTGGAATGTTCCACGTTCCCGGTCACCAGGGCTAAGATGCCCCAAGACTCTCCCAAGCATGTGTCACAGCCCTGGCTACGTCCACCTGCACACGGGGTGTGTCTCCGAGGCTACGGGGTGACGGTGGGAGCCGGGGAAAGCCGCTTCCCGGCGAGGTGCCATTTGAGCACAGGAAACACTAGTGACCGAAACACGTGTGGTGGCTGCACCATAAGGCGGCCAGATAGTGAGCCGTGATCACAGGCGACTCCCACAGCTCTCGCAAGTCCACACACAACCTAAAAAGCTGGCTCAGCTTTATAAAAAAGTACCATCAGACGCCCACAAAAATGAGCACAAGCAAAACACGGCGAGAGCCAGTCAAGGCCCGCAGCCGTCACCAGCCCGGGGCCAGTGCTGCCCGAGCGGCCTTCACCCCCCGAGCGGCTGGACAAAGGGTCCCGGACTCCAGGTGCCGTTCTGTAGCCGCCCGGGCCCAGCCTAGTTCAAGGTAAAGCTGAGGTATCATTTACAGGTGACATTCAGCCACTGAACCCACTCTTTCATCCACGTATGAAATCACGCAGCCATCGCCGGTCAGTGCTAAAACCTCCGTCCGCCCTGCCCGTGCCAGGCCCCACCGCGCGGCTCTGCTCATCTGCTCAGATTTCCCGGACCTTTCTCTGCTGCTGCTTTGGGCTGTTTGCTTTTCTCTTTCCTAGTTTTTTGAGGTGGACGCTCAGGTGACTGACTGGACACCTTCCTTTTCGGACATCAGTGCTTCAAGCCAAGCTTTCCCTCGAGGCAGTTTTAGCTGCACCCTGGGTTCTGACATGGCTTTTGTTTTCACTCAGAACAGTTTCTACTTTTTTATATAATTTCTTCTTCGGGCCACAGGTTATTCAGAAATGGTTGTTGGGTTTCCAAACGTTTGGGGATTTCCCTTTGTTGCCGACTTCCACCTTAATTCTTGCATGGTGAGAGGGCACACTAGGTGTGCTTTCAATTCTCTCAAGTCCCAAGTCTGTTGTATAGCCTTGCGTGCAGCCTGTTGGGAACTGTCCCAGGAGCTCCTGCAGTGAGTGCCCTGCAGCGGCAGGGGGAGGCTGAGCCCGCGGGAGAGGGGTGGTTGGTGTTATTTTCCAGGACGTCCATGACCTGGTTGATTTTCTGTCCTACGACGAGCAGACATTTCCAACGGGGACCAGCTGTTCTTGGCTTGTGCCCCTTGGGCTCTCGCAGGTGCAGAGCTTGACCGCTGTCCCACCTCTGCCCTGATGTGCGCGTGCAGCTTGCTGTTCTGAAGGCCTCTGTTCTGTCACTGGGAAGCCGCTCCAGCCCTCCGTGGTGCTGTCTGCACGGTGTGCCTCTCACCAGCCTTTTCCGTTCAACCCACTTTTGCCTTTGACTCTAAGGGGTTCCCCTCACAGGCAGCATACAGTTGGGTCTTACTTTCCTGACAATCTCGCCGTTGTCGGTACAGAGACCATGTCCCTGTTAATATAACTACGGGTATGGTTGGACTTGTTTTTTTTTGCTCCTCGTTTTCTGTCTTCTTCTGGTTCCTCTGCTCCTGCCTTGGACTAAGTGCCTTTGGCGCCACTGTAATCCTGCTCTTACCCTTGGGTCCGTGCCAGGGCTCTCGGGTGCAACTCCCGAGATTAACACCAAGTCCATTCCCGTGAGACAGAGCAAGGGCTCCAGGCCCCTCCCTGCCCCTCTGTGCAGCCTCTGCGTGTTCCATGCTGCACGAGCGTCTGGGTAATCGCTGTTCTGCAATCCCGCGTCTTTTGCAGAAGAGAGGTGAGAAGAAACACACCGGTTCCCAGCGCTTGTCTTTTCTTCCTGTGGATTTGCTGCCGAATGGAGTCATTTCCGTTCGGCTGAAGGTCTTGGAGTAACTCCAGGTCCTGCTAAGCCAGTCCACGTGCACTGAGAGCCGTCTTGCGGGCCACAGTCCTCGTGGACAGCTTCTCAGTGTGAACATGCGATCCTGCCTCTGGCCTCCCGCGCCGGCAGCCACCCGGGACCGCAGCTCTTCTGTGGAGACAGTGTCTCTACTGCTGCCTCTCAAGACCTCCCCGCCGGCTCCCGCCAGACGGACCCCGTCTTTCTGTACTTGGGGTTCACTCTTTTTGGAAATCTCGACCATTCTCATCAGATTTGGGAAGTCTCACTCCGTGGCCTCCGCTGCCCGGGCGGCGTCACCGGGAACGTCCTGCAGTTGCTGAGGCTCTGCCCTTCCGAGCAGCTGCCCGCCATCCGCCTCCCTCACGGCTTCCTCTCTCTTCTGAAGCCAAGAAGCTACATCTGGACAGTTTCTACTGATGCTTTTCTTCCTTAACAGGAGTCACACTTTCCGATTTCCTTGTACATCTCAAAATGTTCTGTTGAAAGTGGACATTTTAGATAATGTTGTAGCAACTCTGGATTCTAACGTGTCCTCTCGGGTGTCGCTGTTTGTTTAAACCTGGGGACTCGGTCTCCGTGCGGCGGAGCTACTGCTGTTGTCCATGTTCCTTCTATTCTCAAGCCTGGCTCCAGTAGGGTGTGCACAGCTGTACGGTCAGCCCACACGGCACAGTCAGCACAGGTCAGCAAGCACGGATGTTTCACATGCTACCCACGCACCAGACACGGTGAGGGATGTGCTCGCCTCCCAGTGGTCTCAGACCTTTACCTCCTGGCCTCAGCTTCTCCCTCCACCAAGGCTCTTCTCACACACCTTCCTTAGATGCCTGCTCCGTGCAGCCTGGGCTGCCGGGATGGGAGCCCATCTACCTGCTTCCCGGCCTCACAGCAGGCCACCTCCCAGGCTTTCTCTGGAAATGACCTCAATGCAGAGTGGCCCTAGTTTACACCCACATCTACTGTGCCGTGGCCATGTCACGCCCCACCTGGCACAAGTCTGTTCTAGATGCTTTTTCGCAGCTTTGGTGGGACGCTGACCATCACAAGCACCGAGAGCCCCTCACAAGCATGCCCGCTACCTCTCTCTCCTGGAGTGCTCTCTGGCCATCTCCCGCCTCTTCTGCCTCTCCCACTCCCGGCGCGCCTTGTCCTGCTCCTCTCGGTGCCGCTTCCGCCGCTCATGCTCTCGCTCCTTCTCCTTCACTCTGGCGTGCTTGCCTGCGAGAGAGAGAGAGAGAGAGAGAGAGAGAGGGAGAGGGAGAGGTGTGACACGTGAAGAAACATACCTTGCGAACACTTATGTGGAAATATAAAGCGAAGAAAAAATAAACAACTGGGATTACTTAATACAGTGGAACCTCGCTTCCTGAACTTTTCATTCATTCATTCTGGAAGGCTGCTTGAAAACCCAATCATTTTTTCCCATTAGGAATCGTGTAATTAATTCGTTCCAGACGCCCAAATGATGCCGTTTTCACCTTTCTTATATACAGTACATGTCTACTGTACTGTCTAATCTATAAAAGAAAACACTAAAAACAAGAATGTGAAATGTAAATGAAAATTTAACAAAAAGGAGATGTACAGTAAAAAAACTAACAATTATAAGCAGCAACATAAGTAAAAAGCCACAAAAATGTTCACAGCACAATATCCTGAGATGATAACAGTGTTAAACTGACCCATATTCACTTTGTCACCTGAGAGATGCAAGACTGATCATACAGGTTCAGCATGAAGGGCTGTCAGGTTGAGAAGCAAATTATTCGAGATGAGAGACACTGGACAAACGAGGTTCCACTGTATTCTTAACATTTTCCGTATTGAACAAACTATGATTAGACTGTATGTATTTCCATAATTTAAGAAGTCTCCATTCATACAGCACAGAGGACGAAGCTTGGCTCTGCTGAGTGAGCGCCTACGAGCCACACAACTACGCTCACCACCTGCGTGCGAACGAGCGAGCCCTGCCTCACGCCAGGCGGCAGCTCTTGGTGATGGCGGGAGCGAAGCCACTGCTTGGCTTTTTTAGCTACAGCAACTCAGCACTGAACAGTGTGCTTCTCCCCTAGGCTTGTGAGTCTTATGTGTAAACTACCACCAAACAACGTCATGTCAGGAAAAAGAACGGCCAAAGGAAAATGAAGTAGCTTTTCAGAATGATTTCCCATAAGTTTATGATTTAGCTACAATTTCACTTTCTCTCCGAATCTTTCCACTGTTTTCTGAAGGCAGGAGGCTATGAACTAGGAAACAGACCACACTTGAACACGACACAAAAGAAAAATGCTCTGTACCCCCTTCTGCTGAATGACTACGATGCCTACGTTTCTCTTTTCTCTTCTCATCTTTCCTGTGATGAGCCTTTTCTTTCCGTGACATTTGCTGGGGTGGTTTGATAGCCAAAGAGTCATCTTCCTCTCCTCTGAAATAAGACACAAGAGGCCACATCATGCCGAGCAGGTCACGGAGAGCACCGGGTGAGGGAGTGTCTCCAACACAGAAGGGAGAACGCAGATTATCAATAAAATGGAATCGGAACCATCATTTAAAAATTATGTTAATGATGAAACTTAGCCAAGACTGTAAACTAAATGGACTCATATGAAAAGTGTGAGAAATCACTGTGGCATATGGAACAAAAATGCCTGAGGAAACGTTAGGGGGTGATGGACAAGTTCCTTATCTTGAAATAGTTTCCCATGCGTGCAGAACTGTCACACTGCGTGCAGAACTGTCACACTGCTGCAGAACTGTCACACTGCGTGCAGAACTGTCACACTGCGTGCAGAACTGTCACACTGCGTGCAGAACTGTCACGCTGCTGTAGAACTGTCACGCTGCTGCAGAACTGTCCCGCTGCGTGCAGAACTGTCACACTGCGTGCAGAACTGTCACACTGCGTGCAGAACTGTCACGCTGCTGTAGAACTGTCACGCTGCTGCAGAACTGTCCCACTGCGTGCAGAACTGTCACACTGCGTGCAGAACTGTCACACTGCTGCAGAACTGTCCCACTGCGTGCAGAACTGTCACACTGCGTGCAGAACTGTCCCACTGCGTGCAGAACTGTCACACTGCGTGCAGAACTGTCACACTGCTGCAGAACTGTCACACTGCGTGCAGAACTGTCACACTGCGTGCAGAACTGTCACACTGCGTGTAGAACTGTCACACTGCATGCAGAACTGTCACACTGCGTGTAGAACTGTCACACTGCGTGCAGAACTGTCACACTGCGTGTAGAACTGTCACATTGCGTGTTTTAAACATGTGCAGTTTATTGTCATTTATACCCCAATAAAGCTGTGTTTAAAAAAGGCCCCACCGTTTTAATCAAACCCAAAGTCATTTAACAGTATCTTCAACCGCCTATCTGACCACCATCTTGGGAGCGTCACAGCCTGTGCGGTTCTGCCTTCTTTTCGGGTCATGTTGCCTTTAGTGAGAGAGGGATCCGAGGAGGACACAAGTGGAGACTGGACAGGGAGCAGCGGGAACACGGACCGGAGCCGCTGTTCGGCCTGTGCAAACCTCAGGCGGCCACCGCCGAGACCCCAGCCGAGTCCTCACGCCTGTGAGTGCAGGGCCGACTGAGGCATCAGCGAGAAAAGTCTTCCCACAAGAAGGGGGTGGGAGCGGACACCACGCTGGAGCCGTTTCCATGGTGAACCCCAGGACCGGCTGGGCCCCGCGTCCCTCTGTCCAGTGCCGGCGCCTGCGCTCACCGGTCCTCCATGGAGTCCTCCCTCCTGTAGGGCGAGTTCCGGATGGTGATCTCCATGCGGTGGTCCCTCAGCTCCCCCTCCTCCAGGGAATCCCGCTTGGAGTCGCGGTCATCAGACTGCGGAGCAAGGAGAGCGACCCCTCAGGCAAGAGCAGCCCAGACCCAACCCCCCGCAGGCTGAGCTAGCTTCCCTTAGGAACATCACTCAGGTTTCACCCTCAAAATGCAGAAATGCTTCCATTCAAGCCCCAGACACCCAACCACGACTCTAACGCAGAGCCCGGGGGAAGCTAAACCGGCGCATGTGACGGGCATCGGCCTCCGCCACGGACCGGACTGCTCAGGCGCCAACCGAGCCTCACTGCGGCCCGGGGGCTGAGACCCATCTCATCGGAGAGCCCCGATCGCACCCCCGATGCCCCCTCCTCGCGCCCCCGATGCCGCTATTGCACCCCCGATGCCCCGATCGCACCCCCGATGCCCCCTCCTTGCGCTCCCGATGCCTCTATCGAAACCCTATGCCCTCTCCTCGCGCCCCCGATACCCACTCCGCACCCGGGGGGGGGGGGGGTCTGTGGATGTTGCTCTGCAAACCAGGGAAGCCGCCAAGCACGGGTCGCGAGGGCCAGGCAACCCCCCGCCCCCGCCCTGAGGCCCGGGGGGGGGGGGGTCAGAGGTGCCGATTAACAGCGAGGAAAGCCAGGCGCCTCGCCCTGGGCTGCGGGGCGAGCTGCCCCCGCGGGCGCCGGGGTCTGAGCGCGGTGAGCGGAGGAGACGGGGCTCACCTGCGACATTCGGAGGAACAAAGAACGTCGCCCAGGAGCGCTGCTCTAATGGAAAAACGAGGGCAGAGAATTAAATCTCCGTGAGAACCGACTGAGAGCGCGGCTTACGTTTTTCAGGCGCTTGATCTCCGCCTTCTCCTCCTGCTCCTTCCGGCGCTTCTTCTCCTGGAGGATCTCATCCAAGGTCTTCACTTTCCAGGAGTCCTTTTCATCACCCATTGGAGGAGGCTCTGCGGGGGGCGGGCCGTCAGCGCGGGCCTTCCCGCCACCCGGCTCGGGCCGCCGCGCCCGGGTCCCGGTCCGGGTTCGGCAGGAGCGGCCCGCGGGCCTCGCGTTCCCGAGGGAGGGTCCGGCGGGGGGGATCGGGGAGCGCGGTGCCCGCCGCCGCCTCGGCCTCAAGGCCTCGCGGGCGGGACGAGGGAGCGGGAGCGGCTGCTACTCACCCCTGCGCCGCCGCCGCCGCCGGTCCGGAGCCCGAGGAGAAACTGCGCCCGGCGCGCGCCCGGAGCGTCGTTACTTCCTGCGTCGGCGCGGGGTGATGACGTCACGGAGACCGCGGCCGCAGGTTCCGGCCGGAGAACGGGGCCCATGCGCGTCACTTCCGGCCTCGGCGCGGTCTGATGACTCGCGGTGGAGCCAGTCCGGGCGCCGCGCCCGCCGTCCCTCGCGGCCTGGCCGCCGGGTCCCCCCCCACGCCCCGCGGGCTCCTCCGCGGCGCCGACCGAGCCCGCCGCCCTCACAGCCTGGCCGCCCGGGCCCGCGGTTGGAGCGAAGCGCGCTGCGCCGGGCTGAGGGCGGGGGCTTCCGGGCCAGGGCACCGGCGCCGGTGGGGGGCGCGGCGGCGGCCAGCGGTTCACTCCCACATCCGAAAGCAATTTAAAAAGCGGGGGGCGGCCCTGGCCGGTTCTCTCAGCGGATAGAGCATCGCCTGCGGAGGTCATTCCGGTCACGGCACACGGGGTGGCCGCCCAGTCCCCGTCGGGGCGCAGGAGGCCGCCATCGCGATGTTCGTGCGGCTCCGGCTGAGACCGAGCTGTGCACCCGGTCACCGTGCACCCCCCCCCCCATCATCGGTGTCTCTCGCCTCCCTTCCTCCCCGAAATGAATATTTTTGAAAGGGGGGGCGGGAAGGGGGGGACACCTACAACACTCCATTAAAACGGAAAAAGCACGGCCAGCAGAGGCTGTGCCCAGGCCTCGGCCCCAAGCCCCGCCGCTGCTCGGTGCCCGCGGGCTCCGGAGCCCGAACGGGGCCTCTGCGCCTGGCGGTGCTCCGCTCCCGGGGCCTTGGGGACAGGAAGCCATTTGTCACTCCGGTGCCCGCAGCAGGGCCGTCCTCCCGGCCGCACAGACCCATCACCAACGCAGGCGCGAGCACACGCGGGGCTTTTATTTACTTTTTAGAACGAGAGTCAGATGTGGCTGCGGAGGCAGCTTCATGTGGACAGAGGACAAGGGCACCACAGGTGAGCACGTTACCACAGGTGGAGGGACAGGGACTGGCCGCCTGCACCACGTTCTGTCTGGTCCCGTAAAAACCCAAACAGGCGAAATACAAAGCACTGGACACCCGGGCCCAGGCTTCTCCACGGCTCCGTTGGGCAGAAAACAGATGGCTCGGCTCTGATGTCAGGGTTATTTCCGTCTCCCAGTGTGGGGAACCTGACCAGCCCCCCCAGCTGGAGCCCACAACACCGGGCAGGTTCAGACAACGCAGGCAGCAGGTCCGCAGTGGCAGCTTTCCTCCAGTGAAAACGGCCGGGGTGGGGGTGGGGGCGGGGGCCAAGCCCAGACACACACAAGACTTGGCCAGTTAGAACAGCCTGTAGCCCAGTGTGGACATCTGGGCACGGGTCCCGGGGCCGTCACTCAGAACCAGAGCCAGCGGGTTGAAGGTTTTATGTCCGGCTGCCAGGCGAGCAGCTGACCCGTCTGCTCTCGGCTCCTCGGCCAGCACAGAAAGAAACGGACGCTGGGGCTTCTAAGAAGACGAGAGGCCCCACCAGGGCAGGTACATGTTTTGGGAAAGAAAGTCCTCAACACGACGCTGTGCAAAGGCAGAGAGGGTTTCCATCCGGAATGACCTCCTTCCTGTTTCCGGCCCAGAGGAGCGGCGAGAGCACCGTCAGGCCTGAGGAAGCGTGTCGCCGGGACAGACAAGGCCAGGCTCCGTGTCCGTCACCCCCTGGCCCGTCTGCGTGACCGACCATCCACAGGAGACTCAGCAGGAAGCAAACACCACTGGTTTGGGGAGAAGCGTGTCGGGCGCGGGCCACAAGCACAGCTCCAAGTGGTGACATGCTTTGAGCAGCACATTTTTTCCTGTTTCCTGTTCATCGTGTTTATTCTTTCTCAAATTAAAGACACATTTTGGGTTGTGCAAGGATGTCATCAGCTTTCTAAGGCAGACGACTCACACTGCTATGCAGAAGTGATGATACTGGAACTGAAAACAAGAGGCTTTCTGTGCCCTTCAGCAGCGGGCGTTTTGAAAGCCAGAGATCTGGACGCGTCTCGGTATCACCGGTTCCAGTGTGTGTTCACAAAGGCACAGACAACCACAGACACAGGCATGACCAATGGATGACGACTCCCAGTCATCGCTGGTGCACACACCTGAGACCGTTCAGCGAGGAGAACATACTATAAAAACGAGACAGTTCACTGAAGACGCATCCTGTCTACACAGTCCTTAAAAGGCCGAGCGAGGCTGTGGCTGTGACTCCTGGCGACGACCCGGAATGGAGACTTAGAGGTGGAGGCGAGACTAACGGGAGGAGTGTCAGCCCCAAGCAAGGGCTCTGCCAGCCACAGCCCCGACCGGAAGTCTCCAAAGCAGCTTTGCAGGAAGTTGCCTCATTTACTAGTAATCGTCATCTTGTTTGTGGTCCGAAATTCAGAAAATCAAAACTGGCTGAAGCCCTGGAGAGAGTGGAGGGTGGGGCACGTCATGGGCCTGGGCACCGGAATCCCTGACAAGACGCGGAGACTGCGGCCACGGCTCCGACGACGGATGACAGTCTGCGGGAAGGCCCAGGCGACCGTCCTGCCTGGGCGGCCACAGGTGGCCCTTCTCTGTTCACGTCCCACCGTCAGGAGCCGGGGCAGCAGTGCTTTCACGCTGGTCCTCACAGATCAACTCCACATCTCTCCCTGGCCACCGGCAGGGGGTCCTCCTTAGCTGAGGTTTTCAGGGATGCAGAAAAGGAGGAAAGAGAACAGAATCCTGGGGAGGTCGCAGAAGCGTCCAGTGAGGGAGAGCGTGCCAAGCAGGCGGCCACACCTGCCTGTCCTGCGGACACGGGTCAGCTCCGTGGAAAGGCTGTGTAGTTTAAAAGGCCTCGTTGACTTCACCACATGGCAAACGTTTTCAAGTCGGCAGGACTTCATGAGACGTGATTATTGCTCTTTGTTTCCAAGAGGCCTGGTCTCCCCAAGAGGCTCTGTTCACATTTCCAATGAGAAGCCATCGGGAAGCCAGGGGCCTGGACAGCAGGAGGGAGACGTGACCGGAAGGCGGCCTCACGCTCCTTTTCTCAGGGAGCCCAGTCCCTGCAGGCGGGCTCCTGGGCGGGGCCAGACCTGCTCACCCAGGAGGGCGGCTTCTGACAAGCCCCAGGGCTCAGTAGCCTCGAAGGCTGGCTGGCATGGGCTGTGAGATCTCTCCATCAGCACCAAGCAGGGAGCGCTCAGTGGCACCGGGACCCAGCTCGGGCTTCACAGTTGACCCCTCTGTGGGGTGTCGCCCACAGAGGAATCAGGGCCGGGCCCACTGCAGTGCGACCTGCGTGCCCAGAGGGCCATGCAGAGGCCGGCGGGTCCCAGGCCTCCGCGTCTGGCACGGGGGCCGCAGGAGGCAGTTTCACACCCCCTGGCGACGGCTCAGCGGCAGCTGGACCTAGTCAGCCCTCAGGGAGCCAATGTCGGGGGTCCCCATTCACATTCCGCTGGTTTTGACTGAAACCCCAGAAAGGGGCGAGAATGGCCACACACGCACTTTCCTACTCCAGCTGACCAGGGGGCTTAGGCAGCGAGGGCAGGGGACCACATAGGCAGGAGGGCAGCCATGTGCGCCTCGAGGCCCTGGCGTTGGCCGAGGCCCTGGCGCTCAGTGGTGCGGCCTGGGATCCTTGGGCACCAGCGGCTCCGTGCCGTCCTCCGGCGTGCAGCTGGCTGAGGCCAGGCTCTGCATGGCCTCCCGCTGGTGCTGCCTGGCCTTGTTGTAGAGCAGGACGCCCGCCATCACCAGGACGGTGCCCATGGCCGACAGGCTGGTGATTTTGTTGCCGAAAATGATAATACTGAGCCAGATGGACAGGGCGTGCTTCACGGTGCTGGCGACACTGCAAGACGGGGGGTTGTGCACATGGCTCCCGGCCCAGGCGGCTGTCGAGCACTTACTGCACTCGCTGGGCCCGATGAAAACAAACAGAGGGGAGGACGGCTGCCCCAGAGTGGCCCGGCGTGTACGCCTGGGCGACACTGAGGCTGCGGCAGGTGCGGCGCCATCGAGCCCTCTGTTGTCCTCACTGGGGACAGTCCCACTGTGGTGACCGCTCAGCCGTTACAGGAAAGAGGCGGACGCACACCACGTGACGTGGCCAAGCTGCCGACCACTGCTGGAGTTTCTAGCTCATTCTTTTCTATTTGTTACTGAAATGGTACTTTTATTAAATCCATCCTATATAATAAAAGGCTAATATGCAAATTATCCCCTCAGGAGTCCGACCCAGAGACCAGGAGTTCAATCGCTCACTATGATGTGCGCTGACCACCAGGGGGTGGTGCGGAACATGGCGGGGGACCAGCAGGCAGGAAGGAGGAGGCGGGGAGGTGGGGAACCTGATGGGCCCTGATCTCCGGCCAGGCCTAGGGACCTTCCCCGTGCACAAGTTTTGTGCACCGGGCCTCTAATCCAGTTATAAAAGCGAAAACTGGCTAACCAGACCTTTAACCCCTCCAGGTTCCCAGAGCCGGTGGTCGCGTGCAGTATTCACAGGTAAGTGGATGGAAGTCAGTGAAAGCAGGAAGTCAGGTCTGCATTGAGCTCACACAGTACAGGTGCTCGCAGCCACCAGGGCCCACAGTGCCCGACCGCTGACTGCGCTGCTCTAAGCACAACAGACCCACCCAGTGGCAACCTCCCTAAAAATCTCAGCCCAGCTGGACATGGCTCAGTGGTTGAGCATTGACCCAGGAACCAAGAGGTCAGTTTGATTCCCGGTCAGGGCACATGCCCAGGTTGCAGGCTTGATCCCCAGTAGGGGGTGTGTGGGAGGCAGCCAATCAGTGATTCTCTCTCATCATTGGTGTTTTTCTCCCTCTCCCTTCCTCTCTGAGATCAATAAAGATTTAACTAAAAAAAAAAAAGCGCTCTTTCTTTCACACACGTCACACGTGTTTCAAATGGCACCAAAGGCAGCGACCCGGCCACTGTGCCCCGGGACCTCGGCCAGCACCTCACCACTTGGCACTCACAGACTTGAGGCTGTGGCACCAGCCAGGCAGACACCTGTCCTACCTGAAGGTCACGGGGGAGATCCTGCCCATGAGGGCGTAGGCCGTGACGCTCTGCAGGTGGAACAGGACGCCGTCCATCAGCAGCAGCAGCACCACGTCCTGCGTGTAGCTGAAGCTCCTCCCGCTCCTCCCGACCACCGGCAGGTCCTGGTGCGGAGCAGAGTGGCGCGGCACGCCCGGGTGCCCGTCACCGGAGGACCTCGTCCCACGTGCCCAGCCCCCGGGGCCCACGAGCTGAGGCTGAGGCCGCTGTGAATCCTGCCTTCTGGGTGGCGACCGGACGGCATCGACCAGGCATGCGGCCAGTGCACTCGGTCTCCAGGGAATCGCAACCCCAGCCACAGGGAGGCCCCCTCCCCCCACCAGGACGGCGACTACAAAAACGGCAAGGATCAGAGAACACGAGCTGGGGAGGCCGGGCAGAGGTGGGGCCCTTGGGCACTGCTGGTGGGAACGGAGCAAAACGTGCAGCTGCCGAGTCTCGTTGCTCCTCGAACATGTAAACACAGAGCACCCTGGCAGGGGAGGCTGGGCGGCCGGAGCACTGGCTGGCGCACAAGGGCCACTGGTTCAATTCCCCATCAGTGCATGTGTCCGGGTTTCGGGCCCCATCCCCAGTGTGGAGCGGGCAGGAGGCCGCCAATCAATGCTCCTTTCACATCAATGCTCCTCTCTCTCCCTCTCCCTTCCCCTTTCTCTAAAGTCAATTTTAAAAATGTTTTAAAAAAGTAAATGAAAATAAATCAGCCTAAAACCGCCACAGGAGAAGCTCGGAAACTCCCACAGCTACAGCTTGGCCTCAGAGACCCGCACCAGGCCTGGCCTCCACCTTTGTCCGTGCTCCTTGGGGCACGGGGTGGACACTGTGTAATTCAGCAAAGCAGGACATTGCGCCACCTGCTCTGCTCCCAAAGCGCTAAGGACAAATGCCGCCAGGTGCCGGGGCGCTGCTCCCCACTCACCATGAAGAAGACCCAGGCGGGGACCAGCATGGCCACGGCAGCGGCGCTGGTGTAGAACTGCAACTCGGCCGCCCTGCGGGCACAGCACGCCTGAGCCACCCGGACTCAGGTGAGAGCAGCGGAAGCACCGAGCAGAGCAGGCAACAGGCTCCCAGGGTGACGAGGAGGCTCCCGGGGGGACGAGGAGGCTCCCGGGGGGACCAGGAGGCTCCCGGGGGGACGAGGAGGCTCCCGGGGGGACCAGGAGGCTCCCGGGGGGGCCAGGAGGGCCTGTGCCTGCTGAGCCCACCCGCACGGCCACGGGAGGGAAAGGTGGCCCGTCCGGGGCCTCCATGGGCCACGGGGCTTTTCTCCCGAGTCCCACGGTCACTGAAAGCCCCCTGCACCCAAGGGAGAGGCGAGGTCCCGGGCATTTGGCCTGGCCTGGGAAGCTGTGATACTTACGAGAACCTGTACTTGTCCCCACTGAGGAGCTTTTTGGAAAAAACATTCTGTAAACTGGAATGAAGGAGAGAAGAGGTTACCATCGAGGCAGGAAGTCAGTAGGGAACCTGAAATGGACAAGGCGTCTGCAGCCTTTTTCACGGCGAGGTTGAGCAACAGGCCTGCAGCCACCCAGCTCTGAGGTGTCAGAGGACCCAGAGCCCCCCTCTGAACCAAGAGTCCCCCTAAATCAGCACCTGCCGCGGGCCGGCACACAGGAAACGGAACAGGAGCTCAGGCTCATGAACTCCCGAAGGCGACAGACACGTGGGAAACCACGCACACGCACACACACACACACACACACACACACACACGTGCACGCACGTATGCGCACACGCGCACACACACTCACACACATACACACACACACACACACACACAGCCAAAGAGAAAGCCAGACAGCGTCCGCCGGGAAGCAAGGGGCTGCCCTGGCGAGTGGCGCTGCTCGCGCGACTCCAGGAGCAGCACGTTTTGTTTCATGAAAAGCCTGGCGAGACAGAACTCTCAGGGTCGGGCCTGGAACCGGAACGATGGCTCTGCAGACACCGACAGCCCAGACAGAGCCTGGCAGAGCCCTGGGCTCCGCTCCTTCGGGAACCGCTGCTGCAGGACCATCGGGCACGGGGGCACGGCCGGCGGGGCTCAGGGGTTAAGCATCGACCTATGAACCAGGAGGTCACGGTTCGATTTCTGGTCGGGGCACAGGCCTGGGTTGTGGGCTCCATCCCTAGTGGGGGGCGTGCAGGAGGCAGCTGATCCATGATTCTCTCTCATCATGGATGTTTCTCTCTCTCTCCCTCTCCCTTCCTCTCTGAAATCAATAAAATATTGTTAAAGAAAAAAAAAAAAAAAGAAAGTGGAGGGAGGCTCATGGAAAAAGATGCCTCCTGTGACTTAAACAGAAGGCTCGGTGTGTGTGTGTGGGGGGGCATGGAGTCCGCGGAGCTGAGGCTGCGGGCGTGCGGTGCAGGAGGCTGTGTAGGTCGGTCGGTCACGCGTCTAGGAGCAGCAGCGGCGGGCCGCCTCGGGGCGTGGGGGTGGGGGTGGGATTAAAGCTGTTCACGTCTCAGCAGGATGATCCCAGCCTCAAGCCCCACTTCGGGGGGACAGCGACCCCGACCCCCGTGGCCGTGTTTCCTCTTCTCTCAGCAAAAGGACGAACCTGAATGTGACTGCTGGTTCTGAAATGCTGGGCTGCCTGCAGGGCGGACCTCACGACACCGACGCAGCGCGACTCCCAGAGGTCCACGCAGCAGCCAGGACGCAGCTCGGGCCGCGGGGACCCGGCTCCCTGCACCCCACGGCCCTGGTGAGCGTTCTTAGGGGTCAGGCCATGAACCATCAAGCTCCAGCTTGTTTTTGAGAAAAAGTTACCGTTGCGGAACCTCCAGTTCTGCTCCTTAGGAAAGGCAGCAGCAGACGTACTGGCTGAGCTCTGAGGGCAGGACGGAACCGAGCTGCTCTGGACTGAAACACCCGTCCCCCAGCTGAGGCAGGTGAGCAGTGCGCCCCGGGCACGCGGTGGCCCCACAATCCCCGGACTCACCAGTCCATGATGTTGGTGGACAGCGCGGCCGAGAACCCCAGGATGTTGAAGCTCATCTCGGTGGCTGTGCACAGTGCCAGGCCTCCCATGACAGGGATGAGGGAGAGGTTGACCAGCAACCCTGCAGAGGAGGACAGGGGGGCCCGGCTGTGACCTGACTGTGACCCGGGAGCCTGGCTGTGACCCGGCTGTGACCTGACTGTGACCCGGGAGCCCGGCTGTGACCCGGCTGTGACCCGGGAGCCTGGCTGTGACCATGTGTGGCCCCGCCGCTCCTCTGGGAGCCATGCTGCCTCCTGCCTTCCCAGCGCCTTTGTCTCTGTGCTGGAGGGAGGCAGAGGCACAAGAGCCCACCCCCCTCAATGCCAGGCCCCCCGATGGTGGCCTCTGCCGGGCCTGGGTGACCCCCAGGCTGCACAAGTTCTCACCAGCAAACAGGAGAGGAAGGGAGATGGGCTCAGGGATTCTATTAAAAGGAGAAACGGGGGGTGGGAAGACTCAGTGCCTGAGCCCACGCGGTTCATTCCTTTCATTCGGCACCGAAACCCCGGGCGTGAGAGGCAGACAGCCCTCTTGTCCGGGGAGGGCCTCGCCCGCTAGAAGGGACCCTCGGCACCGCTGCTCTGAAGTCTGAGGCAGCATGGACGCGGGTACGAGCCCTTCCTGTCCAGCAAAGAGGAAGCAGCGCAGCCTCCGACCACGGCCACGTCCTCGTCCCAGGGCCCTGCTGCCCTGAGCGCAGCTCCGGTTCCCCAGGCAGCGGCCGGCCAGCAAACCCACTGCCCAGCGCCTGGGGCAGGAACTGCCTCCACCTGGTGCCCAGCTCTCGCCTTGGGCTCTGCCCGGGGATTCTGCTGCTGAGGACCATGCGTGTGAAACCTGAGGGCCTGGACGTGCGCCTGCCCCTCCTCAGGAAGGACCTGTCCTGCGTGCGTTTTGCTAAATTCCATCAAGACTTTCTCCCCTTTCTCAGGAAGTCAGCTGGCCGGCGGGGGGGGGGGGGGGGGGGGGGGAGCACTCACCCGTGTACTCCCCCAGGATCATCCGGGACATGATCACCGTGAAGATGGGGGCGGAGCTCTTCACCGTCTCGGCAAACGACACGGCCACGTTCTTCAGGCTGACCAGGCCCAACACCACGGTGGCGAACCTGGAGAAGCCGGAGGGGTTGGGATGGGCCCGCCCCCGGGGGCGCTCACCTGCCTCTGCCGGGAGTCAGCCAGGGGCCGCGCCTGACCCCCCGCAAGCTGTGCTGGCTCTGGCCCTCAGGAAATGGCCAGCCGCCTGCAAGGGCCACTGTGGCCAGAGCGTGGGCCCCGAAGGAGGCGCCTCACCCTGAAACGTGGCTAAGCTAGTTTCGTGGCCGCTCCAGAAAGGACCCATCGGGCACGAGATGCACAAAGCCAGGTGCAGACGTCGCCCTAAAACGGAGACTTCAGAGTTTGCACTGCGCTCGCCTCCGACCACCAACGGTGACGTCACTCAGCCGCTGCTCACTCTTGGTGACGGGAAAGGCATTTTATTTTATTTTTACTTTATTTTCTTTTGTGAAATCTGTTGTTAGTGATTTTTTTAGAGAGAGAGGAAGGGAGAGGGATCGAAAGATAGAAACATCAATGAGAGAGTAACATCTTTGATCAGCTGCCTCCTGCACGCTCCCCACAGGGGAGGGAGCCCGTAATCTGGGCATGTGTCCTGACCGGGAATCCAATAGAAGGCTTCTTGGTTCCTGGGTTGATCTCAACTGCTGAGCTACACCAGCCGGATGGTAAAGGCATTTTATTTTATTACTAGAGGCCCAGTGCACAAAATTCATGCGGGGAGGAGGAGGGGAAGGGTGTCCCTCAGCCCGGCCTGCACCCTCTCACAATCCAGGACCACTGGCTCTTAATTGTTCACCTGCCTGCCAGCCTGATCACCCCTAACCCCTCTGCCTGCCAGTCTGATTGCTCCTAACTGCTTGCCTGCCTGCTTGATCGCCCCTAACCACCTCTGCCTTGGCCCCTGCCATGGCGGCTTCATCCGGAAGGTCATTCGGCTGTCTGGTCTAATTAGCATATTATGCTTTTATTATTATAGATTTTTTAAAAATAAACTTATTTATTTATTTATTTATTTATTTATTTATTTATAACCCTCAGCTGAGGATATTTTAAAAGAAGAAACTGGGGGGTGGGAAGACTCAGTGCCTGAGCCCACACAGTTTATTCCTTTCATTCGGCACCGAAACCCCGGGCGTGAGAGGCAGACAGCCCTCTTGAACGGGGAGGGCCTCGCCCGCTAGAAGGGACCCTCGGCACCACTGTGACCCGGGAGCCCGGCTGTGACCCAGCTGTGACCCGGGAGCCTGGCTGTGACCATGTGTGGCCCTGCTGCTCCTCTGGGAGCCACGCTGCCTCCTGCCTTCCCAGCGCCTTTGTCTCTGTGCTGGAGGGAGGCCGAGGCACAGGAGCCCACCCCCCTCAATGCCAGGCCCCCTGATGGTGGCCTCGGCCAGTCCTGGGCAACCCCCAGGCTGCACAAGTTCAGAGATTGTTACAGAGATTGGATGAGAGGGGAAAACAGAGAGAAACACTGATGTGTGAGAAACACATCAATTTGTTGCCTCCTGCCTGTGCCCCGACCAGCGCCTGGGCCGGAGAGGAGCCTGCAGCAGAGGTCCGTGCCCTTGACTGGAACTGAACCTGGGACCCTTTGGTCCACAGGCCGACGCTCTATCCACTGAGCAAAACCGGCCAAGGAGGGAAAGGCCTTTTAAATAACGTGCAAAAGAACCCAGGCCCGCACTCACGTGCCAGCCCTCACCTCATGAGGCCCACGAAGAGCATGGTCATGACGAAGTTGGGCGGGAAGGCAAGCCGGACTTTGTGCTGGTATAGGCAGCAGGGGACGAAAAGCTTCAGGCAGCCGATGCACGTGGTCGACAGCATCTGCACTGCGCCTGCCGGACGGGGCTGCAGTGATGAGCTGTAGCCGTGGTCGCGCCCACCTCTGTGCCCCCATCCAGCTCTGTGCCCTCACCGAGCTCCATGTCCTGCCCACCTGCCTGTGCCCTCCGGGGCCCAGCTCTGTTCCCCCGCCCACTGTGGCCCCCCCCACCCCCCCGCCCTGCCCTCACCCAGCTGTGCCCGCCCACCTGCCCAAGGCCCAGCCCTCACACAGCTGTGCCCCGCCCATCTCCCCGTGGCACCGCCCCCACCTGCACGGTGCCCTGCCCACCTGCCCATGGCCTCCACCCACACCCAGCTGTGCCCCGTCCTCACCAGCTCTGTGCCCTGCCCACCTGCCCGAGGCCATGCCCTCACCAGCTGTGCACCGCCCACCTGCCTGGGGCCCCGCCCTCACCCAGCTGTGCCCCGCCTCCACCCAGCTCTGTGCCCCGCCCACCTGCCTGAGGCCCCGCCCTCACCCAGCTGTGCCCCGCCTCCACCCAGCTCTGTGTCCTGCCACCCTGCCCACCTGCCCAAGGCCCCGCCTGCACCCAGCTGTGCCCCGCCCCCACCAGCTCTGTGCCCCGCCCACCTGCCCGAGGCCCCGCCCTCACCCAGCATGCTGGGCTCGCCCTCCAGCAGCGAGAGGATGTACTTGTTGAGGAAGAGGGTGCAGAAGCTGAGGAAGAACCAGAGCGTGAGGTAGAGCAGCGCGCGCGAGCTCCACACGCCCAGGTCCGCCTCGATGACCGTGGTCTCGGTGATGGTGACGGCCAGCAAGCTCTCCTCGGCGCCCTCGCTCCTGGCGAAGACGATCTTCTCACTTCGGGGGCCGAACAGGGAGCCCCAGCCGAGGGCCGGCTTCCCCCGGGGCGTCTCCTCGGGGCCCGGGGCCAGCTCCGCGGGCTCTGCCGGCGCCGACATGGTGTCCCCGCGGGCGCGTCCTCAGGTGGCAGGACCGACGCGGTGCCCCGTGGTCTGCAGCCGCCTGGTCAGGAAAGCGGACACGTGACTCCGGTGGCAGGTCCCGTCCCCGAAAGCTTGCATCTCACACCTGCAAGCGGGGTCCCCTCATTTCCCGATCGTGTCCCCCAAACCTCCAACCGCCCGGCCCCGCCTCAAGGCCCAGGCCCGGTTCCGAGGCCCAGCTGCTCAGGCAGGACCTGGAGTCTCCCTGCCTGTGGCTCCGGGACCCCTGGCCCTGGAGACCCGCCCGCCCGGCTGCTGCTCTGCGGCTGCCCAGCTGGGCCCAGGCTTGGCGGGGGGGCGAGAGGGGCGCACGGGGGGGGGCGGGCGAGAGGGGCGCACGGGGGGGGGCGGGCGAGAGGGGCGCACGGGGGGGGGTGGGCGAGAGGGGCGCACGGGGGGGGCGGGCGAGAGGGGCGCACGGGGGGGGTGGGCGAGAGGGGAGCACGGGGGGGGGGCGGGCGAGAGGGGCGCATGGGGGGCGGGGGGCGGGCGAGAGGGGCGCACGGGGGGGGCGGGCGAGAGGGGCGCACGGGTGGGGGCGGGCGAGAGGGGAGCACGGGGGGGGCGGGCGAGAGGGGCGCACGGGGGGGGGCGGGCGAGAGGGGCGCATGGGGGGCGGGGGGCGGGCGAGAGGGGCGCACGGGGGGGGCGGGCGAAAGGGGAGCACGGGGGGGCGGGCGAGAGGGGCGCACGGGGGGGGGCGGGCGAGAGGGGAGCACGGGGGGGGCGAGGGGCGCACGGGTGGGGGCGGGCGAGAGGGGCGCACGGGGGGGGGGCAGGCGAGAGGGGCGCATGGGGGGCGGGGGGCGGGCGAGAGGGGCGCACGGGGGGGGCGGGCGAGAGGGGCGCACGGGGGGGGGCGGGCGAGAGGGGCGCACGGGGGGGGGCGAGGGGCGCACGGGTGGGGGCGGGCGAGAGGGGCGCACGGGGGGGGGCGGGCGAGAGGGGCGCACTGGCCGTTCCTCCCCCCACAGAACAAGCTGCAGTCGCACTCGCGTTCCGGCCTCCGGGACCCCGGCCCGTGTCCTGGAGCCACAGGCCCCGCGTCCACGCTGCGTGTTTAGGCCGAGCTGCTGGTGGGGGCCCACCTCCCTCATTGCAGGGCGGGGCGAGGCGGGCAGAGGTCGGGTGGCCGCACTTCCGGCAGATCTGACCAGCCCGCGCCCCGCTCCCCGTGCGCCCCACTCCCCGCAGCTGTGGGGGGCCAGAGCCGACCTCAGTGAGCGCCTCCCTGACCAGGGCCCACAGCCATGGGGCTGCATGTCCCTCCTCCACGCCCGGGCGCCATCGGGTTCCCGCGGGGCCGAGTCACACCGGACCGGGCGGACCTGGACCAACATTCCCAACCCCCCGCGACCAGCTCAGGACCCTGCGAGCCCAGGATGGCCCTCACCCCCCAGCCACACTCTTTCCATGACCCTGGACCCCCACGAACAGCCCACCTGCCCCTGCCTGTGGCCCGGGGGGCAGGCACCCGAGTCCGCACCGTCCAAGTGCCTCTGGAGGCACCGCGAGGGCTCAGAACATCTTACAAATGAAAGTGGACGCTGGTCCTCCCTCCTTCCCAAGACAGGCCTCCCGCTGCCGCTGCGTTTTCTTCGGAATAAACCGCCTGGGGCGCGGGGACCCTCACCCAAATCAGGAGGAAGCAGCGCAGTCCCTGCCCGCTGTGACCGCGCCCAGCAGGAGACCAGAGGAACCTTCTGTGGGTCATTAAACAGCCCCGGGCTCCTGCCAACCTCCGGCCCCACGCAGAGAAGTGAAGAAACCAGACAAGGAAGCAGCGGGGGTGGGGGGGTGCGGGGGCATCTCAGGTGCAGCCCCTGGAGACACCAAAGTAAAAAACAGCCAGAAAGGCCCCTGGAAATCACCCACAGGCAGCAGAGGCCTGGCTCCTGGGGGCGGGGCGGCTTTGGGCCACACCCCACAGAGCTTCCAGCCCCACCCTGCCGGGCACCCAGCCGCCACCCCAAGGGCTGGCACAGGTCCGGCCTGAGGGCCTCTGCAGATGAGGATCAGAGATCCCAGATCACCCCTGAGGGCCCAGCAGGGAGGAGCCGCCAGGAGCTCAGGGAGGGATGGAGCCGAGGACGCAGGCCCCTCTGCTCTGAGGGGGACAGGACAGGCGGGCAGAGGCCACAGAACTGCCCGGGACGGAGGCGGGGCGTCCAGAGGTGAAACAACCACTGGAACAAACCTGGGTGCTCTGGGCAGACCACCTCCCACGGACGTTCCCAAGTTACGGGGAGCACGGCTCTGCCCTTGAGAAAGTGGCCGACACTGTGACCAGTGGTCACAGCAGAAATCACCAGCAGGAGACAGGCCTGGCGCCGCCCGGATCTGATGCCATCGCTGGAAAACACCAGACAAACCTGCGGTCTGCTGGTGCCCGAGCCCGAGCACAGAGCTGGGGCGGGGAGGGGCACGGCCTCAGCCCACGCGGGTCCCGGCAGGGCCAGCAGCCGGGACAGGACCAGAGTGGGGAACCAAGGCAACACTGTGAGCTTTGGAATCACACGTCCTGAGTGAATAAACGAAAGAAACCCCGTGGAGACACCGCGAGGAAACAGCGGGACATCAGAGGGGAAGTCCCGATGCCCCGTGAGAACCCTCCCCCCAGGTCTGTAGTATCAGGGTCCTGGATTCGATTCCGGTCAGGGGTGCGTGCAGGAGGCAACCAATCAATGTGTTTCTCTCACATCGAAGTTTCTGTCGGTCCCTTTCTCTTCCACTCTCTCTAAAAATCAATGGGAAAATAGCCTCAGGTGAGGATTAAAAGAAGCATCACCAACAGATGCTGAAACTAACAGATAGAAATCCTATATAATAAAAGGCTAATATGCAAATTGTCTGGTCGAACTCCTGAGTTCAATTGGGAATTCAACCAGGGGGCGGGCCTGGCTCTCCAACTGCCCTCGACCCTCCCTCCCCCGCCAGCCCCACCCCCAGTCAGCGCCCCACCCCCATCAGGCAGGCCAGCCGGACCCCACGCATGCAGGAATTCATGCACCGGGCGTCTAGTTGAGAAATAACTGGATGTTTAGTCTCAAAGTACAACCCTACCAGGTGGACACAGATGACAAAGGGGAGAGAGATAAGGGACACTTCCCTCAAGGGGAGGCGGGGAGGAGGGCCTGCCCCTGGAGAACTCGGACTGGCACTTCCTGGTCATGGGACATACTGGTGCAGAGACAGACAGACGGAGCAGCACACGGGCCCTGGCGGTGGCTCAGTCGGTTGGAGTGTCGTCCTGCACACCAGAGGGCCGGGTCCTTCCCCGTCGGGGCACATACCCAGGTGCGGGTTCCACAGCCTCTGATGCTCGGAGGGTTGTCACCCAGTCCAGAAAAAAAAAAATTGGACCCTTACACCCACGGGAGGCGCAGGCGGCGAAGGAACAGCCTGGCGGCAGCGCTCCTGTGCGAGACGCCAACGTGTGACACTGTGACCAGGGAGAAGGCGCGGAACGTCTTTCTGGTCCCAGGGCAGGGACACCTTAGTTCAAACCCCAGAGGCACCGCCCATACAGGAAGGCAGGAAGGAACGGCCACCGGCTACGTTAAGACCTTCTGTTTCATCAGAAAACATCACAAAGTCACAAGTGCCAGCCTGGGAGAAGGATTCACACACAGAACGTAGAAACAACTCCGACAACTCCACAGGAAATACGCAGAAACGGGTGTCACGGGAGAGGATTTCTAAGTGGCCAATAAGCACAAGAAAGGGCGTGTGGCCGGGCTGGGTGGCTCAGTGGTCGAGCATCAACCCAGGAACCAAGAGGTCAGGGTTCAATTCCCGGTCAGGGCACATGTCCAGGTTGCCAGCTTGATCCCCAGTAGGGGGCGTGCAGGAGGCAGCCAATAGATGATTCTCTCTCATCATTGATGTATCTCTCTCTCCCTCTCCCTTTCTCTCTGAAATAAAAACATATTTAAAAAGAAAAGAAAAGAAAAGAAAAGAAAGGGTGTGTAGCCCTGGCCAGGTAGCTCAGTTGGTTAGAGCACTGAACCTTTAAGCCATGGTTGCAGGTTCAATCCTGGTCAGGGCACATACAAGAAGCAACCAATGAATTAATAAACGGAAGAACAGATCAATGTTTCTCTCTCCCCCTCCTCTTTCTCTAACCAATAAATTAAAAAGAAACCATATATTCGAGGTTGACATAAGGTAAACATTTGCAGACCCTTACAAACCAGCAGTTCCAGAGAGAACCCCACGGACAGACCTGCAGCTGGCCCCGCAGACACGGGCCACACTTGGGAACCCAGCTGCCTGCCGGGGGGGAGAGCGAGCGCGGACACGGTGGGGGCTTTCACCAACGCAACACGGGTCAGCAGTAAGAAGGAATAACTAAGCAGCACACAGGAACACACACACACACACACACACACACACAGCATGGATGATGGGTGACCAATGAAATCAGGGGCTATCGTCGGTAATTAGCAGAATGAAACGGGGCCTCTGGGATGCAGCGAAGACCCTCAGAGGCTGACCCTCAGAGGTGTGCTGGGCATCGCACGGGGAAGCCGGAAGGCCGGGGTCAGGGCCCTACTCACCCAGGTCCTGGCCGCGGTCACGGCTGCCTCCCGGCTCCTGCTCATGTGTTCCCACTGCCAGCTCTTTCTCAGCCCACGTGACTCGCGTTTCTTTCAGGGAGAAACGGTGCCCGCCCTGCAAGACGGAAGCAACCTGATCTGACAAGGAAAAGGGACTTTAAGATCCAACAGCCGCCCTAGCCAGTTTGGCTCAGTGGACAGAGAGTCGGCCTGCGGACTGAAGGGTCCCGGGTTCGATTCCCAGTCAAGGGCTCATGCTCGGGTTGCGGGCTTGATCCCCAGTAGGGGGTGTACAGGAGGCAGCCGATCAATGATTCCCTCTCATCGTTGATGTTTCTAGCTCTCTCTCCCTCTCTGAAATCAATAAAAAACTATTTTTAAAAAACCAGCCGGACTCACCGGAGCCTGCCTGGAATCCTGACCACCCACCCAGGTCCCGGGGGACAAAGGTCTGAATTCCCCCCCTCTCGGGGGACAGCACAAACAACCAGGACTAAACGCAGGCCTGGCCGCCCAGCACGGAGGGAGCCGGGGGCTGAGGAGAGGCCTTGCTAGGCCAGGGCGGCTCCCCTTTCTCCCCCTGGACCCACCCTCAGAAGGTGCCCACGGAGGACTGGAAGGGGACACTGTCTTCGTGACGCTCAGGTGCTGCACCGAATGAGGTGGCCTCGGGGGCAGCCTCCACGGAGCCTGCAGGGAGGGGCGCGCGACCGCTGGAAGGGCCTGGGCTCGAACCCCAACCGCGAGACAGCGCCTCCTGCTGCGGTCCCATCCTGGCATGCTCACCGCGGAAGGGAAGTTCGGCCAGAGCCGCCAACCTTTTCCCAGCGAATTTCCCAAACCCCTCCCTCCGGGCGAGGGCCAGGGGCCCAAAGGCTCCCGGTTCTAGAACAAACGACTCAAGTCCTCAACTCGGATGATGTTACAGAATTGTACCCCCGAGACCTACTTACCTTTATTCACCAATGTCACCCCCATAAATCCAGTTAAACAAAGAACCCACAAGATGTCCTCTGGGCACCAACCACCCGCGGCCTTGACCCACCGCCTCACAGCAAGTCCACCTCTGGGAACTCATCCCAAACGAACTGCCCAACGAAGGCCCCGCCTGGACATATAAGCCACTAAACAGCTTTGTGTTCAAGGCCGAAACGCTGGACACGACCCGACCCAAGCGTCCCGTAAGGCACGTGCCACAAACCCTGGCAGGCGCTGGGCACACGGCGGCCCACGGTTCTGACAGAGTCCCCTGTCACAGGTGCAGGGCACAAGACGCCCCGACGTAGAAGGTACAGATGGTTCCGGACAGGCGCCGGTCACCAACTCTGTGCCCTCAGGGAGGTGGAATCGAAATCTGTTAACATCCTCCCCACTTCCCTCCCTTTTCTGAGGTCTGGATTGAAAACGGGGGTCTTGAAAGTAAAAGCCTTTCCTTTCCCTCTGAACGGCCCGCTTCGTGCGGTCGGATGCGGTTCCGTTCTGCAGGTTTTAATATTTCCAGGAAAGTAACATGCGCTCCATCTGAAAAACCACAAACGTTTGAAAACCCGCTGGACAAAGACTCCGCCCCTAAATGGAAGGGTTTTTATTTCCCAGCGCAGCGCCCAGAGCCGCGGGGCGCCAGCACAGAGGACGTGGGGGGCGGGGGTCACCCGCGAGCCCCCAAAGTCCAAACCCAGTTGCAGTCACTGCCGGGCTCTGGGCCTGCCCGGCAGGTACCCGACCAAACCCGCTGTCGCTGGAACCTGCACCAGCAGGATGTCAACCATTATGTTTCATTTTCTAAGATTCTGGGCAAGAAAAAAAAAAAATCGCCGAATGCCATGGATTCGTGGGCGATCGTGCCCTTCGGCCCGGAGCGGAGGCAGCGGCGGCACCTGCCCCAGGGCCATGCCCGCCTCGGGGAGCCTCGGGGCCCGGCTTTGAAACGCAATCACCCCGAGACCGCGACCGTCGCTCCCGTCCGGCCCCACCTGTGTCCGCCGCCGGCCTCGCAGCGGGACCCGAGGCGGCCACCATCCGACCCCGCGGGGCGCCCTCCGCGTCTGGAGCCGGGGCCCCGCACCCACGGGGCCGAGCTCGGGTGGCGCCAACGGTGGGCCGGCTCCTCCGCGAGGGGAAGGTACGCGAAACAGGGCGGAGCGGGGCGTGATGGAGGGGCGGGGCCGGCCTTGGGCGGCCGCAGGTCAGCCCCCGGGAGCGGTCAGCCCCGGGCGAGAGGGGCGCGGGGGAAGGACGGGGCCCGGCGCTGGGGGCCCGCGGGCGGCGGGCGCACCTGAGGCCGCGTGTTACTCGGCGTCCCCGCGCCCATCACACCCCCCTGGAGACACGCCCCGCGCAGGACGCGGCCCGGGAGCTCCTAGGCCGGGGCCCGGCAGGACCCGGGCGGCGCCATCACCCGGAAAGCGCGCCGATCCCGCCCCCGGCGGGAAGGCAGCCCCGCCCCCGGCGGGAGGAGGCGGCTCCGCTGCGGGATCCGGGGACCCCACCACCCACCGGCCGGAGGGGCGCGAGGACAGCCCGCGGGGGTCGCTGTTCGGCACAGGGAGCCCGCCCGGCCCGTGGACCCTCGCACCCCGCAGCGGGGCCGGAGGCGGGTCGCCGGCTGCGGGGAGGCCGTGGGGGGCGTGGCCCGCGAGGACTGCGTCACGCGGCTGCCCGGCGTCGGGGCCCGAGGCATTTAGGGTGCGGCCGCCGGACGAGGGGCGTGCGGGTCGGGGCGCCTCTCGCGGGCGCGGGAAGGCCCGGAGCAGACCCGGCCCGAGCGGGCCCCGGGCGGCCGCGTCCTCGGGAGGGAGGGCGGCGGGGCGGGCCTGGTGGGCGGGCCCTCTGCAGCCGAGTGCTCTTCCGGCCGGAAGTGACGTGCCGGAAGCGGCCGGCAGTGGGCGGGTCACAGCCCGGGCCGCACCCCCGGCCCAGGCGGGTCCACCCACGAGACCGAGGCGGCAGCCCCCGGCTGGAGGAGGCGACGTCCGCCCTGTCGGTCTCTCCGCGGCCGGGACAGACCGCGACGGGAAGCCGCGGGGATAAATCACGTGTTAACTCGGGGGGAGCTGATGGGAGCCGCAGCGATGGCGCCCACCCCCCTCTCACTTCACGCGGCCCCGGGCGAGAAGAGGCGCTGCGCCTGGGACGCGCCAGGGAGAAGGCGGGCGGCGGGCGGGCGCCGCACCGAGGAAGCAGGAGGAGCTGGTGTCCGCCGCCACCGCCTCCTCCGGGCGGGCTGCTGTCCTGCGGGAGCCCCGGCCCCGGAAGGCGAGGCCCTTGGCGGAGGCGGGACCCTGTGGGCAAGGCCCAGGCCCGCCGCTGGGTCTGACCTGCTCTCGGTGGGTGCGCCTCTGCGTCCCCGGGGCCTTGGATGCCGCCAGCAGCCGCCGGTGGTGCTTGTGCAAACGGACCAGACCGTCTGCCACCCTGAGGCGCTGGGCCGGCGGGCCGCCAGGGGCAGCCGACCTCCCGGCTGCAGTGGCTCCGCTCCCGAACTGCCCGATGCACAGGGTCTCCCACCCAAGGGCAACCCGCCTGTGATTGAACAGGCAGAGCGGTGGGCACTGGCGCGGCCGTGGTTGATGCCGGCTCCGGCCCCGTGCCCTGTCCCAGCCTGTAGCGCCCACTTTGATCCTGGCAAAGCCTTGCCCCACCCCACCCAGGGCTGGGGCGGGGGGGGGGGGGAGCAGGGGAGCGAGGCAGGTGCTCCAAGTTCCAGCTCCGGCCCCAACCCCACAGGCCCGAGGATCGAGGGGCCCTGGAGACTACGAAGGCCCCTCCATTCACCTCGGAGCAGGTCCCATCTGTAGGCTCTGCGCCCCTACTGCTCCTCCCGGTGGGTCAGGCGGCCACACCCACAGCCCCTGCCCGGGACACCTGCCACCCTCGGGCAAGGCCCACAGAGCACCTGGGACAGCTCTCAGCGCGTCTCTCCCATCTCAGGACCCAGCCCACCTCCCTCAGTCTTAGAACCAAATAAAGTCACTCAACCCAACTTTTTAAAGAAGTCTGTTTATTGAAAGGATCTGAAAATAGTAATAAGGCTCTCAACATTTAATAAACTTTCAGGATATTAACAATATGAAACATTAAGAATTTACTTCAAAAACCCATAGCTTTCTAGACCATCCCAACATCATCTGCTTCAGGGCGGGCGGGGCTTGGGTTCCGCTCCCTCAGCCCGCAGGCCAGCCTCCAGGTGGGTGGGCAGGTGGCAGGGAGAGCCCACCTGTGTCCAACACCAGGCCGAGTGCCAAGCACCACTGAGGTCCAGGTGCTGAGGTGCCCCAGCAGGGACAAGAGTGGGCACAGCACTCCATCAACACACGTCCACACAGGCACGGAGGGCAGAGACCAGCCATCGAGGCCTGGCTGAGGGTGGCCACGCATGTGGCTCTGGACACCTCATTAGCACAAGATTGGGGCGTGTGTCCCTGCAGGGGGAAGACCCTGCCCGCCATCGCCCCGACATGAGGCCCAGGGCGGTGCTGAGCCCTTCCTTCTACCTGTGCAGCTGATGGAAACCCACAGAGAGAAATCCGCTACTCAAAGGCCCCACTGAGGGTGTCTGCTGGGCAAGGGGGCCAAGGCCACATGCAAACTGAGCCTCGGCTCCAACCATGGACTCCACCCAGGCTCTGTCCCGCATGGCAAACGTGCACATGCTTGCACACGCCCCAGCCAGCGGGCCGAGGGAGGGCGATGCTGGAATGATGGGGTGTCCTTGAACCCCAGGGCCCGCATGAAGCATCAGCACTCCCTTCCGCTCGCACACGCTTGTCCCAATCTTCTCGTGACAACTGGGGAGGCCCAAGGCTCCTAAATGAGTCACCGCACGGCGGCCATGGTGGACTAGACAGAGGTCCCACCCGCGTCACAGGGCACACAGGACGAGGCTCCGCGTTAGGGCAGGCGCGCCCTCCTCCGGGTCCTCCTTGCGCACCAGCACGAGAGTCTGAGACTGCCCGCTGGGCGGGGCCGACTCACTCGTGAGGAATGTTGGGCCGACCTCACCTGCCGCCACCAGGCTCCCGGGTGACACTCACTCTGGCCCCGTCACACCAAAGCAGGGGTAGGAGGCGGGCCCATCCGCCCACCCGCCTGTGACCACCTCCCAAGTGCTCCTCACAGGTGCTCCCCTGGGGGCTCGGGGAGGTGCGGACAGGGGAGCCTGTGGCCGAAGGAAGACTCGGCTGTGAGACACTTATTTCAACTCCAAGGACAGGTCCCTCCACTCTGCTCCCTCTCCGTGTGACAGGCTGACCTGTGGTTTCCTGACAGAGAACATGAGAGCCCGTGCAGCTCGTGGGATGGGCCTGACTGTCGCTTACGTGGCTTATAGAGAAATGCAAAAAAGGTCAGATTTAAAATGCTAAAAACGGCTGATCCGGCTGACAAAGGCAGATTCTGGGGCTCCTTCTCTGGCTACAGACAGAAGACGTGGCACC
Organism: Myotis daubentonii; assembly: GCF_963259705.1. Classification (NCBI taxonomy): domain Eukaryota; kingdom Metazoa; phylum Chordata; class Mammalia; order Chiroptera; family Vespertilionidae; genus Myotis; species Myotis daubentonii. The sequence goes on along the minus strand of NC_081842.1, from coordinate 219,476,083 downwards.
TGATGCCTGCAGGGCATGTGACGGGACCACACGTGCAGCGCAGCGGGCGAGGCTAGCTCTCCTCCTCCCCCTCCTCGTCCGTGAAGTGAGCCTGCCGCTTGCGCACGTTCCAGTGCAGACACTGGGCCAGGCTCTCGAACCAGTCGCTCACAGGGTCTCGCACGCAGATGGAGGGGAGCGGGTAGCACGAGGTAGTGATGCTGATGCTGGGGACGCAATGCCGCACGTGAGCCCGGCCTGCCGCCCCGCCCAGCAGGACCCTCCCTCAGGCAGGGCCCTCCCTCATCAGTGAGGAGCCTTTCAGACCTGGCTCTCCAGCTGGCCAGGGGCCCCAGGGGTACTGTTGCATGTCCTGGGACAGAGCCATGAACCCACTCAGCCCACCCCAGTCCCTGGAGGGGACCCCAAGGCGGGCAGGATGAAGAGACAGAGCAGACAGGTGCAGCCACGAGCAGCTCGCTCTCTCCCCACCAGGGAGAGCAGACCACAGGGCCACACAGCAACCTGCATGTGTGACAGGCTGCCGACAGGCATGGGTCCCCATGTGACAATGTGAGACAAGGACCCCGTGGCAGGGGGAGGAGGGCAGCAGGCGGGCACACCCCTCACTCCTCACCCTGCTCCGGCCCAGCGCCCACCCACCTGTCTCCATGGCGGATCTCCTGCCTCTTCCGTCCATCGAAGGACACCCACACGGTGTTCCTTGCTTCCGGTGACAACATGATCTGCAGGTATCAAGCAGGCAGGTGTGACATCTCAGAACCCTGCCTTGGAGGGCGGCACCGACCGGGGGCCTTGGAGGTGCCCACAGCACCCGCTAGAGGCCAAGGCCAGTTCTGGGCGGAGAAGACGTCCACCCTCTGCTGGAACCCAGGGCCAGGCCCTGCTCCAGCTCACTGACTCCACACAGAGCAGCCCCCACTCCGTGGGGACAGAGCACCCCGAGGGGCTGCTAAGCTCCCAGTGCAGCCCTGGCCCCTCCATACCCCTCCACCCCCTGCCAGTGCAAGCCCAATGGGCAGAGATGAGGATGGGAGGGGGGGCCCCTGCGGGGGAACCGGGGGACGAGGCCGCTGGCAGAAGCAGAGGTCAGCACCACGAGCCCCTGGCGACAACTCGGCCTGGAAAGGGTGGCGAGGGCTCTAACCTTGAGCTCGACTCCTGCAGGGACCACGATGGGCCGGAATGACAGGGAGTGGGGACAGATGGGAGTGATCATGATGGCCGGCACGTTGGGGTGGATCATGGAGGCCCCGGCCGCCACTGCGTACGCCGTGCTGCCCGTTGGGGTGGAGACGATCACGCCTGAGGAGCAGTTACAGGCTCACTCTCCATGCACCCCCCTGTCCGCGTGGAGTCCCAGGGCGCCCACGACAGACCCGATGCCCACGTACCATCACCCTGCACCGTGGTGATGAGGTGCCCGTCCAGGTAGACGTCCACGTTGGACAGGTAGGAGGAGGGGCCTCTGTCAATCACCACTTCGTTTAAGACCTGGGGGAGGGGAGGCCAGCGCACACTGAGGGGCGGAGCAGCCTCCAGGTGGGTCTGTGCCGCAGGCACCTGTGCTGCTCCTGGGCTGTCTGGAAGGTCCCGAGGGGGGACTCCCCTTGGGGTCCAACCAAAGTCCCCCACCTTCCCCTCCCGAGGCCAGGAGACAGCTGAGGACCAGCTGAGGGACGTGTCCACTGACCTGGTGCTGCATGACCTGCTTCCCGGCCTCCGTGTCCCAGTCCGAGGCCAGCACCCCATTCTCACTGACCCCGTTAGGGATGGCCATCTTCTTCCCTCTGAGCTCCTTCACGACCTTGACCTTCAGCCGGCTCCGGAGAATAATGGCTGCGTTCCCTAGGGACCCGGGTGATCACACCCCATAGCAAGCAGAGCCCCGCTCGACCAGGGACCCCCCTTTCTCCTCCCAAAGCGAGAGCAACACTTCCGTCTTTTGTGAAAACCCCTCCACTGCCACTCGGCACACAGTGTCCTCAACCGGGGACCCGCTCACACTTCTCGATGTTAGGAAACACGTCTGAGCCAACCAAGTGTAGAAATCGCTGAACCTTGGGGGGAGGGGGGTTGGAGGGGAGGGGGGGGGTACCTGCTGGTGGGAGGAGACCTGAGCGGGTGGTGAGCACCCAGTACAGCGCAAGGGGGCGTGCTGGGCTGTACACCGGGAACCTGTAGTTCTGTTAACCAGGATCACCCCAATAAACTCAATAGGGGGAGGGGGGCCTCTGAAACCTGGAATACTACATGTTTCCCTGAACTCTTTAAAAACCCAAAACCAAGGGAGAAGATGAGGCCGGGCTCAGAGCTGCTGTGGGTTCCAGAACATTCCGACTCACCCTGTATCACCTGAGTCACTTGGGTCTGAAAGTTCTCAAAGTTGAAGGGGGTCAGGAAGCCCAGCGAGCCCAGGTGGAAGGCCATGACGGGAGGCACGCTGCCCTGAGGTGGACGGAGCAGTCACTAGCTGACCAGTTGTCCTGGTCACCCGTGTGGCTGACCACATGCTCCCCAGGGCCAGTGCCTGAGGGGACGGCGCCAGGCTGTGATGTGACCACTGAGGTCAGCAAGGCCAGGAGGGCCCTCTCCACGGCCTCCAGGCCTGACCTCTGACCCCTGGCTGGGCCATGCAGGAGTGAGGTGGGCTCAGGGCTCAGGACAGCCCACTGGGCTCCTGTGCAGACTCTCCCCTCTGGGGCCACCCAGGGACCCGAACCCCAGGCCCTGGAGGGTCCCCCCCACGGCCCCTCCCCCAGCTCCAGCACCACAGAGAGGCGCTGGCCGTCTGCACCCGCGTCCGGCAGACCGAGAGCCCTGACGCTCCCTGCGCAGTCCTGCAGCGGAGGGCGGGAGCGGCGCGAGGCCGCACGGACTCACCTGGAAGAGCGAGGAGGCGTAGAGCAGGGTCCCGTCCCCGCCCAGGCAGATGATGAAATCGATCTGGTTGGAAATGTCGTCATAGTCTAGAAGGCAGGCGAGAGGCGCGTCAGCCGCGAGCAGGGAGCATGACTCTGCTCCCGCAGGCACAGCGCGGGCGCTCACCTTCTCGGAAGGTGCAGAACTTCTTCTTCACGGGCCCGAAGCTGTCGTCACCCACGATAGCAGGGTCTTCTAGAACCTTCTTCTCCACATACACGATCATGTTGTTCTCCTGGGGCAGAGGGTGCGTCAGCCCCAGAGGCCCAGCCGGCCATCTCAGCGCTTTACCATCAGGGAGACCAATTCCCGCGTCTCGGCTGCAAATCGCCCTCACTGCCCAGATGGCCATTGTGAAGCGAGCCTCCTGCCTTCTCCACCCTGGCTCAGACCCCGGGGCCCATGCCCCTGACACCCGGGGGGTCCTGCTGGCTCAGACCCTGCCCCCAACACCTTGGGGTCCTGCTGGCTCAGACCCCGCCCCCAACACCCTCGTGTCCTGCTGGCTCAGACCCCGGGGCCCGTGCCCCCGACACCCGGGGGGTCCTGCTGGCGGGACGAGGGGTCTAGGCCACCACGCACCTCCATCAGGTACACGCAGAGCTCCTTGAAGGGCTGCAGCAGGCTGGCGTCCCGGATCTTCTTGATGACGAGGACGCTTTTCGGGGACTTGTTCCACGTCAACCGCTGGCTGGCAGGGTCCTGGATGTGCCTGAGGGAGAGGAGCTCTCGCTGCGGCAGGTGCACCACAGGCGTCAACAGCCCTAGGGCTGGGCCAGCCAAGTCCCGAGGGGCCGCCTCGCTCCTCCCGCCTGGAAGGCCCTGGCTGGGAAGCTGTGTCTCCCAGGCACTTGCTGCCTGAAGCGCCCACTGTGCGCTTTTCTAGTCCCTGATCTCCCTGCTGATCTGAGCTTTCAGTCCCGACAGCACCTGACAGCACCAAGGGTGACAGCCCTGCAGACCCGGTCCCAGACAGACCAGCGGGGCCCTTTGCGGGGTGCCCTCGCCCTCTCCCTCACCCGACTCCTCCCTCCATGGGAGGCAGGACACCAGGCCTCCCACAGACACCCAACCCACCCGCTGCGGACTCTGCCCAGAGGCCATGCAGACCCGCAGGACCCAGGCTTCCTGCTGACTTGTTCACGGGGCACAGCCCACGGCACACCTCGGCGTGAGCAACTCAGGTGACCCTCAACTGTTACAGCTAAAAACCCCCCTTTAAAGTCAGTCGCAGGATCTGGGGTCAGTGACACGCCTGTGGTAACCGTGGTGAACACATCACTACACGCCTGTGCACCAGAACGCACAGCACCCAGGACCCAATGTACCCGGGCCAGGTGGTGACGAGGGGTCGGTGGTGAGGAGGATGTGCATGGGTAGAGGCAGGTGGGAAATCTATGCACCTCTCCCTCAATTTTGCTGTGAACCTAAAACTGCTCTAATAATTTTTAAAAATATGTTTTTATTGATTTTTGAGATAGAAGCGGCGATGAGAAACAACAGCTGCTTCTTGCACGCCCCCTGCTGGGGGCTGAGCCTGAAACCGGACACGTGCCCTGACAGAAGCGAACAGGACACCTCTCCCAGTGCAGGATGGCGCTCCACCCACTGAACCGCTCTGGCCGGGCCAGGCTGATTAGCGTTTAAACATGTCTCCTTGGCCCTGACCGGTTTGGCTCAGTGGATAGAGCGTTGGCCTGCAGACTCAAGGGTCCCGGGTTCGATTCCGGTCAAGGGCATATACTTTGGTTGCAGGCAAATCCCCAGTGGGGAGTGTGCAGGAGGCGGCTGATCGATGTTTCTCTCTCATCGATGTTCCTAACTCTCTATACCTCTCCCTTTCTCTCTGTAAAAAAATCAATAAAATATATATTTAAAATATGCTTTCTCTTTAAAAAATACAAATAAATAAATAAATAAATAAATAAACAAACACGTCTCCCCGGCCACGTGGCCACCGCAGGTGCGCGCCCCTTGGGCGGCTCCAGAGCAGCTGTGGGAACAGCACATGCGAGGCATCATCTCCTCCAACAAGTCACTCAGATCCTCCAAACAGCCAACGTCTTGCATTTTAGAAACAATTAAAGGAGAAACGTATTTGCCCCACCAAGTGTGTGAGTATAATATATGGCATTTTCTTCCTAGATTTTTTACTGAAAAATCAAATCAAGTCAAATCAAAACTGGGCATACTTGCCCCCCCCCCCCTCAAAGGCACTGGAAACACCCACTTGAGCGACTTCTCACTCAGCACCAGAGCCTCCCCACACAGCGACCCCACTGGACGCCCGGGCAGGGCCCCCACACTCACATGATGGTCTGGGGGTTCTGCAGCACACAGGCCTTTGGTCCGAAAGTGGTCACTGGGCACGGCCCGTGCAGAGAGCGGGTCCTCCTGTGGGGAGAGCACAGCAGGTGACGGCGAGTGGCTCAGGGCAGCCTGTATCAGCTTCTCGGAAACGCTTTCATCCAAATGACAGCACTTGTCCTGTGTGGTCCCGGAGGACGCCGCCCTGGGCTGTCCAGGTAGCACAGCCACTGGAGACACCTGGGCACACCTGGCACCAGCCTCAGAACCAGGACCCACTCCAGAACAGGGCCCTGACCTTGGGGACGGCCTGGAACCTGGGCCTGTGCAGGCTGCCTGTGGGCCTGAGGCTGCAGGAAACCATCCCTGGGACCCTAGATGCTAACAGGGACCCCCCCCTCCAGCCGCCTGTCAACAAAGACAACGCTCCTGAGCGCCCCACTTCCCAGGAACTGAGAGGTGACAGAAGCACAAACCTCTGGACGAGGGCACTGCGGCCAGCACATCCTGGGTGCCTCGGTGCCCTCCCTTCTCTCGGCCTTAGGGGACTAGTGCCCGCCCCCCCAGGAGGACGCCTGGCTTGGCAGAGCAGGGGGATGTGCCCCCCCCCCCCCAGCCTCCAAGGATCTCACAGGCTCTCCCACAAGGACAGCCACAGGGAGCTGGTCTCACTGCTGAGCTCAGGGCTCCACGCCCTCCTCCCCAGCACACAGAGCAGGCTCCCTCCTGGCAGTAGCCACCTGCACCCAGGTCTGGCTCAGGGCTGGAGCTCACAGGCCCCAAGGGCGAGCACGGAGCCACACCAGGGCCTCGGGGACAAAGAGCTTGGAAATGGGTCTGCAGCGGATTTGCTGAGTCAGTGTTAGCTGGGGCGGGGCGTTCTCCCCTCCCCTGCGGACACCCACAGGCCGCCGCCAGGCTCCCTGTCCTCTGCACCAGAACGAAGGGTGTGTGACACACGCCCACAGAGCCAAGCCCAGAGCCCGCGGCCGGGAGCCTCACCGCACCTCATGGCCCGAGTGCGGAAGGTCAGCAAAACTCAGGAGGAAGACACCTGGGAGAAGCTGCCTGGCCCAGAGGCTCCGGCTGCCCTCCCCCAATGCGGGTTAGAACTTTCTACCCAGAAAACCCTGCCAGCACCTGTCGCCGCGCCACACCCAGTGAAGGCGCTGTGGGCTCCTCCACCTCACCTGGCACCGCCATGCGCTACTCCCAGGATGCCCCTGGCCTGTCAGACGCGGCCCCGGCTCCAGAGGCAAAGTCACTGTGGCAGCTTCCCCCGGAGCCCTGGTGTTTGCTGTTCCGGGAACCAGAGCCGTGCCCCCAGGTGTCATCACCTCGCCTGCCCGGCAGGTCGCATGCCGCTCTGCACACTGTGACTCAAGGTCTTGTGCAAGAGCAGCACGGCCGGCCGGGGGTGGAGGTAGGGACACTGGTCCGACCGCCCTGTGGCTGCTGCGGCCCCGCCAGCCCAGCCGGGAACGGGGCCTGGGCCACACACCTCTGTGGGCACAGGCGCGGGCACCACTGAGGACAGAGCTGGGCAGCGCCGAGCGCGTGTGTGCGCGTGCAGCTGGGACGTGCTGGGCCGAGGAGGGCCGTCGTACCTGAACTCCTTGGTGCTCGCCAGGGCGGGCGAGGCAGACAGGCTGCGGGACTTGGCACGACCCCGGATGGGGTGGCCCGGCAGAGCGTCCTCATCCCCGTGGCAGGCGGCACAGCGGTAGGAGGACGTGTCTGCGCTCAGCCCCCTCCGCACGTTGACTTTCTCCGGCTCCATCTCCATCATCGATGAACAAGGGCTTCGGTCCAAACACCAATCCCTTAATTTAATAAAATAAAGCAAGTAAGAGACGACGCACAGAGCCACGTCGACCGCCCGGCGCACCACTCCTCCCGAAGTGCTGCCGGCCCCACCAGGGCCCGCCCCGTCCCAGCCGCCCAGGAGCTCAAGAGTGTCCGTGGTTCAATGAATCAGAGGATTCAAGAGGCCAGAAGCGAGAGTGGCGGCGGCACTTCTCTCACGAACCCAGGGGGACACACACACACACACAGCGGTTAAAAGAGAGAACCCGGGGGCATTTTAAACGCCTCTCAGTCCAGAAAAGCTGAACAAACGTAACTAAGGCGGCAGCAGGCGCACTGGACTCCGTGCCCTGCAAGCAGAGCCTGCGCTTCCGTCCGAGAAAAAGCCGCCAAGCGGACCCGTTTCCGCCGCGAAGAAAGCCTCAACCTCCGAACCGCGTGAGGGGCCGGGAACCCGCGGTGGAGCGGAGGCAAACCCGGGCCACGGGCTCTCCCAGCCCACTCGGCGCTCAGCTCCGCGTGGACACAGCACGGTCCGAAAAGAAAGGCTCCGTGTCAACAGGAAGCCGCAGCCTGGCCGCCGGCCTCCTGAGCGCGAGCGGAGGAATGAGCTCACTCACCAGGGCCGGAGCGGTGACAACTTGGATCATCAAGTGATTTTCTAAGAAAACTCCCGACTGATCCGAGAGGGAGAACAAACACGGACCGCCCCCAGTGCTGGGCCGTGACCCCGAAGGGTCCCTCCCAGGAGTCAGCGTGGAGGGAGGACAGGCCCCGGCCGAGGACGACCCCAGGCCGGGGACCAGCAGGTGACGCCACACCAGCCTCCACAGGAAGAGGTGGCCAGGCCAGGACACACGGTCCCTGCCCCCAGGCTCACAGCCTCCTCCTCCAGGAGGCAGGGCTGGCACCAGCGGGGAGTATGGGGAGGGGAGGAGGGCGGGGAAGTGGAGGGCTCTGAGCCGGCCGCCAGGGGAGGTCAAAGGTGACGGGATTCCTGAAGGCACCCCACCCCCGCACTGCAGGCGCCCGAGGAGCCCTGAGCCCAGGGGACAGTCCTGGGGGTGAAAGTCACTGAGAACCAGAACCACCGAGGGCCCGACAGCCCCCTGGACCCGAGGCTCGCAGTCGAGACAGAACAGCACCGGAGGCGGGACTGCGCAGGGGCAGGGTCTGCAGGGAAGCCACAGTGACTGCACCCCACAGGCGAGCTCCTTAGCGAGACTGCAGGAGGCACCGAATGCATACAAACCAACAGGACTTCTGTAAACCAGCAACGAACAATAAGCTGAGCTTTAAAAACACCGGACCCAGCACGGAAGGGCAGCACGTGGAGGGCACAGCTGACCAAGTGGGGGCCTGCTTCCCGGGTCAGGTGAGCGGCCTGGCCGAGGCGGGCAGCACACAGCTCGGGCTGGAGGTAACCAGCACCAAGTCGCATGTGTGAGCTTCTCACCAGAAAAAAGACCCGCCTCGCAGTGGCGGGTGGTGGGGCCCAGCTGTGGGAAGCTTTGCGACAAATACAAACTATCTAAAGTGCGGCACTCCTGCCACTCACACCCTGGGACATGTCAGTTACGCCCCAATCAAAAAGTTGCAGAAAAGACAGAAGGCTGCTGACAGGTCAGAGGAAACAAGTGAGGGAAGGACAGCCGCTCAGGACAGGAGGGGACACTTCCCCCAGTCCCCCCCCCCCCCCCCCGCCCCAGCCACAGCAGACCAGCGGCTTCCCTGTGAGGAGCACACGCTGAGCCGAGGGAGAGCAGCGCTGCCCTGAGCTGCGTGTGGTGCCGACACCAGACGGACAGACAGGCCAGGGACGGAGGACGCCCTCCCCGAGGCGGCCAGTGGGTTTCAGCAGCGGCGCGGGCGACCCCGGAGCTTCCCCCGCGCTGGAGGGAGCGCTGGGCAGTCTGAGTGGCTGTGGCTCTGGCGAAGGCTTTTAAACAGAACACGAAAAGCACAGACTAAAAGACACCCAACCTCGTTAGGACTGAAATCTTTCACCTTCACCAGACCCTGTTGATACAGGAAATACAAGCGGTGGGTGACAGAAAACATCTGCTAAACACACGTGACAAAGGATTGTAGCCAGAATATGTACAAACTTTCAAAACTCTGCAAACAAGCCCATTAAAAACCTGGCCAAAGCCGCACAGACACCGACACCAGCAGCCACAGGGAAACACAACCAAAACCAGTCAGACACCACGGACGCCGGGCAGAAAAAGGGTCTGGGCGCTGACCGCAGCCTGGGCCGGCGGGCGAGGTCTCGGGGCTGGTACCCATAGGCATGGCCCGGGGAGAGAGGACACGCAGCCTGGATGGAAGTTTCTTAACATGTTACCCACACACCTGCCCAGGCTACAGCCACCCCACCCGTGTGCGCCCCAGGAACAACACGTGTGCACACAGACCTGTACGCAAAGCCTGGGCACCCCACACCCCACAGCCCTCTGCTCAGGTCTTCGCTCCAACGGCACCTCCACAGGGAACGCCTGCGCCTCCTCCCCCCCGCGGTCCCCTCTCCCCCGTGGCTCCCTCCCCCTTTTCCACTGGGTCTCCCTCCCTCCCTGACCTATAACTGAAGCTACTGACACTGGTCCCCCAGCCCCTAAGTGCTGCTGCCTCAGAGGCGGGGCTCAGGGGACAGGCTCACTCAGGGGTGAGCACTCAACCAGGAGCTGAGGCCGCCCCAGGGTGGGGCCAGGAGACACAGGACAGAACCGGTGGAGCCCCCACTGAGGAGCCAAAAGAAGGGGGTCTGGCAAGGAGCCTGGAGGAAGCTGGAGGGTGAGGTCGAAAGGCAGGGTTGGCAGGAGGACCACAGCCAGGGACAGGGCTCGACGGTGAAAACCCAGGTGGCTCCCTTACTTCCTTATTCAAAACTGCCAAACAGCCACCGCACTGGGCATCGGCTGGCACTTCCCTGGATTAACCCACCCAGGCCTCCCTCGACCCCAGGAGTCCTCCCATGATCCCAGGAGCCCTCCCTTGACCCCAGGAGGCCGGCACCACAGATGAGAGGAGCGACCCCACATGGGCCCACAAGCGAAAGGGTTGTTCAGACCTAAAAACTGAGTCATGGGCTGGCACCCAGAGGCCTGGAGGCCGCCCCCATGAACGCAGAGGCACCAGCAAAACATGTCAGTCTCCTCTGACCCACTCAGGGAGGCCAGTCGACAGCCCGCAGGCCTGGAGAGGGACCCGTCGGTCACGCTCCAACAAGGAAATGGTTCGAATTGGGCCCAGTGATGTCTGAGAGCCCACAGGGAAGGTGGCAGAGCATAGGAAAAGCACCTGGGGCAGATATGGGGGACATGTCAGGCATCAAACGCCAGGGCAGGCCACCCACCCTGCTGCCCTATATCCCCCCCTCCCCCCAGCGGAGCCAAAACCAGGAGCAGGGACGGGTGGCATGGCACCAGGCAACCACGCCACCACGCCCCGGGCCCCTGCTCAACCACAGCAGACACAGCAGGGAGGCCCAACAGAGACCCAAGGCCTGAGCTGGCCAAGGGCCCTGGGAGGCGAGAGGACCCTGCGGATCAGCTCCTCGGCCCACGGAAACAATGCCTGCCGCACTCCCTCCCAGCACGCTGGCCAACAGACCTGAGGAGCACAGGCAGGGCCGGCATCAGGCGGCAAGGAGCTGAGCCCGCATGGAAGGCAGGCCAGGCCGCCTCCAAACGCCCAGAGGTGAGAGAAGCCGGGCCCAGAGGTGAGAGAAGCCGGGGAAATAATGCCGATAAAATGACAACGGAAATGGCTGAGCCTGCGGCCTGAGCCGGCGGGGAGGCTGTAACCCTAGAAGCAAGTGGAAAACTCTCATTCCAAGAAGGGACAGAAATAACTACCTGGTAAGGGTACTAGGCCTTGAGAAAATAAGGCAAATGAATGAATTCAACCCGTGATGCTGAAACGTTCAAAATGGTTATAATAATTTTATAATCATTAGAGTTTTGTGTATTTTGTTTGATGTTATGGGTAACATACTCACAAGAATAATTCATTCGATGTAATTATCATTTAAATGGATGAGGGAGTTAAAGTCTGTAACCAGCCCTAACCGGTTTGGCTCAGTGGATAGAGTGTCAGCCTGCGTGGATGTTTCTAACTCTCTATTCCTCTCTGTAAAAAATCAATAAAATATTAAAAATAAATAAAAAAATTAAGCCTGTAACCAGTGCTCAAAGTTTAATTTCTAAATTCGTTTATTAGTTAGGAAGTCGGACACTTAGTATTGTACAGAGAGCCGAGGGTGGGCTCCTCGCAGGCAGAAGACCACCACCCCACCCCCGCCCGCACCAGCAGGCAATGAGGGTCCCCCAGCTGCACCGGGAGGAGCCAGAGGCCCTTTCCCAGCCGCCCTAACCCACAGCTCAGCCCGGTCCTGGAAGAGCTGGACACGGCTGCTAGGGCTAAGCACGCAGGTGGCGCTGTCTCCGCTTCTGCCTGCAGTTCACCAGTTACCGACGTCACTCCAACCCTCGGCTGATGTTTCATGCTCCCAGAGTAGCCTTACTTTGAACACAATATATGCTTAAAAAGAATAAACCAATCGCCAATGGGTTTGTTCTGGGAATGCAAGGTTGGCTCAACCAATGGAATGCAGCACATCAGCAAGGCAAGAAGGAAACTCACCTGATGACATCAACTGATGCACAAAACTCCACACCCGCTTATGACACAGGTTCTCCGTTATGAGGAACAGGGAGGACTGTCCTGACCTCGATAAAGAACATCCACAGGCACCTACAGCTGACATCCAACTTAATGGTGAATAAGTGAATGTCTTCCCTGACAGTGCGGGCAAGGCTGAGGTCTGCTCTCGCCGCTCTGCCTGGCGGTACAATGCACAAGTCCCGGCCGGCACAACAGGCAAAACAGATGGAGACTGAAGTACAAAGTCATCTACCATCACTTTAAAAATAATGAGATGTGCCCCGCCGGCGTGGCTCAGGGGTTGAGCATTGACCTATGAACCAGGAGGTCATGGTTCAATTCCCAGTCAGGGCACATGCCCAGGTTTCAGACTCCAGTGCCAGTGTGGGCGTGCAGGAGGCAGCCGATCCTCGATTCTCTCTCATCACTGATGTTTCTATTTCTCTCTTCCTCTCTGAAATCAATAATAAAAATATATTTAAAAATTAATGAGCCCTGACCGGTTTGGCTCAGTGGGTAGAGCGTCGGCCTGCGGACTCAAGGGTCCCGGGTTCGATTCCGGTCAAGGGCATGTACCATGGTTGCGGGCACATCCCCAGTGGGGAGTGTGCAGGAGGCAGCTGATCGATGTTTCTCTCTCATCGATGTTTTTAACTCCCTATCCCTCTCCCTTCCTCTCTGTAAAAAATCAATAAAATGTATTTTAAAAAATTAATGAGATGTAAACATAACAAAATATTCAGAGAGCCCTGGCCAGGTAGCTCAGTGGGTTAGAGCGTCATCCCAATGCACCAAGGTTGTGGGTTCAATGTCTGGTCAGGGCACATACAAGAAGCAACAAGTGAATGCACAAACCCCTCTCCCCTCCTTCCTTCCTCTCTCTAAAATAAATAATTAAAAAATTAAATTAAAAAACAACCATGTGGAGGGCTTGTGTGCTGAGATCATGAAACACTAATGAGAGGAATCAGAGAAGATGTGGATCAGGGGACACCTGCTCCTGGGCTGGAAGGTCAGGCATCACGTCTCCCAAAATGGCCGAATCAATTTCTGTAAAATCCGCACGAGACTGCTTGGCGGCCGCGGGTGAGCTTCTTCTAAAAGGGTAGGACGTGAAGGCACTCGAGTAGCTAGCACCATAAAGAACAAGGGGGAGGCTCGCTCCCTGATTAAGACTCACTTTCCAGCCCTGGCCACTGTGGCCCAGTTGTCGTCCGCACACTCAAAGGTTGCTGGTTTGAGTCCTAGTCTGGGCACGTGCTGGGTCCCCAGCTCCAGCACGCAGGAGGCGGCTGATAGATGTCTCTCTGTCTCTCTCTCTCTCTCTCCCTCCCTCCTTCTCTCTCTAAAAATCAATTTAAAAAACACACACAAGCCCTGACCGGTTTGGCTCAGTGGATAGAGCGTTGGCCTGCAGATGAAGGGTCCCAGGTTCGATTCCGGTCAAGGGCATGTACCTTGGTTGCGGGCATATCCCCAGTAGGGTGTGTGCAGGAGGCAGCTGATTGATGTTTCTCTCTCATCGATGTTTCTAACTCTCTGTCCCTCTCCCTTCCTGTCTGTAAAAAATCAATAAAATATATATAAAAAAAAAACAAAAAAAAACACACACACAAGACTTACTAACGGAAACAATCCAGGCCAAGGCGTCTGGAGGAGGGCAGGCCCAGGTCCGGGGAGCAGCGCTGAGCCTAGAGACAGGCCCAGGCAACGTGCTCAGCCGACTTCTGCCAGAGGCACACAAGCCTCTCAGTGAGGAAAGAACCTTCCACAAATGGTCCCGGGCATGAGAGCGAACAACCCGAACTTGACAGCAACCACCACCAGCTCCAAGCGGACCGAACCAGTCACAGTACAAGCGCCAACTAGGAAACGGCTACAACACAGGGACTCAGGGCCAGAGAACTGCTTATACGCGATATAAAAAGCACAGCCCATAAAAGGGAAAAAAAAGATAAACTGGATTTCGCTCAGCAGCTTGCTCTGTGGGAGACCGGGTCAAGGATTGAAAACAAGCTACAGGCGAGAAAACAGCGAACTAGCCAGCCACCAGGGACGGTGCCCAGGGCGTACTCACAAGACACAGCCATCAAATCCACGCGAACTAGAACGCGGGAGGATCGAGCCTGCGAAGGCTCCTGGGCCATGGGGAGTGGCCGTGCACCCACCAGGACCACCCAAATGAGGAAGAGCCAGAGAGGGGGCAAGGGCCGCCTTTCGCAGGGGAGGGGGGAGCGAGCACAGTCCTCTGGAAAACAGTCCGGCAGTTTCTTATAAGAACTGACAGCCAGCCCAGCACCGGCGGCACCTGGGCCTGTCGCAGAGGAAAACGGGCCACGAAAAAGCCCGCACGCCAGCCGGCGTGACTGCTGGGTGGAGCGTCGTCCGTACACAAGAGGCTGGGGTTTGACTCCCAGCAGGGCACACACCTCGTCTGCCGAGACGGACCTAAGAGGAGGCGTCACGCTGAGGGCCACGGTCTGAAGGACCCACTCACTGCCCAGCAATCACCGAGGGGCCGCCGAGCCAGAGAAGGGGCCGACGGCTGGGAAGGGCGGGGCAGGGTGCGGTGAGCAGCCACTCAAAAGTACACACAGCGAACACGCAGGCACACGCGGTAAGACTGGTGGCAACTGCAGAGGGTGGTGTCCTGCAGGCATTTTCCCATGTCCACTTCCTGGTGCTCACGCTACTGTGCCCTCAGCGTGGGCGGCAACCCTGGGCGCTGGGCGAGGAACGCTCTTCTCTGTCCCATTTCTACGGCCTCCTGGGAGTGCGTAAGTATCTCGAAACAGTTGATAAAGTATGGGAAGCCAATCCAAACCACAAAACGCAAACGTACTTACGAACTGTCTATTTATTACACACTAGAGGCCGATGAAGAAGTCCGGGCGAGAGCAGGCCATGCAGCCCGCTGCCTCCACCCTCGCACCCCGGCTTTGTCCGAAGGTCGTCCAGACAGTCGTTCTGCTATTCGGCCGTTCAGTCGATTTGCATATTACGCTTTTATTATCATAGATCATCTAGGAGCTGTTTGATGACCAGGCAGTCAACTATTTTATAAAATAATCACTCTGAATATTTTAAAACTTAAAGTATTCCCTCCACAGCATACTTTTCTGACAATGGTGAGTCAGGAGCACGTTTAACTCAAGTCTGCTTGGTGGTTAACTGTCTGAAAAGCTGAAATTCTAACTCTACCCAAGTTCACTCACGGTCCTGACGGCAGGAACCTAATTTTAACCAACAACTTCTGCGTGGGGGGGAGTTGAATCAGGAAGCTGTGCTGGAGCCCAGTGACGAGTATTCAGAGGCGAAGTGGTGAGGAGACAGTGAGGTGCCTGAGTAAACGTATAAAAACTCAACACAAGTCACACACAGACAGACAGACAGGAACCTAAACCATGATTCCAGTGTGAGTTTTCCATATGTACCTGTTGCCCGGCCCATGTGGCTCAGTGGTTGAGCTTCGACCTATGAGCCAGGAGGTCGCAGTTCGATTCCTAGTCAGGGCACAGGCCCGGGTTGCGGGCTTGATCCCGTGTGCGACCTGATGATTCTCTCTCAGCATCCACGTTTCTCTCTCTCTCCCTTCCTCTGACATCAATTTAAACACACACACACAACATACTCGTTGAAACTGAATAAAAGGAAACTTCATTTGGTCACAGAAATGGGAAACTGTCCAACCTCACTAGTCAGTACTGAGCTGGGGGGCCCTATTACCTCGTCTTTTCCTCTCCCCCCAAGGCCAGCAAGGATGGGTGAGAGTGGCCCGCACAAAGACTTCTAGAAAGTTCTACGTGGGGCAGGAGCCTGACCCTCAGCCCACACCTGCCAGCAGCAGGGACCTGAAGGGCTTTGTGAGGGGCGGCAGCACCCTCCCGGCAGGTGAGGACACGCGGGTCTGCCCAGCCGGCCCTCGCCCACCTGGTCCCTCTGCCGTGAGCGGGCACCCCGGCACCTTCACCCGTTGTCTGATACTGCCCTCTACCTGTCCTGATGCGTGGAACGCAGAGAATGGCAAGGAGCGGAGTGGGTGCCAACGGGCAGCCACCAACCACCAGCAGGCACCAGCTGCCTGCACTGGTCCAGCACCCAGGGCCTGAGGCCCTCGGTGGTCAGCAGGGCAGGTGGGGTGGCGGTGAAGCCCAGGAGGCCCGGGCCTGCACCCCCTCCCCCCCCCCCATCCAGGGTCCCCCTAGCTGCTGTAACAGTCAGACCTGCGGGGAAGCTGTGATTTCGGGCAATAAGGAAATAGGCCGCGGGCGGTCCGGAGTGTGGCTCAGTGGTTGAGGGCCGACCTATGAACCTGAAGGTCATGGTTCGATCCCCGGTACGGGGTCAGGGGTCAGGGGTCAGGGCACACGCCGGGTGGGATCCCCAGTAGGGGGCGTGCAGGAGGCAGCCGATCAATGAACCCCCTCTCATCACTGATGTTTCTCTCTCTCCCTCTCCCCTCCTCTCTGAAATCAATAAAAATATGTTGGGGGAAAAACACACAAAAAACAACGCATAGTCCACCAACTCCCATGGGAACCGCCGGCCTCTGCATTCGGCAGGCTGCACCTCCTCATCCGAACGCCGGGCTCCCTGCTTATCGAGGGCACGGCCCCACTCCGCGTCCACCACCTAGGCGCCCCAAGAATGCTGCGTGGCCGGCTGGGGTCCCCTCCGCCTTCGCCTGGGGGTGGCACGCGGTTTGGCGCTGGTGACATAACCCCCAGGAGCGCCATCTCGAGGGCCGCCCAGCGCAACCACTGTGAGCGCTGCTCGAGCCTCGCGCGGGGGCAAAGGTGACGGCGAGGAAAGCCGGGGGCGGGGGCAGAGGTCAGCAAGGCCGGGGGGGGGGGGGGCGGGACCCCATCCGGGGAAGCCCCATCCCGGGGAAGGGCCTGAAGGGCGCCGTCCGGCGAAACCGGAGAGCCGCTCGCTCCCCCCCACCCCCGGCCCCCGAGGGCGCGGCGAGAAGCGCGGCCGCCAGCGACGGGAACCGGTAATTCCGGAGCGAAGCGCGCTCGGCGGCAGGGCCCGGGGCAGCGCCCGGGGCAAACGCCTCGGAGACTGACCGCTGCCCGGGGCCGGTCTCAGCGTCCCGCCCAGCAAGGTCCGTGGATCGGGGTCCGGGGTCCGGGGTCCGGGTGGGGGTCGCCGCCGCAGGCCCGGCCGAGGTCCGGGAGACCCCGCGTTCCCGGACCCGGCAGCGGCCGGCGCCTCCCGGCGTCCACACCCCCCGACCCTGCGACCCCAGGCGGCGCGGGCTGGGCCGAGGGGCGGCGCGCACTCACCGTTCGCTGCCGCGGGCGCCTGCGGGGCCGTCCCCTCGCCCGGCTCCGTCCGCGGACTCCGCCACCCCGCAGCCGCTCGTCGTCGCTAGCCGGCCCCCGGCGCCGCGGCCGCACCCCGCCCCATGGCCACCGGGACCGCGGCGCCGGCCCACCGAGCAGCAATGCCGCCGTGCAGCCAATGCGCACGCGCGCCCCGCCCCGCGCATGCGCCCCGCCTCACCCAGCTCGCCCGGCCGCGCCTACCGCGCATACGAGCCCCGCCCCCCCGCCACGCCCCGCGCATGCGCCCCGCCTCACCCAGCTGGCCCGGCCGCGCACACTAGCCCCGCCCTCCCGCCACGCCCCGCGCATACGAGCCCCGCCCCCGCCCGCAAGCCCGGGGCCCCGAGCTCGCCGCGGGGGTGCGGTCCTGGGACACCAGCCCCGCAGGTGGCCGGGCGCTGACTCTCCGCAGAGTGACATCGGAGAGTGAAAAGCCAGGACAGTTCCTTGGCAAGTAGAACGGGGAAACTGAGGCAGAGAGCTGGACAAACTGTGCAATTTCCCGCCAGGTGCAGGTCACCTCTCTAGAGATGACATCCAGGCCTCAGTTGTATTTCAGCTCTAGGCTCAGGAAAGCAGCAAAACCAGGTGGGCACAGGACCCGCTGCAATGACTGATGGCCCTGCCCTGCCCAGCCCTGGCGCCAACCAGCGAGCAGGGACGTGACCCTGAAAGGTGCACCTGGAAGCTGATGCGTATCCTGCTGAGACCCTCCCCGAGACCTTCCCACGACTCCCGCTGCAGGAGAGAAATAAAAACCCTCACGCACGCACGCACTCTGCCCCTGGGGAGCACACCCGTGCCTTCCCCTCTTCTTCCCCCGCAGGCACGCACCTTCGAAACCTTAAGGGTCCCCAGGAAACAGGCACCCAGGGAGCAATGGGCAGCGGCAGCTCTCCCTGGACTAACCCCCCTGAACTGTCCCCGAGGCCCTCGGTTCTCCGACTTCCCAATGAGCCGAGGCAGCCCAGCCTACGCCTCCTGTTGCTTCTTCCAAGTCCCTCCTTGTTTCACGGTCCCCAACTTTATAAACACTCACGGTCCCCTCGACTCCTGTTGTGAAATCTTTCCTGCACCAAGTCAAGAACCACACGCCACCCGCCAGCTCCAGGCAGACCCACTCAGAGCCAGGCTCCCTCCCCTGTCTGGTAACGGAGGATGAGCCCTGGTCCCCACTCACACGGAGGGCTGCCCGCCCACCCCTGCCCCCCACTCCTGACCACTATCCCACCTCTCTCCCCTCCCCGAAACCCAGGCAGGCTGACTACAGGCCGCCATGCGTGGTGACACCACCGACGACGAGGATTCCATGATGACTTATGCTTAGAAAGAACATGTTTTGGGAACCAAAACTCAGGGTAAGGACCTACGACAGAACCACGCCCCGTGGCTGCCAGCACAGGAGAGGGAGCCAGGCCACAGTGCCCATCTTGTAGCCTCTGGCGGAGCTGCTGACCCCGTGGGCTCTCCCGTGGCTTCCTGAATTGAAAGTCACACCCAGTGCATTCAGGAATCCTGTGCCAACGGTGTGCCAGGGACACGTCGGGAACACGCTGCTGCAGGGTCCCTGCAGGGGGTGAACGGGGTGCTCTGTGACCTGCCTGGCTCCCCGAGTGCCAGCCACCATTCCTCCTCTACGCTGAGGACTCCCCGACGGGGAGCACCCTGACCCCCTGCAGCCACCTGGACCCAGGTTTCCCCAGCCCCCTACCAGCCGCCGTCCGTCTTCTCTGGCTGGGACTCCTGGCCCTGTGTCCCTCGACCGGGAACACCGCTGCTCGCAGAAAAGGACATGTTTCACTGCTGTCCTCGGGCCACTGGGCAGTGGGGTCACCGGGGTGAGTGGAAAGGGGACAAGAATGGGGAAAGTGTGAGGGTATTTCTCAAGTTGTGTAACTTCCCCAGCAAGTTGTTTTGAGAACTTTGCTTCCCCAAAGCGGCCACCAGCCACACCCACAGGAGATCCCCTTGGTTGCATTTTGGGATATTCACTCGTGAAAAGAATAACACCAGTGTTTGACCTAGCACTGGCCTGCCGAGAACCTTCTAGAGCAGGACCATCTGCAGAGAAGGCACCACGGCATGAGTCCAGGCGGTGTCACTCACCAAGTGACAAGGCAGGCACCCTTCCTGTGTCCCCTCTCTAAAAGGAACTTGTGCAGGTGCATGTCTGTAACCACGGCAACCCCCCCATCCCCCTCACCCCCCCACCCCCCACCCCCGACCCTGGCAGGAACAGAAATGCTTCCTCATTTCCGAGAAAACAGCTACATCTCCCTTGGGTGCCTGACCTGGCAATCACGCAATCACAGGGCCCCGCTGGGAGGGGTGCCTGGGGGTGTCCGGAAGGGCCTTAGAGAGGCTCTGTCAGGCTGGGGCGGGGGGAGGGCCAGCAGCAGCACGCAGGTGGGGGTGGGGTGGGACGGAGCCCGGTTTGGCTGGGTGTTGGGGGCAGGGTCTGCCCCCGAGGGACTCGGGGGTCCAGAAAAGCAGTCTGCCTACTTTCCCTGTTGCCAGAGCTGCAGACGACCTTAACAAAGCTCGGTATTTGTTTCTTGGTATTCTTTAAAAAAAAAAAAAAAAAAAGGCTCCATACTGTTTAAACTTCACACCCCCAAAACCTGGACCCACACTTTAAAAAATAAGTATTTTTTTTATTGATTTCACAGAGGGAGAAACATCAGTGATGAGAATCACTGACCGGCTGCCTCCTGCAGGCCCCCTATTGGGGATCAAGCCCGCACCCCGGGCATGTGCCCTGCCCAGAATGGAACCGTTGCCTCCAGGTTCATAGGTCAAGGCTCAACCCCTGAGCCCCGCTGGCGGGCCTGGACCCACACTTTCAAGGGACAGCGGGGGAGGATAGGGGGCAGGGGGTGAGAGAGGCAGGAGCTTGCACCAGGGAGGTGTGGAGCAGGGTGATGGAGCTGCTGCCCAAAGCTGGGCTCATGGAGGGGGCACCCTGGATTTTGGGTGCAGTCAGGGGGACTCCCTGGCTCTAGAGGACAGGAAGGGGATGCACCAGGCTCACAGATGCAGGGAGCCAAAGGGGTGCTCCTCCTTGGGGTCCTGCTCCCAGCTCTGGGACGTCGGCCTCAGCTGTACCTGACTGGGGAGAGTGCTGGGGTGAGCAGGGGCTGCCCAGCACCCAAAGGGGAAGTGGCCAGGAGCCTGGGAGCCAGGGAGGGCGGGAGGCTCCCTGTGGAGGGGTCTCTGGCTCCCGGAAGGTCCTCATTTATCCCTCTGGCCTCCAGCCAGCAGACCTAGGACCGGTCCGGCCCTCCTGCCTGGCCGTGCCTCACCCTCCAGAGGCCGGTCTAGGATAGGCCACTAGTCTCCCGTGAGGGCTGGTTCCAGGGCGGGGGGAGAGGCCAGCACCTCTCCCCAGAGACCAGCCAAGAGCCGGCTCACCGCTCAGGCAGGAAGGAGACTTCCACGGGGCAGTGCCCTCCCAGGTGCCGGGGGAGGGATGCCCTGCCTGCAGTGAGGAAGAGCAGCAGGGCAGAGAGCACGGCAGGCACGGCACCCCTTTGCCCCCCAACTCTGGGAGGCAGCCTGGGGTGGGAGTGGGAGCCCCCGAGGCCTAGCCCGCCTGTCCTGACTCCTCAGACTCCTCGCACCCGGGACTCAGCTCTTTCAAGGCCTCTAGGATGCAGGTGCTTTTGTTGTGGGCAGTTTTCAACGGGGATCCGAAGGCGAGGTCACCCAGTGAGGACCTGAGCGGCAGGGTTTGGCCTAGGGCTCTGGGAAGGACTGAGCAGGACACAGGGAGGGGGCTTGGCGATGGTGGGGGGACTGGAGACCTCAAGGTGGGGAGCTGAGCAGGGGGCGGGCTTGGGGAGGAGGGGCTGTCTGTCCCCAGGGCCATGGGACTGGGGGAGGGCGGAGTGGGCTGGGGACACGACGCCATTGGCTCCCTGGTGAGCGCCAGGCCCTGCTCGGCGCTGGGGATGGAGGAAAACCCGTGCTGGTGGAGTGAATGCCGCTGCCTGAGCAGACAGGTGCCGGGCGCCCAGCACCAATGCGGTGGTTGTGGGGGCGGCTGGGGCCGAGCCCTGAGTGGTCAGGGAGTGCTTGGCTGAGGCCGGGGAGCTGGGCTCCCAGGGAAATTTGCACAGAACAGACG
The DNA here is from genome assembly GCF_963259705.1 of Myotis daubentonii. NCBI lineage: Eukaryota > Metazoa > Chordata > Mammalia > Chiroptera > Vespertilionidae > Myotis > Myotis daubentonii. The sequence continues at coordinate 219,454,927 of NC_081842.1, read as the reverse complement.
GACCCTGGGAGCAGCCGGCTCCCGCGGCGGGCGTGGAGGGTGTGTGGGTGCCACCTGCACCCGGGCAAATCCAGGGCCTCCGGCTGGTGCCTCCTCAGAGGGGTCTCCACTCAGGAGCAAGTGCCGCCCTGTGAGCTTGAGAATGGCTGGTGGGCCCGTCCCTGCGCCCCGGCAGGAGGCCCGTCCTGACCCACAGGCTCGGGATGGACGTCTGGGTGGGGACAGGTGGCCAGGGCTGGGTGCTTGCGCTCGGGGGCCACCTGGGGACCCACCCCTGCTTTCTGGGGTTCTCGCAGCGGGAAAACACGGGCAGAGGACGGCGCAGGCCCGCCTCAGGGAGCAGCCGCCACACCGAGGTCCCTCATGTCAAACTGCTTTATTTCAGCTTAAATAACAGGACAGTTGAATGCAGGGCCGACCTCGCGTCCAGCTTCCTTGCAGCACACGGACTGAAAATTAAATACAAAAGGGAGAGCAGGTGCAGGCGGCCTACAGGGTGTCGCTAGGGCTCCGCCCCGCGCCCCGCAGACCCAGGCCCACGTGTCCACGTGTCCACGTGTGCAGGGGCCGCAGACAGCCAGCGGGAGCGCCCGGGCGGGGCCCAGCACCCCACCCCCCAGCACAGCGCGGGGCGCTGCTGGGACACCTGCGGGGGCGGCTGGGGGCACCGGGAAGTCTGTGTTAGAAAACGACCTGCCTCAGGCGCAGAGGCTGGCTCCCAGGACACGGGCTGTGAGGAGTTTACAGAGCCGGCCGGTCTCCGTTCCCTGCCCCCACCCACCCCCCAAATCCAACAGCTATCATTTGGAACAGGACTTGGTGTTTGTTTTGTTTTTAAGAAATAAAGAAAACAGTGCCTTATCCTGCTACTCAAGCGTGTCGAGCTGCTTACTGTACTGCTTCCGGTGCCTGCAGAGTAGCAACGATAGTGGCTGGAGCCGTAACTGGTTACAACTTGAAAGAGGTTATTCGTAAAGAAAAAGAACATCTAGGCCTGAGCGCTAACGCACACGTGAGCATTCCTACAGCATGCGAGTCTAAGAGTTAGCCCCCAGTGCGGCCAACGATCCAATTGTTTAAAATTTAACTTAGAAAGTTTGAGATCATTATTTTCAAAACATTGATTTTTACATTGTTTCATACACAAATAATTGACTGACTATCCAAGCACAGGACGGGCACCTCTCTCGAACACAGAGGTTGTGACAGCGGGGGGTGGGGGGGGGCACGGGTAGTGTTAGGCTATTATTATAAACTCCCCGCGTCACAAGGAAACCCCAGGGGAGGTTAGAACTGAAGGGAGAGGCAGAGGACGGCGGGGAGGAAGGTGCCTGATTGGACTCTGCTGGTCACCACGCTCGGGTCTGCTCTTTCTGTGCCATGTCTGTGCAACAACCATGTGACACTAGACAAAAAAATTTTAAAAACAGGGACTAAATTTACATCATTAACAACTTCAGAGAGGCCGCGCTAGACCCTCTCTCTCTGTTTAACTACTAAACACAAAGATATTTTAAAAAGGAAACATGAATGTTTTCAAATCCTGTTACAAACACCACCTGGAATTGGGAGCCGATGACAAGATCCAGTCCTGGACTTGCTCTGCACGAGCGTCAGACGGGGTCTCGGATCTGAGCCCAAACCCACGAGTGGCCAGGTGTGTCTGCCTCACGCTACACTGAGCTACTTGGTGGCGAACATTCTGACTCTAGTATTTCCTTCTAACTTCGTTCAAGACAAAAAGCAAACAAAGACAATGGTCCCGGGAGGGTGCACGACGCGTCGAGCCCGCGGCGGGTCTTCTCTTGTGGGACTGTGCTCTTGGTTCCAGCAGGAAGTGAAGGGAAGATCTTGCCCTTTTGCAGTTCGAGGGAGGGCGTCCACGTTAGTCGGGAGGATTGGAAATGCGATCGCTGCAACGCTTCAGGGTGGAATGGTCTTCCAGTCACGGGCGTCCGCCTGCTGCTGAGAGCAGAGTTTAGAGACGTGAGCAAGAGCCCTGAGAGCGTTCTGCTGAGTGAGTCAGTCAGAGAAAGACAAGCACCACATGGTTTCACTTATATGTGGAATCTAACGAACAAAATGAACTGACAAACAAAACAAAAACAGCGTTTTCTGCCACCCTGGACCCTGCGGAGGCTGCTGGGAACAGGACTCCTATAAGGACAAGTATGTCCGCAAAGCTGTGTCCAAGGCCATTTTTGACAGCTATAAGCGGGGTCTCCAGAACCAGAGGGAGCACACAGCTCTCCTTTTTTTAAAATATATTTTTATCGGTTTCAGAGAGGAAGGGAGAGAGAGATAGAAGCATCAACGATGAGAGAGAATCATTGATCGGTTGCCTCTTCCACGCCCCACACTGGGGATTGAGCTCGCAACCTGGGCCCTAACCGAGAATCGAACTGTGACCTCTTGGTTCATAGGTTGTTGCTCAACCACTGAGCCACAGTGGCCAGGCTCTTCTTAGAAGTGAAGGTGTTTGTGCTCGAGATGAAACGGAATTCTCTCTGGGTTATGCGGACAAAGCAGAGAACAACACAGTGACTCCTGGTGGGCAAACCGAGCACAACCAGAGCCGCCTGGGGAAAGGTAACTGCTCTGCAAACAGTGGGCAGTTCTTGCTGAGTGCCCAGCAGCCTTTCCGCTGAGGCCGCTAGACACAGAATCTGTGCGATGCTGTGCCCATCAAGGATTTAAACTTATTGAAAAGTAAACAAACAAAATGGAAAAAGGAAAAACAGAAACAGATTCACAGAGACAGAGAACAGACTGACAGCCGTCAGAGGGGAGCAGGCTGGGGGGCTGGTGAAAAAGGTGAAGGGATTAAGTGAAGGAAAATAACCTCAGGCAGGCCCAGACACAGACAAGAGTGTGGTGATCACCAGAGGGAAAGGGGGTGGGGCGGGAGAGGCTGGAGAGGGGATAGGGGTGATGGAAGGAGACTTGGCCTTGGGTGGTGAACGCAATGCAATATCAGGTGATGCGTCATCGAGTTGTGCACCTGACACCTACACAATTTTAGTAACTACTGTCACCATAATAAATACATTTTAAAAAATGTAAAAAGAGCCCCGGCCAGTTTGGCTCAGTAGATATAGAGTGGACTGAAGAGTCCTGGGTTCGATTCTGGTGAGGGGCACATACCCCGGTTGAAGGCTCGATCCCCAGTCCTGGTTGGGGCCCCATGTGGGAGGAAGCCAATCGATGTGTCTCTCTCACATCAATGCTTCTCTCTCTCTCTCTATCTCTCTCTCTCCACCTCCCTTCCACTCTCTAAAAAAATAAAGCAAAAAAATTAATGGAAAAGTATCCTCAGCTGAGGATTAACACCAACAACAAAAAAGATATTAAAAAAAAAGTAAAGAGAGACAGGCAGGGCCTCTCAGCTCAGGCCCATCGTCAGGTGGCTGGCGGTGCCGTCTGGGTGTGAGGCCGAGGGCACTGCACTCAGCTTGAGGTCAAGGTTCACCTCACCGCACCGTCAATCTCTACCACCATGAACCCAGAAACCACGAACCACCATCTCCCAAGTGTTACCTGCCGGTGTTAGTTCCAGATCTTGAGGAAGCTGTCCCAGGACCCTGTGGCCACAGCCATCCCGTCGTCAGTCACCCCCAGGCAGCTGACGCGGTTGTCATGCCCGGCCAGGACACCTGGGAGCAAGCGAGAGCAGTCACTCGAGGCTGGTGTCCCAGCAGCAGCCACTGCGCAGGGAGCTTGAGGGTCTGACTGGGGCAGGAAGGGGGCTCTCCAGAAAGGGGGCTCTCCAGAAGCGGAAGCCAAGGGGAGGCCCCACCGGACCAGGCTCCCGGCCCTCTGCCGCCCTCCCCCGCCAGGGACCAACAGCCAGCAACTCGAAATGCCACCCGCGGCCCGAGGCCACGTGCAGTCAGGGAGCTCCCATCGTCCGCACACCTGTGTGTGTGGATCCACCTGGCAACCACGCACCAGCCTCTGACGTGTGAACTTCAGACTCTTCACGGGCACCCCCTTTCCTGCCCACTGGGGAGACCTGGGCACCACACACGTGGGTGGGAAAAGCGTCTGGTGTGTGCAGGAGTGCCAGGCCTGTATAGTCAGCTCCTGGCTGCCGGCGGCCTGGCAGGTGTACTCAGGCAGCCCAGCACAGACAGCCTGCCTGACGGACAGAAACCTGAACACCTGGGCTTATCCGAGGAGTCATGTCCAGGACACACAGACAGGCCCCAGCCGTCACCTACCTGCCCGGTCGGCTTTGAGTGCGTCCCAGACGTTGCAGTTGAAGTCGTCGTACCCTGCGAGGAGGAGGCGCCCGCTCTTGGAGAAGGAGACGGAGGTGATCCCGCAGATGATGTTGTCATGGGAGTAGGTCATGAGCTCCTGATCCGCACGGAGGTCAAACAGCCTGCAGGTGGCGTCATCCGAGCCAGTGGCAAATGCATTGCCATTTGGAAAGAACTGGAAAGAGAAAGCAAATCAAGAGTGTGCAAAGGCACAAAAAATAAACATTGGAAATACCACCGCCCAAGAGCAGGACGGCTGGCACAATACAAACGTCAGCAAGGGCTGCGCGCTGACAGCACCTGGGGCCCACATCACAGGGACCCGGGGAGCACACGGGGCCACAGGGGCCACAGGAGCCCCAGGGTGGGCACCACCCAGGCCGTGCTTCTCTGCAGCCACCAGCAGTCAGGCGAGCCCCGTGGAGGAGGGCGGGAAGGCCAGGCCCCTCAGGTGCGGGATGTGGAGAAGGGAAGCCCCGCCCCGCAGAGGCTGCACGCTGGGGGAGTTGCTGCACCCTGTGCCCGCCCCCCCCGCCCCCTTAAGCCCAGGGCTGGGGGCCAGCCGAGCACAGAACGAGCTGGCCCCCGAGGACAGACTGCACCGCTTTCAGATGTTCTACAGGGAGCTCTTAGTAAATTAGGTTGTATTTGCAGAGAAAATAGAGAACGTCTAATCCTGAAAACATTGAAAACTGAACGGGAATTCTGTGTGTGCAGTAACCAATCTAATGCGGCGCTGGCCAAGGCCCTGCGGCGGGGCAGCCACTCACACAGATGGCGTTGATGTCGGACTCGTGGCCGGTGAACGTCTGCCGGCACATCCCTTCTCGCACGTCCCAGAGTTTGGCTGAAGCGTCACACGCACCGGACACAAACAGTCTGGTGTCGGGAGCGAGAGAAAGGCTCATGACGTCCCCGGTGTGTCCCGTGAAGGTGGTCGTCTGCTGGCCCGTCTCGATGTCCCACAGAGCACTGCAGCAGGAGACACACACGGACCCCACGTTCGCCGACGGCCAGCGACCAGTGTCCTGCCAACCCCAGGACACAGGGAACCCGTGCACTCTGACTCGACAAATCAGATGGGTCTCGCAGGCCTCTTGTAAATCACCTGAGCGTGTACATGGCGTGGTCTGGAGCCAGGAGTGAACACACTCCAGGGTTTACTTAAGGGGCTTCTGTCTGTAGGAAGACGGGAACTCGGAACATTCACAAACAGTGCGCGCCACTGGGAGCCGGGCCCTGCAGTGTGGGGAGGGGCCCATCGCCCACTGCTCCCAGGGCTGCTGGTGGGGAAGGAGAGCAGGGCTTCCCCCACACACGGAGGCGCAGCGTCTATAACTTGGCTTCACAGTCCGCAAGGCACAGCGAACTCAGTCCCCTCGCACTGCCTCTGGCCTGAAGTCTCATGGCCATTTCACAGGACGGACACGCCCATTCATGGCAAGAACCTATTTCCATAGGCCAGTGTGGGTCAGCAGTTAGAGCATCGGCCCACACACAGAAGGGTCATAGGTTCAATTCCCAGCCAAGGGCACATACCTGAGTTGGAGGTTCATTCCCCAGCCCCCATCAGGCACTTGCAGGAGGCAACCAATTAATGTGAGACACATCGATGCCCCCCCCCCTCCTTCTTGGCCCCCTCCCTCTACAAACCAATGAAAAAAGTATTCTCGAGTATTAACAAAACAAAACAAGAAAGGACCTTCTGTCCTCCTCCCCAGAGCCGGGGTGGCCAAGCCCTGTGAGGGGAGGCGGGGTCAGGCACTCACCAGGTGGTGTCTCCAGAGCTGGTCACGATCTGATTGTCATCCAGGAAGCGGCAGCAGGACAGGTAACCTGGAAACAGAGCCAGACAGTGACCCAAATCTGCCAGCGCCACTCTCTAGGGCAGTGATGGCGAACCTTTTGAGCTCGGCGTGTCAGCATTTTGAAAAACCCTAACTTAACTCTGGTACCGTGTCACATATAGAAATTTTTTGATATTTGCAACCATAGTAAAACAAAGATTTATATTTTTGATATTTATTTTATATATTTAAATGCCATTTAACAAAGAAAAATCAACCAAAAAAATGAGTTCGCGTGTCACCTCTGACACGCGTGTCATAGGTTCGCCATCACTGCTCTAGGGTCTTGTAAACAGAAACCCGTGGGCAGAATGGGGAAGACCCTGCCTATCGGCCCCTCCGCCCGTGTGCAGCACTGCTGGGCAGGGCCCGGGCAGGGCAAGGGCGGCCAGGACCCCAGGAGCAAGGAGGCTGTGGCACTGCGCCCACAGGGCACTGGAGCTGTCACACACGGGGCACGTGCTCTCCTCCCCTCTTCTCGTGACAGGAGTGAGGATGGATCCCGCCTGCTCCTCACTCGCTCGCTCATCCACTCAGTGCACAGGAGACCCCCCGTGCCTGGAGTGCCCCCCTGCCCCCCACCCCGGGACACATCCATGAACAGAAGGTCACTTCTTGCCCCCCTGGAGCCCTCTTATTGTGGGGAGAGAGGACGGACAGAGCATGGGGGAGGCGCACAGGTGTCAGGGCAGAGCAGGGAGCGGATCTGTTTGCTACGATGCAGCTGTAGCAGACAAGTCGGGGTGGAAATGGTTGTGTGGCCTGAGCTGCAAGCTGAGCCGTGGAACAAAGGTTGGGACACGTGACACCTGCTGAGACACCCCACAGTTTAAAAAATAGGTTTTAGCCCAGCCTGCGTGGCTCAGTGGTTGAGTGTCGACTTATGAACCAAGAAGTCACGGTTCGATTCCCAGTCAGGGCACATGCCTGGGGTATGGGCTCGATCCTCGGTGGGGGGCGGGCAGGAGGCAGCTGATCGATGATGTTTCTCTCCCACCATTGATGTCTCCATCTCTCTCCCTTTCTGAAATCAATTAAAACCTATATATAGATTTCAAAATACATTTTTATTGTGACGGTGTGTCGTGGGCCTATTACACATGCAGGTGAGACTCCGATAGAAACGTCACAAAGAGCAGGAAATGGGCCTGTCCGGCTGCCAGGGTTTTGCATTTCACATAAATTGGTACAATAGTAACCCCTAGGAGACCATGAAGAATGACAAATGTGCTTTGAATCCCTAGACAAACCACTAAAAGTAATGGAAAGGGGCAACCAAAACCGCCAACAGATAAAAATGCAGCCACCGCAGAGAAGGGCAGGCCCGGAGGCAGGTAAGTGATGGAGCCGCATCCCGGCACTACACCAATGTCACGGGAAAGGCTGAGCCCGTGAGAAGGACAGGGGGCGCTACTGACCAGCACGGTCAAGTGGGAAGGCAATGGGTGGGGAGCCTCCTGTGAGTCGCCAGCAGGAAGGCTGGGCGGCTCAGTGAAGCCAGGAGGAGTGCCGCGGCGTGGCACGAGGGCCAGTTCCGCAGGAAGAGTCAGACCCGTGAGAGCGCACGCTCTGCGGACAGAGCTCCGGTGGATGAGCAAGAACCGCCCGAGCCAATGGGGGAAGCAGGCACACCCCTCGCCCAGGTTCTCACGCCCTCCGGCCTGGGCAGTGCCGTCTGCTCTGACACACGAGCAGCCCGACACCGCGGGCTGTGGCCTCGGTGCCCTTTACCGAGAGGACACTGTGTTCTCTACCATCGTGCGTTTGCAGGGCGCAGGACAGGCTGGCGACCGGCTGGAAGGAATGTGACGGGCCACCTGGCTGAAGTCAGAGCAGAACGAGCTGCTCCGGGAGTTACCACCTTCTCCCGGGTTGCGCCCGAGGCAGGAGGGCCTCGTGGGAAGTCGTTTCAGGACTGAGAAGCCGCCGCCCAAGTAAAACCCGAGGACAAGCCCTTCTCCGGGAACAGTCCCCTCTGTCGCAGCCAGTCACAGGCAGACGGACAGAGAACTGCTCGGCTCCAACACCTCCCAGCCTGTGGCCTCCGCCCCGAGGGCACTGGTGTGGGGCCGCGAGGGGCCCACTGTTGCCCACGGATCAGTGCACGCACACACGCATGTGCACACTGCACACACAGGTACGCTCACACTGCAAACCCTGGTGGAAGGTGCTCAGGATGGAGGACGGTGCAGCAGGAGATGCAGACTGAGAGGCAGTGGCCTCAGCAAGCACCAGAGAACCCAAAGCCTTCTTCCCGGTAAAGGCCGAGCGAGGCCTCCTGCTCTCCTTTCAGAGTATTCCTGCCATTGCTGCGACCACCCTGACGAGGTAGTTACTGGGCAGAGGTGAGGAGGCTGACCCGCTGTGAGCCGAGCAGCTCTCTGTCCGTCTGCCTGTGACTGGAGAGGGCGCGTACCTGTGTGTCCGGCCAGTTCACGACTCACGCGCACATTGCCTTCGCGAGTTTTCAGATTGTAAATGGAGCAGATGTTATCCAGGCCTCCGCAGGCCACATAGTTCCCAGAAGGCGCGTACGCACAGGTCATGACCCACGAGGACCGCAGAGGGATGGCGTGGACCTACACGACAGAACAGACGCAAACATGCTCACGTTCAAACACAGTAGCTACTGAAATTACTTTGAAAATAATTTGCAGGTGTGGCCAGTCAGATACAGCAGTAACTTAACTAGAAACCCTGTGCTCCAGAACTCAATCTATAGCTTTAATAAAGTCGAAACTGATGACTAGACAGCCGTGGGCAAACTACGGCCGTTTGAAATGAATAAAACTAAAAAAAAAAAAAAGACGGTACCCTTTTATGTATTGAGGTTTACTTTGAATTTATATTAGTTCACACAAACACTCCATCCATGCTTGTGTTCCGGCCTCCGGTCCAGTGTAAGAACCCATTGTGGCCCTCGAGTAAAAAGTTTGCCCACCCCTGAGATAGACCCTCAGTAACAACCTCCTAATCGAAATCACGCGTCGAAAGGAAAGAATGTTCCTTTACTATTGTATTTTAAGGCTTACTGGCTAGCAATCATTCACTTAAGTCTCATTCACTTAAATCTTCAAAAAAAAAAAAGCCACTGGCCGGTCAAAATGGCTATCAATTCATGCATAAAACAAGGGTTTTTCCTGAAGTGCTGGAACCGGCCCGCGAGCTGCGCCAGGCCGTGTGCTCATGCAGCCGGCGCCCCTGAAACACAGCTGAGTGGGACCAGTGACAGCACTACTTCACTCCAGGTGACACCGCCTTGGATCACTCTTTAGACGAATTTAATTTATACTTCGATACAATGCCCCTCAGGTGATCTCTCACCAAAACGAATAACTAGCCCTGGCCGGTTTCGCTCAGTGGATAGAGCGTCGGCCTGCGGACTGAAGGGTCCCAGGTTCGATTCCGGTCAAGGGCATGTACCTTGGTTGCGGGCGCATCCCCACTAGGGGGTGTGCAGGAGGCAGCTGATCCATGTTTCTCTCTCATCAGTGTTTCTAACTCTCTATCCCTCTCCCTTCCTCTCTGTAAAAAATCAATAAAATATATTTAAAAAACAAAACAAACGAATAACCAAATGAAAAGCTAGACTTCTGCATTTTTAAATAAAACATGAGATTTCCCACACTGAGCTAAAACTGGAATCCTGCCTTCCGGGCGCATTAGGAGCCGCCCTCCCGCCTGCTGGGAGCAGAGCTGAGCTGGGCAGCGGGGACGAGCAGCGTGTGCCAGCCACAGGCTCGGCTCCTAGCGGACCAGGAACTCCATACCAGCCCCAAACTCCCGTGGCGCCCCCCCCCCATACCAGCCCCAAACTCCCGTGGCGCCCCCCCCATACCAGCCCCAAACTCCCGTGGTGCCCCCCCCCCCCCCCCCCCCGTGCTGTAGCTTAGCTAAGTGAATCCGGCGGCCTGGGGAGGGCGTGCAGTCCCTACCTTGTTGGTGGTGTAGCTGTCCCAGATGATGAGCTTGCCGTCCTGCGAGGCACTGACGAGAAGCCTGCAGGGAAGACACACGCAACACGTCAGGGCCACAGCCACAGCCACACGCGGCTGTGATGGCTCTCGTGTGCGTCAGAGCGGCCTGTGCTGGAGACAAGCCACACTTACTCACAACCCGAAGGAAAAGTCCCAATTATCAGACCAACGCCGAAAGCGTGACGAGCACGTTCCCACAGACAGCAGCGGGGCCAAGCGCCTGGCTTCTCGGGGGCCTAGACCCCCCGCCACGTGCTGGGTCAGCTGAGACAGTGGCCACTCAGCACTGCTTCTGTCTGGTGTCTGTTCATAGAGACTTCAAGAACACAGGTGGTAGGAAACATGGAGTGTGCAACTTCCTGTCTGCTCTTGTGCACGCAAGGCCTCGACATAGGGAACCAGCTCTGAGAGACCCAGATTCCTGAGCCGCTCCCAGACGGAGCCGACCCTGGGGTCCAGGCCAGGGGGCACTGAGGAGGCCTCACCCCCCCGCCTTGCACAGTGAAGACAGACTCCCGCGGCCCTGAGCCTGGTGCCTGGCAGCAACTACCAACCGCCATGAGCCTCTTCCTCTTGTCTTGCTCTGGGCACGTGCGATCGGCTGGGGCCTGTGTGCTGCGGGTGCTCTGTCTGCCTTTGCAGAACGAGGACAGGACAGGACAGCACCAAGGGCAGCGTGACGCAGGGGCGAGGGGGCTAATGGAGAGGAAGCAGGGCCCACAGCTACTCAGAAGGCAGCTCAGGAGCCGCCCTTTTCCTGGGACGGTCAGTGTGCTAAGTCACGATAGAAAGAGTTTCAATTCTAAAGGTTTTATCCAAACACACAGGCTTTAACCGTTTCAGTCAGGAGCAGGTTTGGCTTCGAACCAATCATAACCTGGAAATCTGAAAATCCGGACACTTTTCACGGAAACACACGTTCTGAGGCAACAGGTACAAGAAGTCACCAAGGGACAAAGCCAGTCTCAGCTCCGTGCTGCAAACTCATCTCAGAACGGAACCAAGTGCCCTCGTCTTCCAGAAGCACTTTCTTCAATCGAATCCCTGCATCTCGGGGCCACGCACACCTCGGGCACGAAGAGACTTCTGGGTTAACAGTGGCCGCTCTGCGCCCGGCTGCCTGCCCTGCAGGCTCAGCCGTGGACAGGCCTTGAGGGGCCAGCGTAGAGCCCTCACCCTCCTGGAGGGTCACCTTCAGGAAAGTCTCTGCTCCGAGAGCTTAGTATCTGCTGACTCGCCCGATCGGAGGAACGCTAATGCCCGCTGATCCTCCAGAAGGTGAGAGGAGACACCCCGTAATCCCGGGGGGAACCGCTGCAGACCGGGGTGACCACTCGCCTCCCGGGGCAGCCTGGCACTGAGCAGCCACCGGTCACCGGGAGGCACCACCCACGCCAACGCAGAGGGAGGAGGAGCCGGGAAGGAAGGGCCGGCCTCTGACCGAGGCGAAGGGGCCACAGCCCAGGCCTCAGCCCTCCACACTCAGAGGACGGAGGCTCCTGGGCCTGCCGGGTGGGCGGGCTTCACTCTCAGTTCTAACAAGACCTCAGCAGCTTTTAGAAAGCGGAGAAAAGTGTAACATCCAGGTGACTGAGAGAGACTCTGAAATGTCATAAAATAGAACTTAAGCATAAACGTATTTTACTAATAATGTCGACAAGCACGGTACTAATGTAGACGTGATGCCCACCGACGCTGTGAGCCTCCAGCACCACAGCCTGAGTGTCTGAGCGCCACAAACATGACAGACTGACTCGTGCTCCGAAACTGCAGCTGAGTCAGGAACACATCCTGCACAATAACCCGTCTGTAAAGGCAGGAAACACAGAGGTGATGTAAGCAAACGTACATCCAAATAAAAAAAACTATTTTGGATTTTCTCCGAAACGCTCTGCACAGCAGAGGTCCTTCTAGCGTCACCTTTTGTTCTTTGGTTTATGAATATGAACTAGGGCCCCACATATGTAAGGTATTAAGAGCTGTAACTGTCCAGTTTAAAAAGCAGCTACAGCCCAGCCGCGTGGCTCAGAGGTTGAGCATCTACCTATGAACCAGGAGGTCAGGGTTCGATTCTTGGTCAGGGCACATGCCCGGGTTGCGGGCTCCATTCCCAGTGGGGGGCGTGCAGGAGGCAGCCGGTCAATGAATCTCTCTCATCACTGATGTTTCTCTCTCTCTCTCCCTTCCTCTCTGACATCAATAAAAATATCTTAGAAAAATAAAACAAAGAGCAGCCAGGCCCTGCCAGAAAGAGAACAAGAGCAATCCAACACCTCCACCCCTTTGGGTCCCCCTTCTTTAGGGGCGACCACAACCCTGAGCTCGATGTGCTTCGTCCCAGCCCTGCTGCTCTTCCGCAGACCCGACCCCCAGCGTTCACAGCACAACTCCAGTGGGAACCCCCAGGCCGGGCGTAAGGCCTCACACGTGGTGATCGGAGCCTCGAAGATCTGGCCCTACCTGCCTCCCTGCTTCACCCGAGCCCCTGCCTCCTGCCCACTGCTCTGGCCACAGCACCCTTCCCTCCAGGAAGGAATAGCTGCCTGTAGCCTGGTGTAGCTCCCAGCCCCCCTCAGGCACAGTGATGCCCTGAGAGCCTCCGGACGGGACGGCCCAGGTGGGGGCCGGCTGCAGGAGACACTGTGGAGGGGCCTGAGGCGGCTCGGGGGCGAGTGGCCTGGCTACAAATGCCTGTCTGGACAGGACAGAGGGTCCCACAGATGAGGGAGCCCAGAGACCGTGTACTGTTTGGTCACCGGCTACTTTTTTGTTTTGTTTTGGGTTTTTTTGGTCACCGGCTACTTTAATACAATTCTAAGGTGGGTTGACTAGTGAGGGCATTTTCCTCTTTCATTCTTTCTGATTAGCAGTATCACGGAAATGGCCTAAATTACCATTCATTTGCATTTGAAACTGTATGGGATACTGCACAGAACAAAGTAAAGACAGAAGATTTTGTTCTGAAGCCATTTACACTCTAAAGCAGACAATTTCACGAACAAAGAGAAAACCAGACTGAAAATTCCTAACAAACGTTACAAAAAAAAAAAGCCACTCAAAGACAGGCATCTGGGCCGAAACCGGTTTGGCTCAGTGGATAGAGCGTCGGTCTGCGGACTGAAAGGTCCCAGGTTCGATTCCGGTCAAGGACATGTAGCTGGGTTGCGGGCACATCCCCAGTGGGAGATGTGCAGGAGGCAGCTGATCGATGTTTCTCTCTCATTGATGTTTCTAACTCTCTATCTCTCTCCCTTCCTCTCTGTAAAAAATCAATAAAATATTAAAAAAAAAAAAAGACAGGAATCTGAAGATTTCTGTTGGGCACCTGAAAGCATGTGTCAGTCACCAAGTCACCAGCATGTCCTGTCGTTGTGTGGCTGGGAAAGGCAGCCTCTAAGACAGTGGTTCTCAACCTTGGCTGCACATTAGAATCACCTGGGAATCTTTTTTAAAATATATTTTTATTGATTTTTTACAGAGAGGAAGGGAGAGGGCTAGAGTTAGAAACATCGATGAGAGAGAAACATCGATCAGCTGCCTCCTGCACACCTCTTACTGGGGATGTGCCCGCAACCCAGGTACATGCCCTTGATCGGAATCGAACCCGGGACCTTTCAGTCCGCAGGTTGACGCTCTGTCCACTGAGCCAAAGCGGTCAGGGCTGGGAATCTTTTTAAAATCCTGATTTCTGGGCCTCAATCCAGAAATCAGGATTTTAAAAAGATTCCCAGGTGATTCTAATGTGCAGCCAAGGTTGAGAACCACTGCTCTAAGAGAAGAGGCTCAACAGACCAGTCGGCGAGGCTGCAGGTGCGGGAGATGGAGGGAACGGGGAGGGGAGGACCAGGAGGCGATGGAGCAGAGCAGCCGCCAGGGGCCAAGGGGTCTGAGTTAAGGGCAGAATTTAAAGGAGAAACAGTGAGTGCCGATGGGAGCTCCCTGACTGGTGGGCAGATGGGCCGGGGGAGAGAGGGGGCCGCAGCTGGGACTGCATCCTTGCTGCGGGATGTGGGCTCAGGGAGAAACCAGCAGCAAATCCGGGCACAGCACTTGGCACCCACTGTTCTAAGGCTCAGCACACTCTACCCTGTGCCGGGCACTGACCCTGAGCGTGCCAGCCGAGAAACCATGAGGAACAGGCTGGAAAGATGAGCCACGGCACAGAGAGGTTAGGCGACTTCCCCAAGGTCACACAGGCGCTGGGCCTGGATCTGGCAGAAACGAGGAGGAGAGGAAGGGAAGGTCACAGCTGACAGGGACTGACTAGGGCGGGGCAGAAAAGGGCCTGGGCAGGTGGACGTGTGACCTGGGAGCGTGCACCTGGGAACCTACCCCTGGCTGCTCAGACACCTGATGCAACTCCCTTGCTTTTTCTTTACAAATCACGGCCAATGCCCACCAGACCAGTCCCTGTGCCTCAGGGCCGACCCTGCTCATGCCCTCACCTGGAGTCTGTGCCCCAGTGCATGGCGTAGATTTTGGCCAAGTGCCCCCGCAGCGTCCTCCTGGTGCGCATCTGGATCCTTCCCACGGGGTCGATGTTGTTTGTGATCTGAAAGCAAACGTCCTGCAGGTTACCATTCTGTGAGGTCTCCTCTCCGCCACCCCCACTGGCCCCCCAACCCCCTCACCCCAGCAGCTCCACTGGGATTCCTCCTGTTTGCAGGGCACTACTTTCCTTTCATGAGGATGAGGCCCACATTTCTCCACCTCAAACCCCACAGCGGGCACCATGCACAGGGCTGGCCACACGGTCACCTCCCTCTTCTCTCTCCACGTCTCACCAACTGGGCACTCAGGCCCGGTCCTCCCACCTCCCAAGCTCCCACGGCCCAGCGCTCAGGCTGTGCACTGACCCAGACCAGAGCGACCACCCACTTGGGATTCTGCTGCTGTGGACAGAACTGCACGTGCAAACCTGCGGTTCCCTCCGACAGGAAAGCCCCGACGCTAATGACTTGGGTGGGCAAACGGAGCAAGTGTATCACATTAATGGGCCTAAAGACTGTACAGAATTCAGATTCAGGTAATTCAATGTAGTACAATTTCTCCTTAACTTATTGTTTAACCCCAATTAAAGTGCATCCCCCAAAGCATTAAAACACTATAAAATATTAATCATTCTCAGGAGAAATATGACTTTTCTTCCACATTTTATTCTTTGGGCAAAAATATTAATTTTTCTAATGAGGTGAAATTCACCACTTTAAGTGTACCATCCAGTGGTCCTTAGCACGCTGACAACGTGTGATACCACCTCTCCCTCGTTCCAGAACATTCCCACGTCCCACGTCCACTAAGCACTCACTTGTGGGCCCCCTCCAGCCCCTGGCAACCACTAATCTCCTTCAGTCCCCATGGACCGGCCTATTCAGAATGTTCCGTCAGTGGAGCCCTACAGCGGCCTGGCCTGTCAGCCCCCCGCACCCGGTCCTGGGCTCCTCCGGCTGCACAGGCATCCACACTGCGCCCCTCCCGGCGCTGGGTCCTCTCTGCTGTGCGCTTGCCGCACTGTCTGCCACCTCCCGCGCCGGGGATGCGCTGCGAGAGCCTGGGCGTGCGCTGGTCTCGCACCAGCGTTCAGCTCCTGTGTCTGGAGAGGAGCTGCTGCGTCACAATTGAGGTTAAACTTGAGGACCCGCCTAAGGGACCTTTCAGATGAGCATTCACAGCTCCGACCTCTGCAGTAGTAAGTACCTATTTGAGGCTTAAAAGGGATTTATTCTTCATCCTAAAACACCACTTCCTAGCTGAGCACGAACACCTGTGAGTGAAACGCTCCCAGCACTGGGTCCCACCCTCGCTGCACAGGACTCGGAGCAGAGCTCGGCCCTGAGGTCCTGGAGGGAGGCGACTGCGTGACCTGGTTCTTACCTGAGAGAGAGTTGCATCTGCACAAGCTTTCCTGGCATCCTAGGGAGAACAGCAAGGAGGAAATTAGTCCAGGTCCAGGCTCGTCCACTCCCAGGCCCTCGCACCGCAGTTCAGAGCCTCAGCGCAGGGCCAGGTGGGACTGTCAGGCAAACCAGTCTGTGCCCGGACCACACTCAACATGGGGCACAGGAACCCAGTGCCTTCCAGGCCCCAGATCATCACATCTGGTCAGCACACCTGTGACCCCAGTGACACAGGCGACCCTGGGAGGACCAAGGGGAGGCTGGTGGCCCTGGAGAACCCCAGAACCAGAGCCACCCGTCCTCCTGCCAAGACCCCGCACCTCACGGCCCCGCACACACTCCTATCTCTGCCTTTCAACAAACCGCCCAGGAGCTGTGGGCCCAGAGGACTGTCTGAAAGCACTGCATGTCCAGCCCAAGCCCTGCTCTCCGGGCTGTGCCCACTGGGAACGGTCACCAGTGCTGAGGCTACGGGAACCGCCCAGGGCCTGGTGCGGCTTCCGGCTGAGCTGGTACCTGTGTTCCTATCTAGGAAATGACCTGTGAAGCAGGAAGCACTACACAGGGACACACTGAGCTCATTAAAATGCTTCATTGTCCCTAAGTGGTCAAAGTTACTAGAAATAAAATCTTGAAATCTCAAATTAGTGTATAAATTTTACAAACAAAAAAACATACATTAAGAAGGAAAATGAGATGATAGCTTTAAAAAGGGTTAAAGCTTGAGTGTAGGAATAATTTCCAAGAAAATTATGACAACATGTCAGGGGCGGTCGCTGCAGCTGCTGACAGTCAGAGACCCTCGTGCCGCTCCAGACTGCCAGGGCTGGTGAAGACACGCAGGGATGCGCTCCTAGCGCAAAGGCCTCGCTCTGTTCGTGATGAGAAATGTCACTGAAGGTGACATGCACCTATTTTGGCCCTTAAGTCAGAGGAGAATGTCCACGCTGTTGACCAGTCCGTCCTCTCTTCTTGGCCTGTGCCAGCACCACGGACCTGTCCCACAGCGAGGGCTGCTGCCTGCACAGCGGGCACGGCCACTCCTAGGAAGTCCGCACCTCACACGTCATCACTGAGCCGGGGACGGTAAGACGTGCATCCCTTTGAGACTGCACGCTTCCTCACAGGAACAATCAGAAAAGGACGAGACGGTCCTCTGGGGCCTCCCACCTGAAAACAAACCTAAGGAAGCACGCAGCCCTCGCCCTCAGTTGCCATTTCCTGCTCCTCTGCCCTGCGTCCTTTGAAAAGCTGCGTTTCTTGGGCGATCAGGGGGAAGGTGTGCTTTTCCCCTCCCACCCGCGGGGTAAGAGGTGCCCCCACCTTTGTTGTCCCTGTGCTGAGCCCAGAGACATGCACAGCACCAGCTTGGGAGCCGGAGCAACGGGGACAGCTGGGAGCCAGAGCCCCAGGAGCCATGGCACGTGCGCACATAGATGTGCCCATCAGTGCAAGACACACTGAGCGCTCAAGCCTTCGTGCATAGAGAGGGTGTAGAATAATGGAGTATGAGTGTATGTTTTAGGTATGTTGGTTGAGATAGTTTCTTAAAAATGAATGCCACCGGTTCCTCTTTATACATGTAAATTCCACACGTGGCCCACACAACAGCCCTGCCCGAGGAGGACGCCTGCACCCCACAATGCCACGGGGTCTGACCCACGGGAAGAGAGGAGCGCTGACTTCTAGCCTTTGTTCTTCCAAAGACGATGTCTGCCCCCTACGCAGGACAAACTTGCTGCATCTGAACAGGTCTGAGCCCACTACTTGTGAGCCATTCCCAGGTGCTGGGAAAACAGACTCTGGGTTCTCCTGGAGGCGGACAGGCCGTCCCACGCGTCCGCCCTGAGCGGAGAGGGGCACCCTTGCTCCTGCAGAGCTGCAGCAGGCTCTGGACGAAGGTCTGACCTCCTTCCTGCACAGGACACCGTTCCCCTCGGCTGCAGATCTCAGGGACCCCACTGCCTGCTCGCGAGGTCACGGAGACGGCTGAAATCATGTGGCGCCTGTCCCCGTCACCGCCAGGCTTTCTGAG